>NC_068298.1:38091592-38436592 GCF_025860055.1 Xyrauchen texanus
TTAGTAACCTTTGAAAATGCCAACATTACACAAAACCATGTACACTAAGTTCAGTATGGTTTAATGGTCTTCAGGCTTTATTATATGTCACAATAAATGCTGTGAATGAGCATGAAGATCTGTAATGAGGACTAGGTAAGTTGGGACAGCACTCGGAGTAGCACCATTCTTATGACATCAATGTGACAAGGAAAAGGACAACACAAGTGAGTCAAGAAATTACAGTAATGAATATAAACATAAAGCTAAATAATATAATCCATCCTTTTGAACTAAAATAGTATATTATTGTGACATTAAGATTTAAACCATAAATCAGGACATTCCATGTGTGTGCTTATTCATTCCAAGTATGAATAAGCATATTTATTAAGCATTTATAACATGTACGTTAAAATGTTCACTATTTGGGAAGTATTGCATGATATTGTATCTTTTTATTCCTGTTGTTATAACTGCATATAAATGATTTATAATGCATCTGTAAATGAATTAGTCATTAATATCAAACCCTTAACAAAGGGAACATTAATGCAATGTGTTACCTTACATTTATGATAGATTTTCACATTGTAAGATTGATAGTCTGGGACTAGGACAAGAGTAAAACAATAAAATCAATACATTAAAGTCATTTGAAAAGCAACAAAAATAAAAATAATAATTTCTAATGCAGTTTTAATGTGACTTTCATAAAACAAAAACCTAAAAGCTGAAATCTGTTCAGTAAAACATAAATAACCCCTGGGACATTAAAGTGCCAGAAGAAGAAACACACACACACACACACACACACACACACACACACACACACACACAAAGGTTATTAAAAATCAAGACGTTTTAATCCCCAATCCGTATCAATACCTGCAACTGCATGTCTGAGGATTGTATTGCTTTCTCTCTGGAGAAGGTATCTAAATCAAGTCTCTGTCTGGGGGAAAAGGGTTTCTTTTCACTAATGATGTCGCTATTATTGTGTAACTTTAACTTTTAGACTGTGTGCCGGCCATTGTCTTGTCTCATACAGACTTTGTTCAACATGTCGGCTAACTTCTTGCCCTCTTGCACTTGCAGGAGCCGCCAGACATGGTGTCACTCGTCACTTTGGGCAAGAGTGGAGGAAGATGGTGTCTGATGTTTGCAGGAAGTCTGTCCACCTTTCCTTTTCACTCTCACTCTCCTGATTCTCATCACTCCTCTGGTCATTAGCATCTGCCAATACCGAACGGAACATCATATGACTTTCATATCGAAGAAAAAAGTTAGTGCTTAATCACTCTCAGAGCTTTGAGAAGAAAACAAACATATTCATTTGGGTCAGACGAGTTAAACCAAATCTGTTCAAACCAAATCTGCTTTTTAACCCATTTTGTTTTACATTCATTGGATTTCTTTGACCTAGGACTTAGGTTGAAGTACCCCAGAAAATGACTTCCAATCAAATTTCTGCCAAACCTTGGCATATTATGATTCTTAGGTTATGTGCACACTGCAGCAAAATCAGGTTGTTTGTATAAACTCATGTACACACAAGGTTTGGTTATTTACAGGAGTGACAACCATATATACTTCAACCATTGGCATCCATTCTTTGTGTTTACAGCTATGAGACACCAAGTGTTGCTATATGATAATCACTTGGGCTGTCAATCGATTCAAATAAATGTTTTATTTTTTTTTACGATATGTCGATTGATTTATCAAATCAATCGCATCTAAATGCATTTACAAATATTTGCTTTGAAAGCCATTTAAATAAAATAATTCAGTACATAAAAATTAAATCATTATAAAGTACATATTACAAAAAATTGTAATTCAGATAATTAAAATACATTACATTATTGTAGCAGACAAGTAAAGCATTGATAAGACAATGCATTAAGTGGCTTTAGAAGGCAATATATAATTTATTTCCATATTATTGAACATTAGCCTATCTATATAACATACAGTGCACAGCAATCTATTTTGCAATTTAATTCGAAAACTCTACGTAGAGTCAACCCACGGAAGGCTGCTGGACCAGACAACATTCCTGGCAGAGTGCTCAGAGGATGTGCAGACCAGCTAGCAGATGTTCTTACCGACATCTTCAACATCTCTCTGAGCAGCGCCGTCGTTCCAACGTGCTTCAAGGCCACCACCATCATCCCCATGCCAAAGAAGTCTTCAGTGTCCTGCCTCAACGACTACCGTCCCGTCGCACTTACACCCATCATCATGAAGTGCTTCGAGAGGCTCGTCATGAGGCACAATAAGACCCAGCTGCCCCCCTCACTAGACCCACTACAGTTTGTGTATCGTCCAAACCGTTCAACGGACGATGCCATCGCCACAACCCTCCATCTGGCCCTCACCCACCTAGACAATAAGGACTCATACGTTCGAATGCTGTTCATAGATTTCAGCTCAGCATTCAACACAATCATTCCCCAGCACCTGATTGGAAAGCTGAACCTGCTGGGCCTGGACACCTCCCTCTGCAACTGGATCCTGGACTTCCTGACTGGGAGACCTCAGTCAGTCCGGATCAGGAACAGCATCTCCACCACCACCACACTGAGCACTGGGGGCCCCCAGGGCTGTGTGCTCAGTGCACTGCTGTTCACTCTGCTGACTCACGACTGTGCAGCAATGCACAGCTCGAACCACATCGTCAAGTTCGCAGATGACACAACCGTGGTGGGTCTCATCAGCAAGAACGACGAGTCAGCATACAGAGAGGAGGTGCAGCGGCTGACGAACTGGTGTAGAACCAACAACCTGTCCCTGAATGTCGACAAAACAAAAGAGATGGTTGTTGACTTTAGGAGAGCACAAGGTGAACACACTCCACTGAACATCGACGGCTCCTCTGTGCAGATCGTCAAGAGCACCATATTCCTTGGTGTTCACCTGGCGGAGAACCTCACCTGGTCCCTCAACACCAGCTCTATCACCAAGAAAGCCCAGCAGCGTCTCTACTTTCTTCGAAGGCTGAGGAAAGCACATCTCCCACCCCCCATACTCACTACATTCTATAGAGGGACTATTGAGAGCATCCTGAGCAGCTGCATCACTGCCTGGTTTGGGACTTGCACCGTTTCGGACCGCAAAGCCCTGCAGAGGATAGTGAGGACAGCTGAGAAGATCACTGGGGTCTCTCTTCCCTCCATCAAAGGCATTTACAAAAAACACTGTATCCGCAAAACAACCAGCATTGTGGCCGACCCCACACACCCCTCACACAAACTCTTTACCCTCCTGTCGTCTGGCAAGAGGTACCGAAGCATTCGGGCCCTCACGGCCAGACTGTGTAACAGCTTCTTCCCCCAAGCCATCAGACTCCTCAATACTCTGAGACTGGTTTGACACACACACGTGTCCTGAGTTGCACTTTAATTACTGTCACTTTATAACTGTCTGCTACCTCAATAACTGCTATGTGCATAGAACACTATCTCATAGTATCTTATGTTTACGTTTTTAGAAACTGTCATCTTTTTGCACTACTGAGTACTGGTCGGCGCTGCACTGTGTCTATTGTCCTGTTCATTGTCAGTAATTTGTTGTACTGTCCTGTACTTTTGCACATGTTTGCACGTGCACTTTATATAGATATATAGAGGTAGTTTATATAGGTATTTTATTTCGTTGTGTAGTCTCATGTGGTCCTGTGTTGGTCCTTTGTTGTTTTTATGTAGCACCATGGTCCTGGAGGAACGTTGTCTCGTTTTGCTGTGTACTGTACTAACTGTATATGGTTGAAACGACAATAAAAACCACTTGACTTGACTGTCTGAGACAGATTTATTATAAGGGCTTTTCAAGGGATGCGTCAATGTACACGTGTCAGACGGACGTTTTTGAGCGCTCACTTTGGTTGGTTTTTAGGTCACTGTGTCAAGTTAAATGCAGTTTGAAACTTAGAAAAACACATCTCGAAATCCCTGCATTCAGAAGTATGCTCATCCAGCTGCATTTGAATGCAAGAAAATCTTGTGCTGTCACTATAGTGTGGTTTGATCTTTGTACAGCTGCCTATACAGCTGGAGTTTCGCTTACTGCCCCTTGCTGAAAACAGAGGAAACTTCAAGCTTGAATTGCTGTGATGGTAGCGGTATTACATATTATGGTCTGTGGACATGATTAATATAATAGCCATTATTTTTGAAAAATATATAATTAATTGAAGTGAATTATCACGTTAAATAGACAGTAACAACCATCACACTTTCAGGAGTAAATCCTGTATTCCATTCACACAGGAACAATTATATAGGTGATTCACTTCATTTAAATGCATTTGTCATGACCAAGACTTTGCTGTGTGTAGTCTTTGCTGTTTTGGACTCCAGATGTGTTGGGAGATGTCTTTTAGCCTTTAGCAAAATTCGAGATTTGATTGGAACACGTTCAAATAACTCTCAGCACAACCCAGTTGCAGTCGTGTGAATGATGTGGGTATTATTTACTTCCTAAGTTACAGAAGTTGAAAGCTGTTGGACTGCTCACAAACACAACATATTGGGGTAAATGTGAAGGGATTTAGGCTGTACAGTTTATCAAGTTCTGCAAAGGGGTTTAAGATGTATAATTTTATGGTAGCAATGATGTCTAAATAAATATGTACATAGAGGAAGTTCAGAGTAATGTGTATATATGCAGGGTGTGCGTGTGTTTGATGAATATCACTCAACAGACTATGACAGGTTCTGTTTTTCAAAGAATATTATTTAGACACTGTCATGAGAAAACTCATGTTGGCTTCTGTCATTCCAACCAGACAAACACGACGAGTCAATTCAAGTCATTTTTATTTATAGAGCGCCTTTCACAACACACATCGTTTCAAAGCAGCTTTACAGAAGATCAGGCATTAACAGAAAATGAAACTAATATCTATAATGTCTTAGAGTCATCTTTGTGTAGTTTGAAAAAATACAATTCTGAATTCTGAGCAAACCAGTGAGCAAGCTGAAGATGACTGTGGCAAGGAACACAAAACTCCATAAGATGATAGTTAATGGAGAAAAATAACCTTGGGAGAAACCAGACTCACTGTGGGGCCAGTTCCCCTCTGATTATAATGTAAATATTACTTATGTATAGTGCAAGTCACAGTTTAAAATGATTAAACTAAGTAAGTGTTATGGGCCAGTGCTTAAACAAAGATTTTGTATGAACTGTAAGATTAATGACCAATGTCTTTGAAGTTCATCCTGGATTAACTGCTGAAGTTCACATAGATGCAATTGTCCTTGTTCATTGGCTGATGAAGTGTTTTGTTTGCAGTTTCTTGATCAGTTAGGTGCATCGCAGTTCAACCGGCCAGTAATTTCGGTGATTTCGAAAATGTCTTTAGAGCTGGAACCAAAGTGTGTGTGTTGCTGTCTGTACTGCCTGCACCCGAAACACTATCTACCAGCTTCTTTTTTTCACTGACCTCCACTATCATTTGGATGCATGTCTATAACTCATTAACCTTCTCCATCAACCTGACTAATTCCTTACATTTATCACATGTGAATCCCTCACTGCTAATAGAAGAAGCTTTTGTAAACATGTGACATGCAATTCAGGAAGAAATAACATGAGCAGATGCCATGACTTAACGCAATTGATTGTTGTTGTTGTTTGTTGTTTCTGAGTGGTGAGGGTTTGAGATTTATGTAAATCCCTCACGTGTTATGGTTGTTCTTGATAAGCAGTGCTTTGAGATTGATGCAATTATACATGTAACACAGAGAAGAAAAATGACTGTGCGCTGTAAAATGCACACAGTTTAATCGCAATAAAAATAGAAAGCAGGTGCGATGAGAGAATAATGCAGGGAAAAACATGATGCACGCTGAAAAATGGCAGATGTTAAGGATTAGAAGCTGAAAAAAGATAAATAAGCGATGGTAAAAAAGCTAGCAAGCGACAAACACAGACTCGAGCTAGGTGCCAGCAGCAACAGGTAAAATACATGCAGTGAAAAGCGGAAAAACACAAAACACATGGTAAAATGACTAAGGATAAAATGATGAACGTATGAGAATAAGCAGGCTAGCAGGCTACAAACAGTGTGCCATCAGCAACAGGAAAAGGAAGTCTTACTATAGAAGTAAAAGACTTCTTTATGCAGCACAGAGGCAGTTGCATAAATATATTTACACTGAAAACACAGTGTATTACATACTCGTAAGTTGACTCCCGTGCCTAGCAGACAGAAAACTGATTGTCACTGGCAAAGATAAGATGGCTAGTTACACAGATAGTAAAGCTGAAATGGCCGCACCCCTCCCCCCCCCCTCCCCCCATAATAAAATACATGCTCATCTTAATAAGCAGAAACATGTTTAAGTAAGCCATTCGTAAGATGAATTGCCATGAAAAGTACCAATGAAATTCTGGCTCTGTGCGGCTTTTATGCATCCTTCACATCTCACATGCCATCATTACTATTTATAATTATCCTATGCTATAAATTGGCTATAATTATCCTACTTCCTTCTTGTAAAGTCATAATTATGAATGCACACTCAAGTGCTTTGTTATCAGAAATATGGTGGACGGCAGGTTCATTCTTGGAAATTTCTTGTGGAACTCATTACACCGTAATCCTTGAAAAAGCAGTGTTCAAAGCAGGCCGGAGCCCAACTGAATACCACAACTAGGAATAATGGAAAAGGATTCTGGTTCTATTTTGTGGGTTTTCAGAAATGGGGCCATGATTGAGGGGGAATGCCTGGTACATCTGTATTGCACAGCTAGGGGTGAAATTCTTGGACAGGCACAAAATGGACGAAAGTGAATGCATTTGCCAAGAATGTGGTGGGTGGGGTGCTTGGTGTTGCCATGTTCTTTTATTTGAGCAACAAGAATCCTAATTTGCAAAAAATGAAACCTAATTTACCAATCGCCTTATTGACAAAGGCTTTATTACTGATTTTTATGACAGTTCTTACTTTAGAACTTCAGAATATGAGATTTTGTCAGGTTTTTGGTGTCAAGGATTTTTGGGAAGGAGAGAGGCAAGTTTAAGAGCTTTTATTTAAAAGAACAAATACAAATAAAAACTCTCATAATGGAGAGGAACCAACAAACAAAAACAAAACCAAGGCAAGTCTGAAAAAACACAGCAATTCACAGGCAGACAAATGCACAAAACAATCTGGCAGAGACATGAGGGAAGAGGGTACAATATATAGAGGAAAGCACACGAGGAGCAGGTTAAACTAATTAACATATCAAGAACTAAACAAGGGAGAGTGATGAGGGAAAAAGGAGGTGGAGTCAGAGATGCACATGGCAAGACAAACACAAAGCCATGTGCTAACATACAAGAGCAAACAGACACAAGTGCAAATGGCGATGAAAAATCAAATACAGCCATGTGCTCTCACACAACACACAAGACTGACAGAAGAGCGCATGGAAAGAGAACTGAACCAAACCCGAAGCCATGTTTTCATAAAGACGAGACATGGAGCATGAGTGTCTGAGTCCTGACTCAGAACAGAAACTGAACTAGGCTGAAGAGTCAGGACCCAGACACCATACTCAGAACATGAAAAACACAAACACAAATCATGGATGACAGGACCCCCTCAACTCCCCAAAAGGGACATCCCAAAAGGGGAACATCAAATACAATACCAAACAACACAAACACAGAAAAGGCTAGGGCAGGGCTGGAGACAAAGATCAGGGTGAGACTGGAGGCACAGACCAGGGTGGGACTGGAGGCACAGGAAGTATCAACCAAGGGATGGAGGGTGGGGAAAACTAGGGGGAATGCTTTCGGAAGGGGGCAGGTCAGGCAGCCTGGTAGGAGGATCCAGGCAGGGGATTAGGTACAGCGGCCTGGGAGAAAGATACAGGATGGGGATGGGGTCCAGCAACCTTTGAGGACGCTTGAGATGAGGGATGAGGTCTGGTACCAGGAAGGGGGCAAAATCTGGTGGCCCGGGAGGAGGATCCAGGAAGGGGATAGGGACTGGCCTCCTGGGAGAAAGATACAGGTTGGGGATGGGGTCCAGCAACCTTTGAGGACGCTTGAGATGAGGGATGAGGTCTGGTACCAGGAAGGGGCAAAATCTGGTGGCCCGGGAGGAGGATCCAGGCAGGGGATGGGGTACAGCGGCCTGGGAGAAAGATACAGGTTGGGGATGGGGTCCAGCAACTTTTGAGGACGCTTGAGATGAGGGATGAGGTCTGGTACCAGGAAGGGGGCAAAATCTGGTGGCCCGGGAGGAGGATCCAGGAAGGGGATAGGGACTGGCGTCCTGGGAGGAAGCTTGAGGAAAGTGATGAGGTCTGGCACTAGGAAAGGAGCAAGGGCCGGCAGCCTGGGAGGAGGAACCAGGAAGGGAGTGGGCTCAGGGGGCCAGGGAGGAGGATCTAGATAGGGGGTGGGGTCCGGTGGCCTGGGAAGAGCCTTGAGGAAAGGGATGAGGACACAGGATAGAGGGTGAGGTCCATAGCGGCTGCTGGGCAGAGGTCAAGCAGAGGAGCTAAGGCTCCTAGATCGAGGTTAAGGTCAGAGGGCAGGCACTGGGCAGGAGTCAGACAGGGTGACGGCCACTGGGCAGAGGTCAGGCTGGGCGGTGGCTGCTTGGCAGAGGAAAAGCAGGGCACTGGCCACTGGCAAAGGGTCAGACTGGGTGGCGGCCGCTGGGGAACAGGCAGACAGGCAAGTGTCCGCTGGACATAGGGTGAGGTCAGTGATGACCACTGGATACTGGACAGGCTGGGCAGCAGCTGTCAGATGCTCCAGAGGGCTGGACAGGTTGGGAGCGCTGGCAGTGGCAGAGGAACGGCCTCAGTGGCCGGAAGCGCTGGCATGATAAACACAAAGCTATGTGCTAACATACATACAAGGCCAAACAGACATGAGTGCACATGGTGATGAAGAATCAAACACAGCCATGTGCACTCACACAACACACAAGTCTGACAGAAGAGAGCGCATGGCAAGAGAACTGAATGGAAGCCATGCGCTCACAAAGACGAGACATAGAGCACGTGTACAAGTGTCTGTATCCCAACTCAGAAAAGAAACCAAACTAGGCAGAGTCAGGACCCAGACACCATGCTCCGTTCATGAAAACACAAACACAAACACAGAACATGTATGCCAGGATCCTGTCACCACACAATAAACATGACCACAGTGACAGTTTTTTCTCATCGATCAGCCATCTGATGAGAAAAAAAATTTGACACGTCATAACACTTAAAAGCAGGAGAGGGGGGTGATCCATTGATTTAGATGGGCCTAGTCTCTGTAATCCAGTGTTGTAACAAATATTTGTTTCAAGATGTATTTCACAAGTTATGAATTTGGATATATACTTACACATCATCAAAGATTATTATTTGTCAAAATGTATCTGTTTTTTAAACCGCTTCTTTTGAAGTTTTGCAATAATACTAAGTAAAGTTTATTATTAATAATTCTTATAATTATTTACTCATATTATTTATTTCAGAAATAAAACATCAAAATTCAATATCTCAAAAGAGTAAATTAATAAAAATGTCAATAAAACAAACAGCAATAAACAGGTAAAATAAGACCAAAACAGTAACCGAGGGTTATGACAAGTGTATAGGTATGCACAAAATAATTCCTAATTTATGAATGTGAAAAAAATTACTGAAGATGTACATTTACAATGGCATGAAATATATATGGAAATGTTGTTCTTTGATGCACAGTGTACAGTATTTAGCCTTTTCTTGAATTTTGTCTCTATCTGGGTAAAAATTAAGCCCAGTATTTGACAATATATAGGGAAAGTAAGACCTGCCATTTGTTGTAAAAATGGTTATGGTGTTTAAAATCTATAAAGTGTCTTTGTACATTTGTAGAGAAGCAAATTCCATCTGTGTTGCCTTGTCCCACTTTTAAAGACTGACATTAGCATTAGCCAATAGCATTAGAGATTAGGCTGCATGGGTTGGACCCACTGACCCACCTGAATACCCCTTACTGAACTACTCGGTCATGTTGTCATGAACAAACTGAATGTACTGGTAAACTTGTTCGCGAACAAATTAAATTAATCAGTCATCTCATTCAAGACTAATCAGCTGACAGAGGAGCTGCATGTCGTTTGTTCAGTTGTTCAACAAGAAAAGTGTCCGGATTCATTATGAATAAAAGTGAGTGATGACCACACATTACAATGATATACAAACATTACTGAGACTCATAATAATTTTTTAGGCTAGTATTGTTGTATTTTTTTATATAGCTTTATAAAATTCATGCTCAGCAGTTCACAGTATGATATATATGTGTTGTTGTCATTTGTGGGGAAACGCGTATGATAATTAAACAATCTGAAGTCTCTATGTAGAATTGTAGACAAGCAAATTTTAATGAAGGATAATTAGACTTGTTCTGGTCAAGAATGTCTCCTTTTGGTTCAATGAAATTACTTAAAGATGGTGATTTTGTGCCACCTACAGGCTCAAAGGTGTAACTTGAAGGAATGATCACTGAACAAATCAATGAACAAATCTGAATGAATCTTTCTGAATGAGTCACTTAAATTAATAAAAATCACCACTACTAGACACCTGCGTTCTGGTCTTTATGCAGTGCTGCGTCCAGGGCTGGATTGGTAATCTGGCATACTGGTCATTTTCCCGGTAGGCCGATGCACTTTTGGGCTGATCAAGGGCGGACTGGCCATCGGGAGAGCAGGGACTAAACTGAAATGAGCCGGCGTGTTATGCAGAACGGGCCACAAAATGGCGGCGCGATATACGGAAGGGGACAGCGATGCCCCCCGCCAACAACTTTTGGGCCAGTTTCTATGTAAAATTCTGGGCCAATTTCTCTTCCCAGTCCACCCCTGGCTGCGTCTATTTTTTTTTTTTCTTCGAACGCATAAGGACGTTTTCAGTGTAAACAGCCCCTCTCTCTTTCTTTAATCCAGCATCTTTACATAATGGCCCAGCTGGACGCATGAAACATTCAGGAATAATGCATAATGGGGCTGTTTTTAATTAAACATTTTTTATAAATTGTTCAATAATAATATAATATTTGAAAGTGTGTTTATCCTTTTAATTGGCTATTTTTTATTGATCATTTATTTATTTTTGATCATAATATGCATTGGCCTGCTAGTGGCCTGCCGCCCCACCGGGAAAAGTCTGACCTTTCCCGATGGCCAATCAGATGGAAGACAGAGGAACTTGTTTGAAAACACAGAGAAATTACAAACATTCTCTTCAATAAACCTGCATATTTGCCTTAAATGTAATCTGCAAGAAAAAAAACGAGAGAAAAAAACAGGAGCTGTCCTTATCTGATTTTGACTCAAACCTAAAGATTTTATCATCTCCACATGAAATTCGAACCCACCCTCCTCATGCCAAGCTCTGACAGGATGAATCGCTCTGTCATGTGCTGTCAGAAAACGAACATACAGAAAGTTAAGCTACAAAACGCCTCTATTTGGAGTGAAGAATCAGCTCAGATATTTCTAAACGCCTCATCATTGCTTGACAAAGACAAATGAGTGCTGCAACTCAAAACGCATTGCTGTGGTGAATGCATTGCTTCAAAAAGACACTAATGGTGGTAAAAGGAGGTGCATGACATATTGAGGGTTTTATTTTACTGTACGTAATGGGACAGATGCTTGTGCCTGCTGGCATAAAACACATAACCCACTTTAGCTCAGTTATTGTGACACAAAAATTGGGCTGTGAATTCACATTTGTACATTGAAGTTGTATGAAGTAGTCCATATATTCCAAGTTTCTGTTGTTATACAATATACATTTTTATAGGTCCATTGTATGTATTGTGGCAGTTTCCTGGTGAAATGAACACTAGAGGCACTACAACAACAATGACTTTATTCACTTTCACACAAATCACGATAAAAATGTCAGAGTATCAGTTCCTCAACACTTACTTTTCACCCTGTTCATCACAAAATGCTATCTTATGACATGTAAACTCTTTTATATGATTACAGAAAAATTACACTCTTCAAATTGTGCCTATGCCCTGAGGTTCCTACATTAAAAAGACACTGGCACAAACTATTTTGAAATACAAAATGCTAAACCTAACAATGTAATTTATACAGGTAATGGCTGTTTAATTACCCTCATGCTGTATAAACAAAGTACTTGCCCCTGAAAATGGTTCTGTGACAGAGATTAACCTTCTTGTCAGAATCCCCTCTAGGAACAAGCCTTGATAAATCTCGACCGGAGCTGCTATAGCATGCCTTACAGTTCCATGTCAAGTAACGATTAATCATTCGTGTGATGAAAAATAAGAGCGGCTTTTAATGGAATGTGGTTGGGAGATGAGCATGTTCAGAAACTGAAAAGGCTCCCAAAGTAAGAGACTTGTGAACATGCCAAACGGTAGACGATGATTAAGAGTTACAAAGCAAAGAGCATTGGGCTGGGTGGACAAAGACAATTGTCTTAAATACACAATGTTGACCAGGTAAATCACTTTTACTTCCTTTCCTGCACACCAACAGGTGTTATGCACCAGTATATTTCTCTGTGTTTACTGTAGATACAATAAGTGTACGAATAAAGGAATAATTTAAAGAGTTCATGACACGAGGAATACTTTTGACATATAAGAGGTCATTTGTACTAAAAAAACATACAGTAAGTTTCAGAACTCAAAACATCCTCACAGCAAAAAGAGCATTTGTCGAAACCAAGCTACCAAAATGACTTGTTCTCTAGTTCCTTCACATTCTGATATCACCATGGCCATTTCTGGCTATAAGCGGGCCACCAGGGGGCCCCAAAAGGCAAAGGCTACGAGTAAGGGTGTGTTCAAAATTATACATTTAGTCCTGGTTCGCTTAGCGTTCACACTGGCATTTTTTAACACCGAACTTCAAGATACAAAACAACCTTACTGGACAGCTTTTATGACGTATATTTTTCGACAGAACTTGCCAAACATCCAAAAAATGCTGGCTTCTGGGCTAAATGTGCTCGTTGAACCCACTTTCCCTTAACCCGTCACTGAACATTTTGAACACTTGACCATTTTTGTGTTTTTCCCAGTATACTGGAAATATACTTGTCGAACCAAATGTTAATAAGGATTTTTAGGACTTTACCTCCTCATAGCTCCATGTTTGCCCTCTGCTCATTTTGTTTTGTATACACCGCTCTCACCACTCTTTCTTTGTTATCATATCATGTGATTTTTAGGGTTGCATCTTGTGACATCACATCCTGTTATTGATCCATTTCAGAGCATGTGAGCGAAGCGGAGCGGTGTGACGCTCAGCTCAATATTCCGCTCTATGCGCATGCGCTCCACTCAGTCGCTCGCGTCCCAAGCGAACGCTACACTGATGAATCGCTCACGCTCACCGGTAAAACAAATCCCGCTCAGATCCCGCTCAGACATAAAATGTCTCTGTAGGCTACTTGCTTTCTGTTTGTACTTTGTAATGAATATCTGGAATACATGTATAAATTACAGTAGCTAGGATTGTAAATAGAAGTTATTTCGGGGTGATTCTGAATAAAAGTCTGTTCTTTTTATTCATTTAAATGCATTAAATTAACTTAATTATAAAACATGTCTAGCCCTTTGGCAAACTTGCCTATTAAATGCAATAACTGAAAAGGTATATTTGATTTTCGTTATTTTATTTCCGTGAACATAACTGCAGTTGCAAAACAGGCATATTAAAACGCAGCACGCACACACAAACAAGATGAAATGCATGTAGAACTTCACAAAACACATCTGGACTATCATGCTCATAAAAGCACACACAGGTGAAATGCACTTAACAACATCTTATCAAAGCACACCTGGATGATTTACTGGCATTAGTAAAAGAAACGCGCGTTCTAAAGTTTAAATATAACTGCGGGTAATTGCGTTCTATTTAAAAACGTCTCAATCTATACATCACTTTAGAATTTACTTTTAGAAACATTAGCTTGGACAAAGTATTAGGTTTTAGGCTCATGCGGTGTGCCCGGGACAGTAATCCAGCGGCGGAAAACACGCGCTCAGAACTGGGGAGTCTGGGGACGCAGGAGAGGAAAAAAATTATTTATCTCCCTTTGATTGGTAGCAGTTTTTTCTGTAAAAACTAATTTGCGTACATTATAATAGCGTACAGTACATTTTCTGTTGCCTAGGCCTACATCTAAATTATAGGCCTACCTAATTATTCGGGTCAGTTTTTTTTAAATTTAAATTTAACAAGTGGTTCAATAACTTCTGTCTAATTTCAACTTAAAAATAGGCTACATCAACTACAATTATGTAGGCTAATTCATATTGTGTGTTGGCTATAGGTTATTTTTAGTTGCACTGATATGATGATTGCATAACGAATTAACAATTCGTTCCAACCTGACGTCAGCATGTTTTAATAATTAATTTCCTAATTTTATTTAAATCGTACAAAATTAACAATATAATATTTCGATCCATGGTTTAGTAAATCATGACCACGTTGTAATAATTTGTTTCCTTGTTTTAATAAAACGAGAGTAGCCTACGAATTAGTTCAACATGGCCACGATTTACTAAACCAGGGAACGATTTAAGAATTTGTAGAAACGAATTTAATTCGTGGCCACCCTAAATGAGAGAACGAATTCTTAATTCATGGGAAGTTGGGAACGAAATGTTAATTTGTATATTACAATATATTTTTGTCTGCATGTCATGAGAGGGGCTCAGTACAACAGCCTACCTTACCCATTTATCTATTAATTTATTTTCGAATGGTATAGGCTATAGCTCACCTTTTGCTGCACTACCATGTTTGCGTAGCACATCCTCCTGCTTTCTGGCAATGTGACGCTTTATATTCCAATATGAATCTTTGCTAACTCTCACAGTCTCTCCACACTCCCTTTCAATTTCTCCTCCCTGCTCGTTCTTAACTGTGATTTTTACTGTGCATTTATGCATAAGGCTCGCAACTTCCTTAAAACAATATTTGAACTCCATAACCAACCCACTATTGCTTTAGCTAATTCACCGATTCTCGAAATAGCAAATCACAATAGGGCATTCCGGGTAGAGCCAGCGGCACTGAGCGGACGGAGCGAGCGGAGCGGAATCTTCAGAAAGGCGCTCTCCGCTCAGGAGGAAGTATTACCGCTCCGCTCCCCGCTACGCTCACGCTCCGCTACGCTCACATGCTCTGATCCATTTAGACGTCTTTGGTCCATGCTGCATTCATATATCAGTCGAACCGCACCAGAGTTCGTTTGGAAGTGGACTGAGACCAACTATTCAGGGGGTCTCGGTCCGCTTGTTTGGTGCGCAACAAGGTTTGAAAGGCAGCGTTCACACTTGTTCAAATGAACCGCACTAACAGTGCAATCGCACCAGCATTCATTTTAATCGAACCAATCCTGTGTGAACACACCCTAAGTCTCAGAATTCTATTATAGCTCAATTACACAGTTATTGGGGCCTCCTTGTGGCCAGAGAGGAAAGGAATAATGTTGTTAGTCTTTTGTAAACATAAACCAGATGGATGTCTTCGATTGTTTTGATGAGTTTCCGGCGATGTGCGCCACGTTTTAAGAGTGCAGCTTTTAAAAACGTAAAGTCTCATTGTATTGATTGTATGTGTTTTTGGCTCATAGCAACGTGGATTGCTTGTGAACCAGTCACAATATGATTCAAGCTTTGCAAAGGAACCATTATTGAAGGATGGGGTAGTTAATACACTAATGGACCAGACCGCAAAACCGTAAGTAAACAGTGTCATTCATGAATGTTTCATAAGTCATGACTGTTTTATAGTTAAGGTGCCGTGGTGCTTGAGTGAACAGTTTGATACATTCATAAATGTGTTGGGTGTACGTTATTGGTAAACCCTGAAATTTAGTTTTATAATGTTGTGGAGCTTGTTCATTGTCTTCCTATTGAGTTTCAATTATGCCTTAATTGGAGGGCCTGCTTGATGTTAGCCAATCATAACAGTGGGCTTTAACATTGAAGTCTTAATGGGCTGGAGTGCATAAGACAGGATGAAAAATATTATATATTTACTAAATTATGACAATATTACTAAATTAGGTGCAAAAAGGTTGTAAATTGAGTTCTTTTCAGATGTACAATATGTAATACAGTGAAGAGGAATGCATATTTTATGGACTCTATCCCCCAACTCTGAATCACGATTGTCACTGATTAAGCAAACACGATTACTTCCTGGTTTTAGTGTGGATACGAACCTGGGTCAATCACGCTGCTGATGCAACCTGCTGCAGGTCACGTCATGTGGGAAGGGTAAACACACTTAAACCGAAGCAGAAATGTCTTGTGGGAAATGTCGCAAGTCAGTGAATCTGCATAATGCTGCCAATCCTAGGGTCCCGGAACTTTAGAAAATAGCATGCCGACTTCCTGTGTGTTCATGTTGTGTCATGACCTCTTTAAGAGCCTTTATGGTTAAATCCCAGAGATATGCGGCTCTCAAAGTGGCTTCATACATGTTACATTTTACCCATTTTAAAACCAACAAAACAAAGGCCTGAAGTACAAATAATGTTGTAACTAGAAAGGTACCTTTATTTATTCATATGAAAACAATAATGGTGGTATTGGTGGAGGAACATTCTCTTTGATTGGACCAAAATAAGATGAATCATCAATAAGACTTATAGGAGAAGCATAGAAATGGTCTCAAAGCTAACATGAAAATAAAGCCACAAAACATCCATTTTGATTTCATGGGATCTTTCAGGAATGCAATGTAAACCTCAGTAAGAAGAGATCTGTACAGATCTGTAACAATTTATATTCAGGCAGTCAAGAAGGACTAGTGCTGTAAGACACTGTAAGCATGTACCAAGATTAAAGCAGGAAGATTTGGGAACCCCTGGTTTTCTTTAAACACGATTTCCTGTGCCGTCTCCCCCACAGGCAAGAGCAGTGTTTGGGCTCTAGGGCAACACAGCGCACTTCATCATTCTTATGAGCAGGACTGAGACAGCTGCGCTGTAGCCTAGTGTATATCAGCCTTTAATTCATCATCTTTTATGGAGACTAATAGTTGTGCGTTTACACCAGCAGAGGGGAGGACAGGGAGAGCACCGGGGCAGGAGAGATGCATGGCCTGCAAACGTCACCTAACAGCAGTGTTCACTTGAACATGGCTGGAATTTCCAGCATGACCTCTTGAAAATGATGTGTCTGTGACATTTTTTCTAAATTACATTATGTGGTTCCTTACACGTATTCCAGCAGTTCTGACGATCCACTGCGTGGTGCTAAAAGCAAGTTCATTATTCACCCAAACAGATGAGGTTTTTAAGGTTAATACTCCATCGAATTTTCAATCAGCAAAACCGACATCCCTACCCTAAGAATTAAAATTGTGCCAAACCGATAGTGTCATATAAAGCAAATTTATAAAAATGCTTGTTTGTCAATCCATTCCATTTCTTGTATTCTTCGATGCATTTTTTGTTTGATCCATTTGACATGTTCCATCTTTAATTAAGTAGTGTACTTGTTCATTATGATTTGTTTGAGACAGTTGCACTGGTAGAGGCAGCATATTCGAGAGCGGCATGAGACCGCATGTCCCTACATAGATGTGACTTACACTTCTGTGTTGCACGGTTGTATGATCTCTGAATCAAAGACATCACGTAATATGGACTCATCTGCTCACCCTTTACTTAGGGTGCTTTCACACTGGCAGTTTAGTTCGAAACTGAGCACGGTTTGCATGACAAATTGGTAATGTGAAAGCTGTCATGCGGACCGGAGTGCGCACCGCAGTACCGAATCCGAGCCTACTTGTAGGAGGTGGTCTGAGTTTGGTTGCAATGGAACTGTAGCGCGATTCACATGAATGTGAAAACAATGCGTTTTAGCCAATTATGACATCATTCGTTTCGACAACACGTGAGGATTCACACATTCCTGAAAGTCCTGAATGTCTGTCTATCTATCTATACACCTTATAAATACTATATATAAATACTATTATAGGTTATAAATATAGGGTATAAAAGGAAATGACACTGGCGATAACTTCACATTGGACACGAGCGTGAGTAAGCGTGCAGTGTAAACAAATATGCAAATGAATTCCTTGCAATCAGCTGTCTTCTCAAAAAACGGCATATGTGAGCAGCAGCAAGCCACCTTCCCCTGGACATCTGATGAGTTACGCCATGAAGCGTACACATACGCAGTTGTTGTTCTCTCTGCTATGCATAATGGCACAAAAAAAAAAAAAGTATGATGAGTCGTGTCGCGTTCACCATGTGGTTGTGATTGTGACGTAAGATGAACACAAATGGACCTGGGATTAATAGAATCGAGTGAGTGTGAAACCAGACCAATCACACTCGGAATCAGACCACAGCAAACATGCCCAGTGTGAAAACCCCCTTAGGGTGCTTATACACTAACACTTTTGGGTGTGCACCCGCAAACCGCACCCTAGTCCACTTGAACAGGGAGACTGTCCTCGCTGCAGTGAGAGATTAATGCAATGAATAGAGCTGGGCAATAAAATGTTCTAGATGTTTATCTGAAAAAAGAGAGATGTCTTCGATCAAACTTTTGAGCAGTTTTCTATATTTAGCCTATGTTTTACACCTAGACCAGGGGTGTTCATTACATAAATAGTGATAGCAAGAGCACCACTGGTTGGTTGATGTAGATGAAATATAAATTATTCACTTTTTATTTCCTGACATCTGTAGCTGTGTGTTGTTTGACTGACAGACGGCTAACGTTTGAGCGCTAATGTGTGTTTGCGCCTAAATGATCAAATGCACTTTATAATTCCCCCAATGCCCGTCTTTATGAAGCATTAATGTAAATGCAGTCATTTATATCTAAAGTGAATTTAAACAGTGGGACAAAAAGAGTATTTGCATCAAAATGTTGGACTTGAAGTGTACACGTAACCGGATTGAGCACTGTGTATTAGACTATGTCATATAAAGGAAAACACTCACTACTTTTGGCTGAATAACTTTGATAATAATGTTTATTTTTAATATTGTTGTTTTTTTAATAATACCGACCCCTGATGTAGAGAGTGTGTTCATTTGTATAATAAATTACCAGGAAAGCAGAGATGAAAAAATCATTTATAAATATGCGTAGCCTTTGTCAATTTTTTCTAATGCCTGATAGAAAAGTTTCAATCTTTGTAGAGCAATACTTCAGCAGAACATTCCACCAGTCACAAACGTAAGCAAAAGAAATTGTGCATCATGCATTAGAATGAGAACACAACTATTGCTGGGCTTTAAAGATGCAAGAACTAAATCAATGTGGAACATTGTATCTCAGAACACAAATGAAGATTTTTTTAGAATATTTCAGCTCTGTAGGTTCATTCAATGTAAGTGAAGGGGCGCCAACATTTTGACACTCCAAAAAGCACATAAATGTAGCATAAAAGTAATACATACTCCAGTGGTTTAATCCATGACTTCAGAATTGGTATGAAAGGTGTAGGTGAGAAACAGATCAATATTTAAGTCCAATAGATGGAGATATACATGAAGAATGTGAATTACCAAAAACAAAAGAAGAACAATATGAAATTTAAAGTGGAGATTGACTGAACAGGGAAGAGAATTAATAGTAAAAAAGGAATTAAATATTGATCTGTTTCTCACCACATCTATCATATCTCTTCTTAAGACATAGATTATACTACTGGAGGCACATGGATTAGACTACTTTTATGCTGATTTGTGTGATTTGTGGAGCTTCAGTATATTAGTGCTGATTCAATTTCATTGTATGGACCAAAAGAGCTGAGATATTCTTCTAAAAATCTTAATTTGTATTCAGCAGAAGAAAGTCATACACATCTGGGATGACATGAGTGTGAGTAAACGATGAGACAATTTTCATTTTTGGGTGAATTATTCTTTTTTAAGCGTGATATTGCCTCTGTAACAAACAACTTTTCCCATGCCTGCTCTACCTCCTCTATTGTGCAGGACATGACGTGCCAAATTATCCTGCTTATTTAGCATTTTTTATGCACAACAATAACTCTCTGTCGGCAATAAGGGAAATTTAGACACTACACATAAACTGATTTTAATGTATTTGTTATATACATTACAATTTAAAATGGTGATCAGTGTACTGAAAATAACTTTTTAATATTTTTATTTCTGATATCATGTCTCCCTTTTGGAATCAGATTCAAGTAGTGTTTATCATAGATAAGTGATGCATTTTCAAAGTTGGCATACAGTGTTCATTATAATTAGGCATATAGGTTTTGCAACTCAATACTCACTACTCATGAGTACTTTTAATGAGCTACTTTTTACTCTTACTTGAGTAGTTTTAAGGACAGCTACTTTTACTCTTCTCACACTACATTTTTTGAGAAGTAACAGTACTTCTACTTGAGCATGATTTTTCAGTACTCTTTCCACCCCTGCTTACAATGGAAGTGAAGGGATCCAATCCATTAACAAAACTATAGACACAAGGTTTAAACAATCCACAGTTTTCCTGAGTATCCACTGGGCAGCGCCATAATGATTCCAATTGCCTATTTTCTATTTGTGGTCTCGAGACGGCAAGTAAAACTGACAAAACGAGCGATCCAGAGGAGAACAACAACCATTTAAGTGTTACTTGGAGTAAAAATGAATTCCAGGCTCAGTTTGTGCAGTTGTTGGCTGTCATTATAACAATAATTAATTATATCAACGTAACTAACATCGGACCATCGCTTCATGACATCTACACACTCACTTGAGCCACTGTCTACAAAAAAAAATCTCGACTTTGGGAAGTATCAGCACGTTTTTTGACTTTCTTTTTACTAATTCAATACCTTAAACATTACATTACCCGCTAAGAATATACACCGATGCGAGTAAAAACACTGAAGGCCAGAAATTGAAAACAGTCGAATAGTGGAACATTTCTGTGTTCAGGATAAATGTCGATATGCATGTAAACATGATTTTAGTGTGATAAAATCACTTACGAACCTTTTCTATGTTAAGTTATATCCAATTGTATAACTTTGTTTCCATGATGATGTAATAATATCAGGCTGGGAGTCTCTCATCCAGGCTTCCAATAAACCCAAAACAAATTTTAAAACCACAGCTGATGTTGGGGAGCACTATTTAACAATTCACTTTACGCTAATGTTGTATACGTTAACGCAAGAACATGTAACATTCCAAATTAGGTTTAAAGATATGATAATTATCACTCCAAAGGCATCAAATACTGCCGCTTGTGCAAGGCCCAGCAGGTCAACAGGTGGATGTCAAAAGCACCCTTTGCCATCATTTTCCTATGCATCCAGCATGCGTATTGCTTTCAATGATAAACGTTCGGCGTCAAAGGCTGACGCAAAGGTCATCAGATTTTTATCATCGTAAAATTATATGTTTGGGTACAATTTTTGTACGGGTACAATATGATTTTCATTACGTTTGAAATCAGCCACGTATATTCACAATGGTAATGTTTAAGCAGCAATATGTATTCTTTTACTGTGGTTAATGTTTAATCTGTTATTTTACCAAATTTGCTTCAGTTATCTTTTGTATTTTCCAAGTGAAACAGCATAGGGCAGCAAAATAAAAGGAAAAAGGAAAGTTGTTTAAGAGGTTGAGCAAGTTATTTTTAAAATCTCCTAATACATACAACATAAGCTAGACTGTGAAAGACAGCAAGAGCTTTTAAAGACCTTCAAAAGGTGAAACAGAACACAAGTCACAATCTGAAACCTATTATGAGACAAAATGATACATCATAAATACCTTTATGATTATCCAGTCCTGAAAACACCATTAGAACATGTCTGAATAATAGATGGAAGGTAATACAAATACTGTAACCTACTGTAACCATATCTGGATGGTTTTGTGCAGCACCCAGCCAACACATAAAGATGCATACAGTATATATCATTACATAGTATTTGTCATATTTCCAGTCAGTCACAGTTTTTATTATTACTGTCTGATAGATCGTTTTTTCTGCACTTTATTTTTCAGCTCATCATCATCCACGCAACTTTAACAGACATATAATTTATAGGGCTTAGACTTTCATAGTCAAATGAGCATTCTTGGTGATACTGCTTGATCAATAGATCTTTTATGACAATCAGAGCCCACATCATGCACTGTGACGACATCTTATCAACACTTCCTTGGTTCCAAACTATGGACAAGTGACATAATCCCTGTCCAGGAAGAGTCAGTTGGGAAATATCTTAATGTGAATGTCACACAGATATGAACCTGAAAAGATTTCCATTTTTTTGTCTGTGGTCAGATCTGAATCTAGATAAATATGCTCCAGTCATAACTTTAGTCACACTTGATATTTATTTATTTTATTTATGATATTTTGTGGTAATTAAATCCTTTATAAAAGAGTTGTAAGCCATGAACCAAACCAACCTGCTCAGAGGTGAATCACAACATTACAAACTTAAATTCTGTAACCAAACTTAATTGAAACTTTGGAACAAAAGACAAAGTTAAAAGACTGTGTACTTAATGCCTTTATTTAGGGAATGAACTACAATCTCATAATGCATTGCAAATGTTGTAATCCAATTAAAACAATGGAAAAATATAAAATTAGATCAGAAGAAAATATAATAGAATCCATTTATTTTTGGTTTATTGCAGAAGCTTAAAATATACATGCTGTGTTATTCACAGTGTGCCAAACATAGATCTTTTGGCGCACTATGCCGTACTACTTTTCCGATTGGTCGATTGTTTCCCATCAGGATCATGTGTATTTCTTCACCAGGTATTCCACAAGTTGAATTTACAGGACTGATGGCTTCAACATGAGCTTACACAGATATACATACACTCAGAGCTCACGGTAGGTCTGTCTTTAAAGGTTTATAAGTTACTATTAATAAGCAATTTCCCCATGGTAAAAATGAATGAAATTTCTACTTCCAGATCCAGACTCTTGTGCCCTTCAAGTGGAGATATCGGAAATATCGTAATTATCGGGCACATGAATGACCTAGCAAAATTGTATTTACAAATGGGGAAACTCTGTATTCCATTTGATATCCAAGTTGCAGAGTTCTGATATTCTAAGAGGTGTCAACATGATTGATGATGGAAAGCAATGATTTTGCAAAGCTATTTCGGCTACAGTGCTTTACTTCAATAATACTAACATATTATATGTTACAAGCAACCAAATATGATATATATATAGTTATATGACTCACCCTTCGCAATTTGTTTTAAGGAAATGGGTTAATAGTTTGATAGATAAGTAAGGGATAATGTACAGTCAGCTGGTTGATATCACAAAATAAACCCAGACAGGGTGATCACGATAAGAACCCACTGACTGTACATTATCCTGCTTATTACATGGCTACAAACCAAAGAAACAAATAAATGAACATTGGACATTTATTTGCATTGAAATGATGTAAGATGTAATAAAATCACAGAACAGCTGAAATCAACTTCTTGTATGTGACAGAGTTCTGTTGGGGTTTAATTTGTAATTAATGATGATCTGAATCTGCATTATCCAGCCTATTACAGGACTACTTGGCAAATAAATAAATTAACATGAAACATTGATCGGAGTCGAAATTATTTTATTAGCTTACTTGCACAGTGATCTGAGAAGCAGGAAAGAATACTCGCAATTCACAATACCTTGATGAGCGGTCTGATATGTGGATGTGCGGTTGTTACTCTAAGATATCAGACCACTAGATGGCACCATTTTACCAATTAGAATCGAGTATTCCAGAGAGCCATGTAATAACATGGATTAATACATCATATGTCGTGTAAAAGTAATGTGGGTGTGTTCAGTTAGTCTTATCCACATGTACAACAGAAAAAAAGAGCTTTTGCTGTCATTCATTGTGTATATGAATCTGGTGTCTTCTGTATTTTGTTTCCCACTTGAATGCGTGACATGTCATAGTTACAAATGCCTGACTTGGAGGTACGAGCTTCCCATGTGCACTTGAGGGCAGCATCTATTTGGACTCTGTGGGCAGAGCTACCCAGTGTGATGCCAAGGCTAAGTTCACAATGGAATAGTGAGCTTACTGTATACTGTGCAGTATATACTATATACTGCTTACTATTAAAACAAATAGTATGTGAAACGGTGCACAGCATGAAAATTAAGTATTTCAACTACTTCATGCAATATTTTTGAGCCATGGCTATGGCGTATTTTTATATCATCAGAATTTGAATTTGACAAAGCCTCAGAATTCATGATCTTGAAAAATGACTGGGTGTAATTTGATGTTATTGAAAAATGTTTTATATGAATTCGCCTAAAAAATGTCAGGTTGTGAAATTCAAGTATTTATTTTTCAAGATGTAGATTTCAGGTCTCAATATTCAGGTTGTTGAATATGAGTTGAGAAATTCAGGTGGCAAAATTTGAGGATGACATCTGGGAATGCAAGGAAGAGCAAACGAAAGTTGATGTAATCCATCTCTCTCTGATAATCGCAAAGCGATGGAAACATCTCAGAAAAGTAATTTTAAATGAATTAATGAATATATACAGTATATTATACATGCAGTATATAGTAGTAAATATATATAGCTAACATGTTTAATAATGTGCAAAACATCTTTTCTTTGCTCCTTGGCAATTCACATTGAACGAATCTGCTGAAGAGGCAATTCAAATTATTCACATACATGACCAGATTATATGATCCCCAGTTGATCCATAACACCATCAGTGGTACACCACAGTAAACATCTCTCATTCAGAAATTTCAAATGTTTTTGTGTTGTTTTGTGGTCTGATTAAAATACAAAATGTCTGTGATGTTCTCGTCTGTATCAATGTAAGTGCTGCTTACACACAAGAACACACAAAAAGCACAAGCAACCGAGGCAGTGTTTATGACTAATGTTTACATTGTAGTATGGCAGTGTGAATGAAGTCTATGCTTCATAACCTTATGTGTTGTTTATTGACCAACATTAATATATACATATAAAAATATACTGTAAATTGACATTATAGTGATTTTTTATTATTATTATTATTATAATGTGTTACAATCATGACATACCATAGTCTGGGTGTTATGAACTTATATACATGAATTAACATATGTACAGTATTTGATACGTGCACAGATAACTGAAATGTCAAATACAGCAGAACCATACAAGCGTTATATCGCTGTTCTCCCCCTTCATCACTGCTTAACTTGGTCACCTGAAAGATAAAACTATAATAAAAAAATAAAATAAAAAAATGTTTGCTCTGGTAAATTCTTTTGGTATATGCACGAATTGAGTGTATAGAAAATTAATATAATAATACCTGGTTAATAATAGCTGCAGGAAATGACAAAGAATACTTTATAGGCCTCTGTATTATTATTATTATTATGTGTGTGTGTGTGTGTGTTAATACTTAAAAGAAAATGTGAGGAAGAAAGACCACTTTGATCAGAAAATTATCACTTTTGATCTTTCACGCATGCATTACATTACAAAAGAAACTATAATGGAATACTGCTGTCTGATTTTAGTAAGGGGTACAATACAAATGCATATATTACAGAACACTTCTCTAAAGTATATAGATGGAGCCCAGATTTGTATTATCGTGAAGGTATGCCTGAATATAAACATAATATATAAGACACTGACAAATCATCAGTAGTCTACAAATGTAATACAATAGGTTAGACTATCCAGAATTCTGATAGAAATATTAAAAAGCGAGATGGCATGCTAACTCAAGCAATCCAAACTGGTATTGTAAACAATTAGGAACAGAATGTGTGTTGTACATTTTAAGGTCATTATTATCTACCTTCACTATCACCAGAATTTCTCAACCCATATTCAACAACCTGAATATTGAGACCTGAAATCCACCACTTGAATATCACAACCTGCATTTGTTTTTAGGTGAATTCACACAAAATATTTTCAAATGTTTAAAATGAACAGCAAAATATTTCGATAACGTCAAATTACACTGTCTATTTTCAAGATCATGAATGAGGAGGCTTTTTCAAATTCAAGTTCTGGTGATATAAAAATGACGCCATATGGCCTCACTTCTGGAATATTTTATTTCAATTATGATTGATCCAATTTATACTATATTTACTTATAGTTACATAACATATTTTTAATAAACACATGACAGTTTTCACCCTTGTGAACAAATTGCCCACAGTGAGAATGTTCCTTTTTGCAAAGGGTAACCTCATAATGCTCTTGAGTGTTGCTGTCAGTATCATTAGGAAGCCTGGAACAACTCTGGATTCTTTGAATTCCAGGTATCTCGATCTACACTCTTGGACAACTGATTTGCCAGCTGTCAGACTTGATGTATGATAATTCTCAAACCATGTGAAGCCCATGTTTCCATGACCCTGATGCGGATAGCGTTATTGAAAGGGCCCAGTGGCCAAAGGTAGAGATGATATTTCCCTGGGGACGTCTTTAAGAGTCACACTCATTGCATCATTTTTGGTGCAATAATCCACATGATCAATCATGCCTTTCTGGAAGGAAAACAAGAGGACTCTTTGATTTACCCTCATTCACTAATTTGCACCTTTCATTTTCTTTGATTAAACAAACTAATGCTTAGCTGCAACTCTGCCCATTTAAAACTACAATCATTGCTGAAACAGGCAAAACATTAGCAGTTACTGGGTAGTCCACTCTGTCCCCTGCTTAACTTCTCCTTTTGTGTTCCACAGAAGAAAGTCATCAGGCTTTAATTTAGTGGGCAGGACAGTTTTACACTTTTTGCAAGTGAAGGCAACAGAGAAACATTGCGTATTGCGAAAATGCAGAACGGAATGTGTCCCAAATAAGTGAAGTTTTGCAACTCGTTACTCAATACTCACTACTCATGAGTAATTTAGCTACACTTTTACTCTTACTTGAGTACTTTATAGGGCAGGTACATTTACTCTACTCACATACAATTTTTTGGGAAGTAACAGTACTTCTACTTGAGTATGATTTTTCAGTACTCTTTCCAACCGTCTAGACCACGACAGCGGTTTGATAACATTACGTTCTAGTGACGTCATTATGTGATGATGTGATTTAACTGTTTAATAGTTTTTTGAACCGGTTCATTGAAACGAACTGTCCGAAAGCTTCGGTTCACAGAAAAGATTCAGACTTCGCATCACTTCTTTGCCCTAACTTGCCTAGCGCTGTGGAGTGACGTCATCACATGCAAAAATGTCCTATTCCATTGGCTAGGCATCAACCAATAAAACAATTTCATTGCCCCCTCCCCCGCCAAACACTGGTCTTGCTCCCTCACATCAGGATTGCTACAGTGCTACAGTGCTACAGGTTTTTCACAAAAGTAGTTGCAAAAGTGAAGGTGCAGATTTAAAGTTGCAGTGCCAGATTTGAGAGGTTGCTTTGACTGTTGCGTTGTATCTCACCATTTTCTCTTTCAGCATCTTGTGCAAGATTGACGCATTGTTAGACAGCAAGTAAAGTTAAAAGGAACTTATTTATTTATAAATGTATCATGAAAAACTGCAGCGCTGTGCAGCTTTCTGAAGAAGTTCAGGTTGCAAACAGGACTTGATGTGACTGCATATATACTGTACACACTGTAATTCCAGGTTGTTTTTCCACCAAGGAAAGTTTCAACACTTTATAAACAGTAAAAAAGTTTACTCCATGATGTCCTTTTGCTCTAATGTGCATATTTATTTATTTTTATTTTTATTTATTTATTTATTTAACAGGGACAGTGTATGGCACTCAGCCATACCAGAATTAGCTACAAGCTAAATTTCATCTGTAGTCCCTGGGCAGGAAAAAGTAACATACAATTAACAATCCAATTTATGTATAATAGTTATACAAGTTCAATGCCATTTAATTTTAAACCATTTAAAAATAAAAGCTATTTAACCACAGCAGTGTTAACTCCACACACATAATAACAATTTACCCTTTGCTGAGCTCCGCCCCCCTTGGTTACAGTTGCTCGCTCTGACAAGCTCTGCAGATTGGAATGAATAAGAGACTGCTGTGAATGACGCGGTTTTTGGCAAAATATTCTCATAAACGGAATGTATAATATTTTTCCATGGACTGGAATGAAGAGTGACATTGTAATGCATAATTATCTGAAGTTTTTTGTAAAATAAATTGTTATATTACTCAGTAATTTGATTAAAAACTGTGGAGACTGTATCAGAATCAAGGCAAACATTATTACAGTCATATGAAAAACGTAATTTAATAGTGATTACACATCTAATAACATTAGCGTATGTGAACAGAGCTGCTTAACGTCTCAAAACACACTCATTTTGATGCAGTGAACTGAACAGTGAATCGCATTTACTACGACTTGAATCAATACATAAATTAATTAATGTTCATTATTTAGCTTTAATTTACCAATGAGTAAATGTTGGTGTTGTTGCAGATGTTCTATGTTCATTTGGGAATGAGGACTGACACTATTTAATACGTAACTGTCATGTGTATTTTGTTGGTTCATGTTTTTCATGTCTTTTATTTTGGAATTTCTAGTTCCTGTGTCATGTCATGTGGGTCCCTTGTCATGTGTTTTCATATTTCCCTCCATGTTCATGTGTCTTGTTTTCATTGGTTGATAGGTTATCTTTGTCATAAGTTCTCCAGTGTCATGTATTAAACCTTCATGTTTTCCATGGTCCATTGTCAGGTATTGTTGTTTGTAACTTTGGTTGAGAGTTCAAGTTTTTGTCAAGCCAAGTTTATGTTTGCTATGTATTTGTAGTTGGAATAAATTTGCACTTGGGTTCTTTACACTTTCATCATCGTCTATGTCATTGCCAGTGCCAGCAAAAACGTTACAGAATACTTGACCGGCCAAAATGAATCCAAATCCTACACCTATGTCAGGGGACTCATCCCCTGGAGTATTATTTGGAGGACTTTTGCACTCTGGCAAGCTGGGTGGACTTTAATGAGGTTGCCCTCAAAGACATTTCACGTTTTTTATTAAATGAGCCAATCTCTTCACTGATGCCAGGCAGTCAGAGTACCCACAGCCTGGCGCAATATATCGACCTCACCGTGCAGATTATTGGTTCCATAGTCACTGTGGGGGATGCGGATTTCGAGAAAGAGTTTCACATCGTGGCCTCCAAGCCAGAGTTCCACGTCATGGCTGCCGAGCCAGATTTCCACGTCATGAGTTCCACGCCATGGTCGCCGAGCAAGAGTTCCACGACATGGCCGCCGAACCAGAGTTCCATGACATGGCCGCCGAACCAGAGTTCCACGACATGAGTTCCACGACATGGCCGCCGAGCCAGAGTTCCCGACATGGCCGCTGAACCAGAGTTCCACGACATGGCCGCCGAGCCAGATTTCCACGTCATGAGTTCCACGACATGGTCGCCGAGCAAGAGTTCCACGACATGGCCGCTGAGCCAGATTTCCACGTCATGAGTTCCACGACATGGTCGCCGAGCAAGAGTTCCACGACATGGCCGCCGAGCCAGAGTTCCACGACATGGCCGCCGAACCAGAGTTCCACGTCATGACCGTCGAGCAAGATTTCCACGTCATGAGTTCCACGACATGGCCACCGAGCCAGAGTTCCACGACATGGCCGCCGAGCCAGAGTTCCACGACATGGCTGCCGAACCAGAGTTCCACATCATGTCCGCCGAGCCAGAGTTCCACATCATGGTCGCTGAGCTAGTGCCATTTTTTGCCCCGGATCGTGAGTCTGCCCCATACCGTGTCACAGCATTGCTTCAGCCTGCTCCATGTCATGTTACAGCAACACCTCAGCATGCTCCATGCCACTTCACAGCCATACCTGAACCTGCTCCATGCCAAGTCTCAGCCATGTCTGAATCTGTTCCACACCATGTCATAGCCACATCTGAGCTAGTGGACCTCGAGATGGTTCCCGCCCTTGTACCTACCATATGGATGCTTCCTCAGGATCAGACATGGGGAAGTTCTGACCCTCCAAATTTGCCAAGAACCTCCGAGCCCTGCACTCCACCTTAGTTCTCCGAGCCCTCAGTCTTACCTTGGCTCTATGTCCCTTCATCTCCACCAAGGTCCTTCATCAAATCGGCTTTAGCAGGGTCTCTCATCCATTCAGCTCTGCATTGATCAGTCCATCACCTGGCTCCACCTGAACTCTCCAATCCTGCAGCTACGCTTCATAAATCAGAGCCTTCGGCTCCACCAGGGACCTCCATACCTACGGCACCACCTTGGTCCTCAGTCCCACTGGCTCTCCCTTTGTCCTCCGATCCCCCAGCTCCACCTTGGTCCTCCGAACCTCCAACTCTATCGTGGTCCTTCGAATCGCCGGCTACTCTTCAGGCACCAAGTTCCATGGTGTCAACCTTCAAGTCTCTCACAGCTCTGCCTTCCATGGCTCCACACCTCGAGTCTCTCATGGCTTCACCTTCCACAGACGTTGCTCTAATCCCATGCTCCATGCCTTGTCTTGCCAAGCCATGCTTTAAGACTCACCCCCAGCTCCCTACAGAACTTTGAGTTTATGCAATGTTTTAAATGTTGGTTCATGTTTTGGTGTATCGGGAGCTTAGTGGTGGTGATATGTCATGTGTATTTTGTTGGTTTATATTTTTCATGTCTTTTATTTTGAAATTTCTAGTTCCTGTGTCATGTCATGTGGTTTCCCTTGTTATGTGATTTCATGTTTCCCTCCATGTTCATGTGTCTTGTTTTCATTAGTTGATTGTCTTATCTTGTTTAGAGTTCTTTGTGCTTATTGGTTATCTTTGTCATGTGTTCTCTCACTTTCATCATCGTCTTTGTCATTGCCAGTGCCAGCAGCAACATTACAATAACATGCTCTTCTCCAGATTTATTTAAAGCCTAAAACATAACAACAAAAAACACTGTGAATCCTCTGGGTAACTCGTGTCACTATTGCAAATAATCCAGTAACAACGTGTATTCTATATTTTTTTATTATTTTGATAAAATCCCCCTTAAAAGTACTCAAACACACATTACTTCCATAGGCTGTCATTGGAAAATAGCAAACGCATGTCAGAGTAATGGCGGAAGGGCAACAGTTGCTAAGACAGGATTGGTCAGAAGCACATTTAAGGTGGGGCTTAACGAAGGGTGAATTGTATTCGCTGCCTCACAGAAATGTCATTTAGTGTGTGCATTTAGTATATGCAGGGACAATTTGATAATTTTTTTGTTTAATGTGAGATTTATATCATTTGAAGTTCTATTTATTTCACTGTTTAGGCTCATAGCTCATTTTGCACTTTATTTGCTGCTATTTTGAGTGCTGTTTGAGAAAATTTCATTGCAATAAACATTCTTTATTCCCGCGTCCTGACAAAAAAAATAAAAAAGATTAACCGTTCATGAAACCTCACAGTTAACAGAATACAGAATACAGAAACCGTGCACATCCCTAATTTGAAGTCTGTAATTGTAAACATATTCATCATATTAGAGGTGTATTCAAGTGATTGTTTTATACGAATATATAAATAATAATTTTTTGTACTTTTTAATAACAATAGATCCGGACGAAACCTTGTACCATATAGTTGTTGAAACAAAACCCCCTTTTATCCATTGTATTTCCAGCAAAAAATAACTACCGGTATATAGTGATTGATGCAGTGAGATCCAGCAGATGGAAAATGACTTCAATAAATCAGATGATTTGTAGAATGAATAACACATTTTATTTGTACAAAAATTTGTAAAATTAATAAAATATGAATTAATGAAATTATAAAATGGAAAAAAAAATTAAGTTTGGGTCTTTAATGTTAAGTAGATATATCTTAAGGATATATCCAAGGACTACGTCTTGGAATTAATCTAACAATACTATGTCTTGTCTAGTGAAAATGAACAAAGTAATTAAATGAAAGAAGTTAAAGTACGGATAGTAAGATGAGGCCTCAAAGTTGGAGATCAGATACAAAGAGCGAGAGAGTTGAGTTGTTAGTCTGAGGACCAAAAATTAAGTTAATGTATTTATACCCTCTTGAGACTGTGCCAAGAAGATTCCTTATTTGGTACAGCGTGTTCTGCATGGTTTGGAGTTAACTCAAGGTTTTCAGGACATATTGTTATGACCTATTGAAGTGCAAATCTGCAGTTAAGTGGCCTTAAGAACCGGGCAGAAAGACCAAAACTACACAAGTGTGTCTTATCTTGTATGTGCAAGACTCCCGTCTGCACATTGCTTGAAACTATAACATCTATATTTATATCTAAGTTAGCACCAAGCTCTCTGAATTCAGCTCTGAAACCTCATCAGGACAAAAGGGCAACAAGTTAATATACTAAGAGTCTAAAATGTATATATTTTGTCCCCAACAATTCTCCAGTTTCTCACAGGAATGTTGGGCACAGAAAGCACATACTATTCACAAGGATAGAGAACAAGCATTAAGTAATCTTCTAGCACACACACTGAACATATAAGGCTTGTGTCTGTTAACATGTATACAACACAGGAATACAAGGATGGACATACAAGGAATACATGGAGTCTTAATTCAATGTTAATTCCATATAAGCTGGTTTCATGAATGTGAAGTATATGATTACATTCTAATTCAAAGGTTGTGGATACATGAATATGCTTGTATAATATCAAGCAAAAGTATAAAATATAGGAATGTCTCTAGCCACTTGCATCAGTGATAAATGCTATCAATTACATTACTATATTTTCCCAATCTGTAAGACTTCATATGGGTCTTCACTGGGGATATACAGTACAGTACTTTCCACCCCTATTGGAAGTTGATAATGTTTCTTATCAGAGAGGGCATCTGTCAACTTTGCTCTGATCTTTGTCACAATGGCATTCTTGTCTCGTTTGACACACCGAACCACATCATGAATCATTCTGTTGATTTGAATAAAGCATTTTTAACAGAAGATGAGTTTCAGATTCAGGTCATCTCAGACAGCGGCAATGAGGCGTCAATCCTCAAAGTTTAAAGAGCAGAATGCAAAGTCCTCTGTGATCTGCTTGATCTGATAAGATCTTACACTGGTATCCTGTCTTTTGCAGCACTGGTTGAGGTATGTTCTTCCATGTCTGAGCACTAGCTATTAACTCATGTGTCATTGACTGTTAAAGTACAGGCAAACTGCTCTGACTGTGAGAAGGCATTCTTAAAGGCCTGTATGTATACAGTATGTATGTATGGGTTTACATAGCTATGTCCAAAATAGTCCTAAAAAATGATTCTTAAACAAGCATTGGGAATTAACACTTGTGGCTTTAACATACCTCAACCCCCCATTAATTACTCCAAATGTAACACTATACTTAATTTTAAGTTTTATTTATAAATTAATACATAAACAAAAATGAACATTATCTTAAATAAAAAACAATATATATATATATATTATAATAATTTTTTTAAAAAAAAAAAAACCTGCTCTGCTGTTGTAAATTCAGTAGTGGTACAGAAAGGTCATAGTATTTTAGTACGATGCTCCGACTGCATCGATGGGAGTATGCGGACAATCAACAACGATAATTCAACCTAATGTCATGAAAATCATTCGGTTCCAGGATTTCTTAAAATAAAAATGGAACTGTTTCTGAAAAAGATCACATCCACACTTAAATGTTTTTGATTGAAAATGCATTGATTTGCATTGATTTTGCAACGTTTATGCCTCTCATCCACACTAGAATGGCGTTTTCCTTCACCTTAAATTGAGACTTTCTAAAAACGCTCTAAGCACATACTTTAGAAAAAGATGATGTTCTGGAAAATGAAAACTGAACTTTCAAACTGAAGTTTCAACCCTATTCATAAATGAGGTAAAACATTTTTTTTTTTTTAAAGTGTAGGGTTATGATTACTATGTAGTCATTTTAACTACTGCCTTATGTAAAAAACATAGAAGTCTTTAATATGTCCTAATTTAGATAAACTTTTGTGTATTTGCATGGATGTGGCTAGCAGGGTTGCCCACTGTGATGAGCTCTCATTCTCTCCCTCCGTTAACTCTTTCTCTTCTCTCTATCATCTCTCTGTCACACAAGCACATGCATCATTGTTGATGTTGATCAGGACAGAGTTTAACAGCGGCATCAACATTATGGTCCTAAAATAGTGTTCTGCACCCAGAAAAAGCTCCCATTTCTAATGCTGCCTGCAGGTCCACTTGGGAAGTTCTACTTCTGGAATTGCGATGTGATTTCAACTGAGAATGGGTCTCACCCAGCGTGCAACTCTGCAAGCTGGGATACATCAATTCAGCACTGTTAAACAGTAAAACAACCCAGCACCTAACCTAGCACTGGGTCAATATGTCAACCCAAATGTTGGGTTAATACAAACCAGTGTTGGACTACACTCACCCAGCAAAAACTACCCAATACTAAGAAAATAATGCAATAATATGTGTTTAAAACAGTCATTATTTTCTCTACTGACAATCATACAACTGTACAACAAATGCTAGCATTGCAGCGTAGTTTATCAATTTGTTTAGGAGAAGTCTCTGGTGACAGCCGAACACATGCTAAGCTAACGGGAACATTGCAGTTTTGTTTGCTTACATGTCACCTTCCGAGTGTCAGGAGCAGAGAGAAGGCTCAGGACCCAAACGCAGAGTGAAAAAATAACTTTTATATAATGTTTATTTCATACAAAAAATAAAGGAAAAACCTCAACTACCACAAAGGGAAAAAAACAAAGGAAATATAATCTAGGCAATTTTTAATTGAATATATTTTTTGTAAGCCTCTTCGGAGGGATCTGCAGCAATGGGTTCTAAACGTGATCAGTCGCATGACATTTACGGCTCATGTGATTGGCTAAAAAAACTATTCTGGAAATGTTAATGCCAAAAGATGTCTTACTACAGGTACATTAGAATTCCTTTTTCTGGCAAGAATTAGTGAACTAGCGAACTCCAGGGGTGGTAGCCAGCGTCTTTACCACTGAGCTACCCAGGTCCCTGCATCTTGTTGTTTGTATCCAAGGAGCTCTAAAATACCTTGAGAGAGCTATCCATTGGAATTCCCATTCATTGGAATGGAATATGCTCAGCTACCACAGGTTCCTTGGAAGTATGGAAGATGGTGGTTGGCATCTTTGCTCTTGGGCACTCAGGATCAGGTGTCACATGATTGATCACTCACCAATGGGAACAGACAAGGAAAAATAAATGTCTGTTTCATGCTTTTAAAATGTTCTTAAAAACAATCTGCCACCAGAAGAAGATGTACTATAATTTAATGAAATAATTTCGATTGTAATGTGTCTTGGAAAAAAACATTTACGTAAGTCAGAAAACATAGCTACTTTTAATATAGAAACAAGCTTTTTGCCATCACAGGGTGTAGTTCCAGCAACTACCAGCAGGGGTTAGAAGGACTTGTTAACTAGCTAATTCCTGACCCCCTGTTTCAATCGAGGTGATATCCCTAAATTCGCTTAAAAACTTGGATGAAACTTAGCTACTGTCCCTCCACATACCTGACCGTGTGGATGGACTCCTTCCTGATGGTAGCGGCCTCTCATTGGGCGGAGGAGGCAATGGACTGGAGCGTCCAGGTGGTGGTGGAGGAGGAAGGCTGTTTCTTGGAGAGGATATAGCGTTTGGCTCCTTTCGTGTGGGTGGGGAAAGGTCTCTTTCCGTTTTCTGGCAAGCATTGAGTTTTTCACTGGTAATTACAATGTTGTGCAGTTAATGTGTTCTTCTCTCATAAATATGATCATTCCAACATGACTTGAAGAAAACCTACAGTATGCACTGTAACCACACTTCAGTTGTACCTACACTGCACGGTCTGGGAAATGTAGGCATGACAAGCAAACATGTCTGGGAAATGTAGACAGCACCTTAGGCAAAAGGCTAATTTCTCATGCATGTAATGAGTTTCTGTGTAAAAATGATTAACATGAAATATGTCAGTGTTGTCATTGGCAAACAGAAGGAAAAACATTCCATTGAATTCTCGCTGTTGAGGTTTCAGTTGAATTGTAAATAAGATATCTTTAATTGCAATCAAGGTTTGATCAGTTATTTTGTTGACGTAATTTACATGAACATGTCCGTATAGTCAGAGTTGCCAAGTGCATGTTTTCCCCATGGAATTGGGCTACTTTTAAAATGTTGGGTGGGTAGATTTATTTTAAAAGGTTTGACATACAGTATTACAGCAATACAATATTGCATATTTGATATTTTGTATTTTTATTAAACAAATTTTTATAAGCTACTCACATGTTTATGATTTACATTTGAGTTAATTATTTGAACCAAACTAACCCCTACTGATGCCAGAACGAAAAGGTCACACACATTTGCACATACCCAGTACCCAGAGTTGTGGACTCGTGTCGCATGACTTGTAACTCGACTCAACATAATCAAAGACTTATAACTCCACTTAGATATTGATAACAATGACTTGTGACTTGACTAGAACTCAAGCCCTCTGACTTGGAAAGACTTTATACCCTCTTAAAGATCAGACCCCTAAAAAAAAACTTGCCGCAAATGAGCTTTGCGGAAAACTTGTGGCAAATTGTCCATTGATGCCAAAGGTTAGCTGGAGGTTCACCACTACCGGTGAAGAGCTGCACACTTCTTGCAAACCACAAGCTCATTTGCATCTAAAAATAATGAGTGGCAAATTTGTGGAAAGATTGCAGCTAGTTTAGATTTTGTAAAGAGACTTGGAAACTTTCAAGCACACCCCTAGGCAGACAAATTGATCTGATATAGATCGGTACCCTAAGTGAAATTATATATCTCACATGAAATTGAACTGAGGAGTGATTAACATCCTTTAAAGCCTTCCCCATATAAATTAATAAAATGTAGTAAAGTTAGTAATACTTGGACACTAATTTGGATAAAGAGCACTAATGACTTGTTTAAGAATTGAAGCTTAAAGTTGATGACTTGTGACATGGACTTGCCTGTCTTGACTTGAGACTTGAATGCAAAAACTTACTGACTTGAAAAACAATGACTTGGTCCCACCTCTGCCAGTACATTGCTAAACTTTAAAGGTGCTATATGTAATATTTTTACTGTACTAAATCATAAAATGATCTTAATATGTCATTAGAGATTTAGGAAACATGCTGAGTTGAAATACTGGCTTCTCTGATAACAATGCTACAGCCAGTATATTCTACTTTCCATTGTGGGACGGAATTTCTGTTTATATTTTGGCCTGTGTGATCCCGCCCACTGCCCACTCACCAATAGTATTTCGACACGCCGGGTTGCCAGATTTGAACAAGTTAGCAGGCAAACAACACAGCGTGCTGCAGCCATGGAAGCCAACAAACAAACTGTATCAGAGATAACAGATTCCAACTGACCTAAAAAGCCTCACCATCCGTCTAAAAAACACCATGACCAGAGGCATAGTAAAACAAGTATTGGAATCAAAAGGCATATTGGTAATGCCTTTTGAAGATGGAGACAGCTTAAAGCCCTGAAATCCTTTCAAACGGATGCTGAGTTGGCTAATTTGTGTGTCAACATTCTGGCAACCCGCATAAGCTTTGAGTATGGGGTGGGACAGACAGCTCTCCAATAGTTTGAATTTGGACTGCAGTGACCATTTCAAATGCTTGTTGTTAATCTTACATATAGCACCTTTAAACATACTGGTAACACTTAAGGTTGTTTTCATTAAAAATAGTTTACTACATTAGTTAACATGAACTAACAATGAACAATACGTTTGCAGAATTTATTGGTCTGGATTAATGTTAATTTCAATATTAACTAATACATTTTAAAGTAAAAGTTGTATATGTTAACATCAGTTAATATCAACTATTCAGTAAAAATAGATAACCAAGTGTTCAAGTATTACATTAAGGAACTAATTCTATTAAAATGTGTTTTGTAGGCATAACCTAATGTAGTCAAGTTGATTCAGTGATGTTAAACAATATGTTTAAATGAAACTAGTTCATTTAGTTGTTACCACATGAAGCACACTTTTTTCAGTGGAATATGAACTAACAAGTATAATTGTATTTTCACAAATTACCATCAACCAAGATTATGAAATGCTTTAAAATATATTACTCAATGTTAGTTCAATTAACGTTGACGCTGACTTTATCTGGTTCTATTGTCTTACTAGTTGTGAACTTGATTTTTTAATTTTAATTCTACAAACTAGCTTATACAGAAGGCCTAGAAAGTAAAAGGGGATCTCAAAATGGTTAACAGGTACTCACAAATCTGAATAGGCTATTTGTCTTGAGAATTGTCTACTTTTTTCATTTTGGTATTTTTGGCTGGTTTTTGGCCTGGTTTTGACTGGTCATTGGGCTGTCTTTGGGGGTATTTACACTTTTTTACGCATTTTTATTGATCAAATAACTGTCTAGACGTGTAAATGTTCTCCAAGAGGCATATAAGATGAATAACAGATCTGATAACTCACCTAGGTGATTGAGACTTAAAAACTGTTCTTTACAGCATTCTACTACTTCTTCTTTCTTCGCTCTGAGCTAGGTAAACCAGTTGTTTGTTGGTTCCAGTGTCAAGAGAAGCATTTAAATATGAGATGCACACTGTACTGTCAACAGACTACATGTAAAATATTAACCAATGTGACATTAAAATGTTGTCGAAGACATTATAAAGCATTATTCTGTGACTAGAATTCACATGAAATCAGTAAAAGAAGTGGTGTTAACCACTCAGTGATGATTTAAAGTAATATATTAATCTACAAGTAATAATAGAATCTACTGTATATGCAGTAGATAATTTGTAATTTCCCTTACAAATAATATAAACTAACTTGCTGTAAATTTGCCGCAAAATTGCCGCTCCTTTTATTCACATGAAAATGAGCTTGTGATTTACCAAACATGTTTACAAGACGTTTGCAGCTCTTCATCTGTAGTGGTGAACCTGCAGAAAAGCTTTGGCAACAATGGACAATTTGCAGTGAACTCTCAATTTTTGTAGGGGTTGTAATGTTTACATTCTGCATTAATTCTGCTAATGCTAACACCCTCATTATTTACTCACCCTCGTGATATCCCAGGAGTGTGTGACTTTCTTCACCAGAACACATTTGAAGAAAAATATCTTAGCTCAGTAGGTCCTTAAAATGCAAAACTATGGACTATCCCTTTATGTGCACTGGTTACCACCACTGTATTATAGAGTTTGTAGACTTAATCTAAAGAAATAAAAGAAAATCACATAACATGGTCTTGAACAATCGAACAGATTTAGGTAAGTTTGCACCAACTTGGTAACTCTGCACAGTGTGTTCATGTTGACTGATCTTGTGTGATCTGAGTGAAGAAATCAGGAAATAAATGCACTTACAAAAAATCTAGAGAAACTTTTCCACTCGTTATTTTATATGCAAACGAGCTTGTGATTCGCCGCAAATGTTTGCCAGAACCTTGATGCTCTTCAGCAGTAGTGGTGAAACTGCAGCAAGCCTTTGACAACAATGGACAATTTGCCACAAGTTTGCTGCAAAGCTCATTTGTATGTGAAAATGATCAGAGGCAAATTTGTGGCAAGTTTACTGAAGATTTTCGATAAACTCAATATTTGCAAGGGCGTTGGTGTCAAAATAGGTGGAGCAGCGGGTCACTATGATAGCCTGGATCAATGGCCGTAAGGAGGATTTTAACAGCCTGCACAAAGTTTTCCTAAAAAGCTCATGCTGGCAACCTTTGCAAAACATCTTAGAGGTCTGGCAAATTTGCTGAAATTTGTTGCTTTGTTTGCCTCAAATGTTTGCCAGAAGTTTGCAGCTCTTCACCAGTTGTGGGGAATCTGTAGCAAACCTTTGGCAACAATGGACAATTTGCTGCTACTGGCAAACACTTCTGTGGCAAACCTGCTGCAATAATGAAGAGTTTGTCCCAATGCCCACTTGCATGTGAAATTATCAGTGGCAAACTTGCAGCAAGATTGCAGCAAATTTGCCAGAACCACCGCAACAAACTCAAAAATACCTTTTTGGTCTGATTTTGTTCAAAATGATGCCACACCTGTTCTTTCTTAAATTTTGCATGAAGTATATTGCTGCAACTTGTTGTTCAGTCTACATATGTTGACCTTACTCCTTCCAAGTGGAACTATATCACCATATAGAAGTTTGCAAGCCCCTCAATCCACACTTGAGCAAACTATCGTGAATGAGACACAAGGATGGAGCAACAGTGAAACTCAAATGCTAAAAACATCAAAAACATTCTAAAATTTTCAAAAGCAAAACTTTGCTGCCCTGCAGTAGCTTCATCACGGAAGTGGTACAAACAAACACACATGTGGCAAAGTGTAGATGGAATGTGCATACCAATTCAGGTGGCAATGAGATCAATCTTTTTGTATCTTTGTATTTGTGTAAGCATGTGTGTGTGTGTGTGTGTGTGTGTGTGTGTGTGTGTGTGTGTGTGTGAGTAAGAGGAAAAAACAACTGCGCTGATATCAGATTTGATTGCTTTAGCCCTGGAGCAAAGCTGAATGTAAAAGACAGCTAGACTTCTTTATCCGATCATAGGTTATGGGGGATTGTGGACTCTTTTCCCCATGAGATGGTCTGACCTCTCTAATGCCTGAGGCATCTAAACCGGGGTGCCTGGCAGATTGGCCACAGTTGTCAAAGAAACACGAGCAGGATTCACATGGCAGAGTGTGGCCAGATCAATAGATTTAAGTGTGGACCTACTGACACGTTAAACCCAACAGCAGACATTGGCAAAATACACACACACACACACACACACACACACACACACACACACACACACACACACACACACACACACACACACACACACACACACACACACACACACACACACACACACACACCACATTACAAGCCGTTACCTTCAGCGGAAAGCAATACAACAAATAGAGGGTCTCTATCCTTCTGTTTATAGTGCTGTTTGCTAAGGTTTGCATCACTATTAGTATTGCTCGTACTTAGGGTTAGGGATCTGAGCAAACTTGAACAAAAAATTAATAGTTTACCAACAATTTTTAATTCTGTAATTTTGTCAAGCTAATGTCTCTCCAAACCTGTATGACTTTCTTTCTACAGTAGAACACAACAGGTGATTAAAAAAGAAAAAAAGAATAGTGACTTGTGGCAGGGCGGAGGACAGGGACTCGGGTCGGGATTCACACACACGGCCCCTAATCAGGCTAATCAAGCCTCAGAGAGGGATAAAGGCTGACTAGAGACTGCAGTGGGACAGAGAAAGAGATTTACTGACAGTTGTCCGACACCTGTATGTGTGTGTCTTTTTATTTAATTAAATATTATTTATAGTCTCACCTCCTTTCCATTAACTCCTTTACACTGGTGCCGAAACTTGGGAAGGAGGAGGGATGCGCCGTAGAGTCCTTGCCACTACTATCCACCCCAACAGAGCAGCCGCAGCCATCTGCCGTGGGACGGAGGAGCACGACCGCCTGGAGCGGTCAAGGCCGCTGTCAGGGATGGGGTAGACCCCTTCTGTTTCCCGAGAATGCGGCAGTGCGTTCCGTATGCCAGGGGCCGGAAGACTGCCTCCGATCTGCCGAGTGAGTTACGGCTGTCGTCCATTGGCGGTTGGAGGTAAGTGTAAGGTATTGAGCACAAATTGAGCTCAACTGATAGAGTGATGCAAAGGATTGGGGTATAAGTCCTAAAGAGCACACGTCAACACATGAGCTGAACATGTCACCGAAACACCACAAAATTAAGTTTTCATCTCACATTTGTTTTTTAGGACACTATCGGTTAGGATTAAGGTTTAGGGTCGGGAGGTTGGTTTTGTTGACTGAAAACTCGATAGACCATAAACCCTGAAAACCTCAACTGTTTGGGATATAATTTAACTCAAACTGTTGCCTCGGAACTGCTGCGGTTTGTGCAAGGAACCACTTTGCAAATATCATTTTGCAAATATCACTTCACAGAAACATTGCTCATGAGCTCAGTCTGCAAATCAAATATGGCAGCTATGATGATGACATCAGACCTTATGTTTCTCATTGCGTCTTGTGACCAAACATCATGACATGTTGCACATTATTCCTTTAAACTTTGGTGAGCAACACATTCTGTGCTACGGACATGAATTATATCTGGAATCGGCTTGTTGAGGCGAGGTGGTTTTTACTTTTAAGTTATCGGAATTGATTTTCACCTGGTAGACGATAAAACATGCGGAAAAATCCCAGATTTACACTGAGGGGGGAACCAAGTCATATTGAGCACCCTTAGACCAGAAAGCTAAAACCTAGCAACCTCTCAGAACTTCCTAGAAACTACCTAGCAACCCGTGTAGCCAAGCAACTGTACAGTATCGTGCCAGCAAACACTCATATCAGCCTTGTATATTGGCAGCGAGTTTTGCACAGGCAAGCACAACTCACACGTGTAAAAACCTAGTTCTTTCCTATTGATGAAAGTAGAAATATGAACTCTGATAAGAAGCAACTGTGTTTAAGAACATGAGAGCACTGACAGAACAATCCCAGCGCCACAGGTAACGTTTCAGATAGCTTTACACTTTTCCAACAAATGATATAATCCACACTACTGTCCCCATGAGAAATAGTATTCCTAAAGCTACCTTCACCGCTTTACACATTTATAGCTCTGCTTACAGACATTAAACTTTTATAATATCATCAAGACATTTCAATTGCTTTAACGAGCCCAGTAATTGGAGCAGCCCCTTGTAGCATGTCGCTTAATTTCCCTATTGCGATGTAACAATTACACATGATTTGAATATTTTTTCCTCTCCCAGTTAAATTATGAAGAATCAACAGTGGAGTTGAATAACAGGGAGTAGATCTGCTCGGCGTGTGTCATGTGACTCTGGTGAATTGTTAAGATGAAGACAAACCAGTGGGGCTAATAGTGTAAGCGTTTCCCGTGATGCACCGCTTCCAGCATCTCTGATTATTATGGTGGTCTAATTAGTTGGTGCTGGAGCGGGCGGGCTCCCCACATGCATTTTAGGACAGTATTGAGACATGGATCATGCTTGCTGCCACCGCTGAAAATCCCTTCTGGGGCATCTGAACCCCATTTTTATGTGTGTTAGACTTTATTGCGGCTATTTCTGTGATATTTGATGCAATTTGACATTGCTTATGCTGAATATGAAATGCGAGGTTGTAATTGTCTCTGATGTGCAGTTTCACAACTTGATATTAAAATGACAAAGGCCAATAATGGTAAAATATTCAACGAGATATCAAAGTAGATACCCAAGTAATGTGGCTCATGGTCTAATCAAAGCAAAGGAAAAAAAAACCACTGACATATCATAGCTATGTTCAGAATTGCGTATTAATCTAACTGTTTCTGCAGTATTTAGTATTTATACTGTACACGAGAAAATAGTCTAAATGCAGTACAAACATGACCTAATATATTAGCTAAAATGCACTGTATAAAATAGAGCACACTACAATGAGCTCAACTTAGTTCACCCAAAAATGAAAAATCTCTCATGATTTACTCACCATCCTGGCATCCCAGATGTGTATGACTTTCTTTCTTCAGCAGAACACAAATTAAGATTTTTAGAAGAATATTTCAGCTCTGTTGATCCATACAATGCAAGTGAATGGGTGCCAAAATTTTGAAGCTCCTAAAATCCACATAAAGCTCTCATAAAAGTAATCCATAAGACTCCAGAGGTTAAATCCATCTGTTCAGACATGACATGGTAAGTGTGGGTAAAAACAGAAAAATATTCAAGTAATTTTTTTATAAAAAAAATCTCCTCCCTGCCCAGTAGGGGGCGATATGCATGAAGAATACGAATCACCAAAAACAAAAGAAGGAGAAAGTGAAAGTATTGATCTGTTTCTCGGCCACACCTATCATTTCACTTCTGAGGACATGGATTTAACCACCAGTGTCGTCTGGATTACTTTTATGTTGCCCTTATGAGGATTTTGGAGCTTCAAAATTTGGCACCCATTCACATTTATTGTATGGACCTACAGAGCTGAGAAATTCTTCTAAAAATCTTAATTTGTGTTCTGCTGAAGAAAGTCATACACATCTGGGATGGCATGAGTGCGAGTACCTGATAAGATAATCATTTTTATTTTATTTATTTTTTGCAGAGGACTTTAGGTACAAGTTTTGATACCACTCATGACAAGGAAAGTGACAACACAAGTGAGTCAAGACATTCCAGTAATACAAAGTAAACTGTAGCACACATAATAATCCCTCCTTTCAATCTCACCATAACTACTATATGTATGACCAAGTGTATTTATTAAGCATTTCTAACATAAAATTCTAAATGCTCGCTATTTGGCAAGTATTTCATGAAAGTTGTCCTTTTTATACATGTGGTTATAACTGCATACCAGTGATTTATAATGCATTTCTATATTACTTATTTTGTCGTTAATGAACCACTTTTAAGAACTCCTAATAAAGGGAACATTAATGTGAAGTTGTGTGAAATGATTTGAGCTATATTATCCAAATGACTTTTATAGCTGTATATTATTGCTGCATGCCAACAAGTGTCTTATTTGAGTCTCTTTTTATTACTCATAATGTATTTCATGAAAAACATTTAATTCTTGTATAAGCATGAAGATCTGAAAAGTGTTTTTGCAGAGTATTTTAGGTAACTAGGACTAGTTAAGTTGGGACAGAAGTCAGAGTAGCACCATTATTATGACATCAATGTGACAAGGAAAGTGAAACACAAGTGAGTCAAGACAGTACAGTCATGAATATAAACACAAAATGACATAATTCTCCTTTAAATATCACTATATTAATCTATTTTCTGTACTATAAATCTATGTTTTGCTGCATTGTGACATACAGTAAATCATGAATTAGGTGGTTTATGTTTCTGATTAAAATAGTTATAAATCTGTGCATTTAATAACATATTAATTAAACTGCTTCCTATTTGACTGGTACTGTATGAATTTCACATGAATTTCACCCTTTTTATTTGTGTCGTTATTACCGCATATCAATGATTTATAATGCATTTGAAAATTACTGATTAGACATTGTTGTATCATGCATACTGCTTAATTTACTATTTTTAAAGTGATATTACACAGAAAAACCAAAACTCGGTATTTACTCAACCTCATGTCATTCCAAGCCTGTATGTTCCTCCATGGTACACAAAAGAAGAATCTAGGTCAAGGACTAACCACATTTACTTTCACTAAATGGGAAAAAGTAGCGTTGACATTAAAATATCTCTAATGTTTAATGAAAGAAAGTCATAATGGGTTTGAGGGTGATTAAATGATGACAGAGTTTTCATTTTCTGGTGAACTAATCCTTAATAATAATAACAGCTCTTGAGTGCTGGACAGTATTACGTAAGTTAATTTGATTCCAAACATAGCCTTACACAACCAGAAGTAGTATGATTAAGACTATAACCATATTTCTGTGTACTGAATAGAGAGTTCCTAAAAAAAAATGGCACAATAATATGCACTTCTTTTCAAGAATTTCTGTTAAGAATTTCAGATTTCACTGTTTATGACTCAAGGGATCATACAGCTAACATTGTGATTGCTACAAATGAAATGCTCCGAGAAAATGTTTTAAAAAGATAACACAAATCCTTCTTTCATGTCACATAACGTCCTCCATAACTTATAACATTTCCATAACTTATTTTAATTTCAATTAATTTTGTTCAAGTCAGAAGTGCCGAGGGGAGAGAAATGCAAATATCCTTGTAATTTCTCTCCCTCTGTATATATTTACAGACACCACAATATCAGGAAAAGACAAAATGGGAAAACCGACTTTTCTTTGTAACGCAATTACAACTTTTGATGAAAACGCCTCTCCCTGCTTCTCTGTGTAATTAAATGTCTCACGGCTGCCCCAGAGCACCTCACAAAACACATCTCAAATAGCGAACAAAACAAACCCTGCCCTGAAAGCACAATGATTTTCCACTGCACAACTGAAGTGCCGTTTGAAGAGCCTATATATGTGGTCGTCCCTCCTTTTCTTAAAAAAAAAAAAGGTTACTGTCACAGATCCATCTGACCCGCCTGCCACATACACTCAACCCTCTCTCTCTCCTGAATACTGATCTCCCACACCTGCCTCCAGTCACCACATCAATCAGCTCCTCTATTTAAACCTCACTCCTCATCAGTTCAGTGTCTGGTCTCATTTACCTGTGTTTCCAGACATCTGCTCCTCGATTCCTCTCCACCTCTACTCCAGCGATCCCTATATCCATCTCCTCAATGTAAGCACTATTGTTGTGTATTCACCACCTTAAGAAAGTCACCTCCTGAGTCAGCACCAGTCAACTTCACATTAACGATCTTCACGTCTGCCCAGAACTGAAATATCACGCTCACCTGTTTGTCTTTGTTTGTGTTTTCGTGTCTCATTAAACACCTGTTTGGGTTCAACACCATCATCGAGTCTGGGTATTCCTAACAGTTACAATGGTAACGCTGGTTCTTGGAGTGGAAGAGAGGAGAGAGGCAGGAGTAGATACTTTAAATCTTTTAATAATAAATGCTGGAGTGGAACAAACGCTGGAGTGGCACAAAACAATAAAGCTTAACATAATAACACATCGTAACACTTAAAGGACTGACAAAGGGATGAAAAAAAACAGGAGGGTATTTATACAAACAATGACTGATGATGGAATGGAGGACAGGTGAGGAGGATTAGAAACAGATGGGAGTGATGAGGGCAGTGGATTCTGGGAGATGTAGTCCGGGGAAACATTTAAAAATAAGAGTCCTAGGAAAACATGAGGGAAAATGACTGCGACATAGGTGGAGCTGGGGGATGTGAGGACAGAGGCTGAGCCGGTGGGACTGAGGACAAAGGAGTGATGAAGCGCAGCTGGAGGATTGGAGAGCCAAGGCGAAGCCAGGTGACCGACTGAACAAAATGGAGCTGGAGGGATGAGGGACCCTGGAGAAGCCGATTGGCTGAAGGCCGACGGTGGACCCGAAGGGACATAGGGCAGAGGTGGGACTGAGGGAACAAGGAACCAAGGTGGAGTCCACGGCTCAGAGGGTCTAGGCTGGAGTCGGAGGGTAAGAGGTTCCTCCTGTCCGTGGTTTTGCAAGGGGCGAAGGTCGAGCCAGTGATGGGGGGAACCGGCTGAAAAAAATGGAAAAAATGTCTTGAGTGGAGCCAGTGGAGGAGGAAGGGCCAGGGCACTGGACGGAACCAGGGTGTTCATTATGCTGGCTGGAACCTGCGTAGGATGAATCAGGGCGGGGACTTGCTGGGGCATCTGAACAGGCATTGGCACTGGGACGGTCGAGGCTACAGGCATTGGCACTGGGACAGTCGAGGCTACAGACACTGGCTCAGGGACGGTCGAGGTTACATAGGCGCTGGCTCGTTAACCGTAGCAGGCATGGGCGCTAGCTTGTTAACCACCTCCACAAAGTCACACAGCATCCAGTGATCTGTGACATCCGCTCTTTCAGTGCATTATTAAGACAACTCAGAAGAAACCCATCAGGGCATGGTCATCATAGAGCACCAAATTCGCAAGATGGAGAAACTCATGCATGTGATCCTCAACTGGACGCTCTCCTTGTTCAAGGAAGAGGATTCTTACGGATGGTATATCCATTTATTTGTTGGTCAGTCCTTCTGTAACACTGGTTCTTGGAGTGGGAGAGAGGAGAGAGGCAGGAGTAGATACTTAAAATATTTTAATAATAAATGCTGGAGTGGAGCAAAACAATAAAGCTAAACATAATAACACAATGTAAAACTTCAAGGACTGACAAAGGAATGAACAAGCAGAAAGGTATTTATACAAACAATGGCTGATGATGGAATGGAGGACAGGTGAGGAGGATTAGAAACAGACGGAAGTGATGAGGGCAGTGAATTCTGGGAGATGTAGTCCAAGGAAACATTTCAAAATAAGAGTCCTAGGAAAATATGTGGGACAATGACTGTGACAACAGTGAGGCAGTTACAACTGAAATTAATGGGACATTTTTTTTGGAGGGTTTAAAGGCAGAATTTGAAGCTTATAATTTTATAAAAGCACTTACATTAATTATTCTGTTAAAACTTGTGTATTATTTAAGCTGTAAAGTTTAGAGTGTAGGATTTTAGCATTTGTTGACATTACATTGTCATGGTAATGAAGTTGTTAAATTGGTTATAACTTTAAACAGAAAAGGTTAGTAAGTGATTTTATCACTAAAATCATGTTTACACACATATTCTTTATGTCTTGTGTCTATACTTGTAAAAAATGTGTAATTTAACTTTAAAAATTCACTTTCTCAAGTGCCTCACTGTAATCCAGATATTTGCTTTTTTTTAAAGGAAAGGAGGGATTAGTCAAAATAAATTCAACAGTATGCCCATAATATTACTTTAAATATCAACCAGAGTTTAGGAGTTGCAGCAGTGGTATTAAAATGAATGGGAAATTAGAACGGCCAACGAATGCAGAAAAGGAAAAGAGCCAATCATCTTTTAGATACAGAAATCACAGCTAGTCAACTCGTAAAATGGGCATTAGATGAACCAGCCTGAAAAATAGTGTGTGTGTGTGTGTGTGTGTGTGTGTGTGTGTGTGTGTGTGTGTGTGTGTGTGTGCAGGATTGGGAGGATTACTTTTTAAATGTATTCCACTACAGATTACAGAATACATGCTGTAAAATGTAATTTGTAATGTATTCTGTTTGATTACTCAAGGTCAGTAATGTATTTTAAATACTTTGGATTATTCTTCAGCACTGGAAGATTTTTTCACTTGATTTGACTTTAAAAAAACACAGCACGTTAAAAATACATTCTCTGAAAAACCTAAATATCTTATGCAGTGTTGTTTCTAAAACAAGATCAATCTAATTTATCTTGATTTAAGGATTTATAGATTTTTTTACAGGAAAACAATAAAAAAAAATATTATCATTTATTTTATTGATTTTTGCCCTAATATCAAATGTCTTACTAGAAAAAAGAAATTATAATCTAATGTGAATTTTCTTGATAAATAAATATGATCATGTCTGGTAACATGCAAGTAAAATGGTGTGTGATATGAGCTAAAGAAGCACAATTTATAATACCAGTGTTGTCCGGTGAATGCATACCTTGACGCTAGGGGTCAAACAACTATAAATCAAGTCAGGAATCTTGGTGTGTCTCTAGAGTCAGATCTTAGTTTCAGTAGTCATGTCAAAGCAATAACTAAATCAGCATACTATCATCTGAAAAATATTGCAAGAATTAGATGCTTTGTTTCCAGTCAAGACCTAGAGAAACTTGTGCATGCTTTCATCACCAGCAGGGTGGATTATTGTAATGGACTCCTCACTGGCCTTCCCAAAAAGACCATAAGACAGTTGCGGCTCATACAGAACGCTGCTGCCAGGATTCTGAGCAGAACCAGAAAATATGAACATAACACACCAGTCCTCAGGTCTTTACACTGGCTCCCAGTTACATTTAGGATTGATTTTAAAGTATTATTACTGGTATATAAATCACTCAATGGGCTAGGACCTCAATATATTGCAGATATGCTCACTGAATATAAACCCAACAGATCGCTCAGATCATTAGGATCACATCAGCTAGAAATACCAAGGGTTCACTCTAAGCAAGGAGAGTCTGCTTTTAGCTATTATGCCAGCCGCAGCTGGAACCAGCTTCCAGAAGAGATCAGATGTGCTCCTACAGTAGTCACATTCAAATCCAGACTCAAAACACATCTGTTTAGCTGTGCATTTACTGAATGAGCACTGTGCCACTGTGTGTCCGACTGTTTGTACTGGATTTTATTTTATATTCTTTTCAATTATTCTTATTTGTTTTTAAATTCTTATTTTAATCTCTTCTATGTAAAGCACTTTGAATTACCATTGTGTATGAAATGTGCTATATAAATAAACTTGCCTTGCGTTACTGCTGATTTTAAATATGTAATCTTGACCATCCGTTTTGGAGATGTTAGTCTTTCCCCATTCAAGTAGATAATTAACTCTATTTTTAAGCTGCATGTTTACATTGAAAATAGCTGCCCGGGATCGTACCAAAGATGGCCAATAACCAATACCAATTTAGTTCTTCAGATAAGTTGCTATAAATATATTGACTTTAACTTATTTGTCTAAGAATATTTCTTTACACTATTGCTTGACATTACAGTTGCTGACTTGAAAGAGAATACTCACTGTACTAGAAGCAGACAGTTCACACTTAAAGGGCATCTATTATGGAATTTTGAAAATTACCTTTCATGTAGTGTGTAACATAGATTTAAGTGAACAAAAACATCCTGCAAAGTTTTATATACAAAAGTTCACCGTAAAAAAAAGTTATTGTCTCTCAAAAGTAGGAGTCGACTCTGAGTCAATGTAATGAATCGATTTTCCAACGAGTCATTTTCCTTTTTGTTGTGACGTCAAGACGAAAAATGATCAAATTGGCCGCGCCCACTCATTGCGCGCACAGACACCAGGGAAAACTTGAAAACATCATGTCGACAACAAGACGCTGTGTTCTGAAGTGCATATCAAAAGCGACCTTTTTTTCACTGCCCAGGGACGAGCATGTGAAGAATCAGTGGCTAGAGTTTATATTTACAACTATACCACACAAGTATAGCCCGAACCTTGTGCTGTGTTCACGTCATTTTAATGACGATTGCTTTATGAACATGAATGCTTTCAAGTGTGGATTCGCGAGCCGGTTGATACTGAAGGAAGGTTCAGTACCAAGTTTATTTGGATCAGCTTCCTCCTCCGAATCACAACCTGTAAGTATTATTAATAATTGTTGCTTTTATGTGTTTTTTAGCATGCTTAATAAGTATTTGTGTGTGTTGTGTAAGTTACGCTCCGTGCAGCTTCTAGGTCTCCAATGTCAATTTTTTTGAAATATGTGAAATGTTTGTCGATGTTATTGGAGTTGTCATAAAGAATAGAGCAATAACTTGTAGTAATGCAGTGCTTTACCAATATGTTTATGCGTTGGGCTAACGCAAACAATAACTGATTGGGTGTTTACCACTGAACTTTGGGCTATGATCGCTAACATATATCAACTCAAATTCCTTCTCTGATTTTGATTTTTTTACTACAAAGCGGTGATGGGCGTTCCGTTTCTGACAATCTCTGCACAGAGTATGATCGCTAACATATATCAACTCAAATTCCTTCTCTTATTTTGTTTTTTTTACTACAAAGCGGTGATGGGCGTTCCGTTTCCGACAATCTCTGCACAGAGTATACCAATCACAACTGACTGGGTCATCTGACCAATCACCGCAGATTAGCGGCACGCAAAGGAGGGGTTTGGAAAAATGAGTCGTTGAATGAATCATTTGGGAGTCGGTGAGCAAATCACGTAAACATAAATGCATATTATAAGACAACAAAAGTGTTTTTTGTCATTGCATGCATGTAAAACTGTTGTTGGGGACTCCCAAAACAATATTAGGAACATTTTAAATGCCATAATAGGTGCCCTTTAAGTCCAATGTAGCACCTCTTGGGGCAATACTAAGAATGCAACATGTACTTGCATTGTGTTTTGAACTGCAGTCTGACATATACACTCACCTAAAGGATTATTAGGAACGCATACTAATACTGTGTTTGACCCCCTTTCGCCTTCAGAACTGCCTTAATTCTACGTGGCATTGATTCAACAAGGTGCTGAAAGCATTCTTTAGATATTGATAGGATAGCATCTTGCAGTTGATGGAGATTTGTGGGATGCACATCCAGGGCACGAAGCTCCCGTTCCACCACATCCCAAAGATGCTCTATTGGGTTGAGATCTGGTGACTGTGGGGGCCATTTTAGTACAGTGAACTCATTGTCATGTTCAAGAAACCAATTTGAAATGATTCGAGCTTTGTGACATGGTGCATTATCCTGCTGGAAGTAGCCATCAGAGGATGGGTACATGGTGGCCATAAAGGGATGGACATGGTCAGAAACAATGCTCAGGTAGGCCGTGGCATTTAAACGATGCCCAGTTGGCACTAAGGGGCCTAAAGTGTGCCAAGAAAACATCCCCCACACCATTACACCACCACCACCAGCCTGCACAGTGGTAACAAGGCATGATGGATCCACGTTCTCATTCTGTTTACACCAAATTCTGTCTCTACCATCTGAATGTCTCAACAGAAATCGAGACTCATCAGACCAGGCAACATTTTTCCAGTCTTCAACTGTCCAATTTTGGTGAGCTCTTGCAAATTGTAGCCTCTTTTTCCTATTTGTAGTGGAGATGAGTGGTACCCGGTGGGGTCTTCTGCTGTTGTAGCCCATCCGCCTCAAGGTTGTGCGTGTTGTGGCTTCACAAATGCTTTGCTGCATACCTCGGTTGTAACGAGTGGTTATTTCAGGCAAAGTTGCTCTTCTATCTTCTTTTAAAAATCAGTCTGCCCATTCTCCTCTGACCTCTAGCATCAACAAGGCATTTTCGCCCACAGGACTGCCGCATACTGGATGTTTTTCCCTTTTCACACCATTCTTTGTAAACCCTAGAAATGGTTGTGCGTGAAAATCCCAGTAACTGAGCAGATTGTGAAATACTCAGACCGGCCCGTCTGGCACCAACAACCATGCCACGCTCAAAATTGCTTAAATCACCTTTCTTTCCCATTCTGACATTCAGTTTGGAGTTCAGGAGATTGTCTTGACCAGGACCACACCCCTAAATGCATTGAAGCAACTGCCATATGATTGGTTGATTAGATAATTGCATTAATGAGAAATTGAACAGGTGTTCCTAATAATCCTTTAGGTGAGCGTATAGTATAAGAACAAAACAACTGATGAAATCAAGCTTGCATAACTAGAACCATCTTTATTGGGTGTTACAGTCTTTAAAGGACTATACAACCTCATACATTATATTCCAATTTTTCTGAAGCAATACGATAGTGAGTGTGAGGAAAAAACAAACCTTAGCAGGGGTGCTGTACACACCAGGTTTACAAAGTTCAACATAATCCACTTCAGTAAAATATTACTAGTATCAAACTTTATGGTCGGGTGTTGAAATACAATGAAATCCAGATATGATGATCCAAACAATAAGCTGGATTTCATGTCACAGTTTAAAGCACCAAGCATGTCTTAGCATGAATTAATTTAATGTGCTCAACTTCAAGATCTGGCACAATTCGATTTGTCTTCAACACCACTGCTGATTCAAAAGCCCTGTCAAAACAAAATACCCTCATGCACTGTGTAATAATCTCTTTTAAAATATACTGTAAGATAATGTATGTTCTTTTTTAATGAGTCAGGCTAATTAACTCTCTATTGTGTTAGAAATGTCCACTCTTTCTAACATATCCTATCACATCCTCTAATGGGATTTCAACAGTTTTGAGGAATTTCACAACACTGTTACACTTGAAGATGAGAATGTCTTAGTCATGTCAGCACATATTGTAAAGTGTCATAGAGTACATACCTTGTGTCAAGTAAAAGTGCTGAAGTTCTCCACACAAAACAGACAGTCACCCATGATTAAAGTCAAGTCAAGACTTCTATGTATCAGCCACAATGAATGGATTGCAGGATTTCACTCAACAGTCAACAGGAATAATTTACTTCACTTACCAAAATTAGAATCACTGCCCCCAGTGGCAAAAGCTGGAAGTGTTGTGGAACATATAGGCATGTGTAAGCTCGATTTTTTTTGTGTCAAATGTCCACAGAGTGGCACCCTAAACTGAGTTGTAGTTTTAGTTGTAAATGATGTAATACAGTCAACAGAAATAGACCATATGCCCCAACCCTAAACCTAACCATCAGTGGAGTTAATTAAATTACATATAAAAGGGAAATTACAACCTCCAAATCATACTTACCATTATTTATCTAAATGCAACTACTTTCTGGTTTTCATGGGACCTAAACCCATGGTTGATTCTCAATGTGTGATCTTATGGGTTCTTATGTTCTCGTTGAGTTGTTCGACGTCATCATCCACTGCCGAAGTTAAATTCCAATACTCAAGAATGCAAGTACCAAGAGTGCATAAAATTACCTGGATGTGTTCTTGATCAGGCCGAATATTGAGGATGAATCGGATGATGACTTGTCCGCAAGAACTCATTTGAAGTCCCAGAAGTCATAGATCTTATTCACAGTGGCCCCATCTTTGATTTTTGGTGGGAATGACAATGAGGCTTTGAGGGATAGACGTGCCATCTCTTCAGTGATCTGTTCTGAAATTTAAAGAGTTTTTGCGTTTTAGCATCATTCCACAGACAAAACAATGAAAAGTATCTTTCCAAGAACATTCAGTAGACAAAAAACTTCAGACAACATGAGTTGTACAAAATCTGATTTAAGCTTTATACAGCTTTATACTGTACATGCCATTGAAGAGATGGTAAGTCTATGTTTTCATTCTCGTTAAAAATCATAGATGCGTGTCTGAATAGTCTATAGCGGAATTATTGATGGCAGAAGACGCTGGAGAGCATTCCATTTTAGTGTTGCTTGATTGAACCATAGGCGGAAATCGTATCTGAGCGTTGTCCCCCCCTAAAATATCATTAAAATATGTGTTTTGTAAATAATATAATGATATATTCTTAAAATAATTGTTTAAGAAATAAAATAATACAAATGCAAACGGGGCAACAACAGAAAACCCTTTGGTGTCCCCTTCAAAAATTGCTCTTGAGAATTGTTATGTTTATTGTCCCCCCCAACACTTTGATGAAATTTTCGACCCTGGATTGAACTGCAGCGTTTGATACACTTGATTGTTCAGATTTAATTGATACATTGAAGAGATGGGTGTGAATATCTGGGTTGGATTTAGACTGGTTTGTTTCCTATTTGTCGAATAGGAAATTGGTAGTGTCTGTCAGAGATGAGATGTTCTCCTCTTCAACAATAAAATTGTGGTGTTCTGCAAGGATCCCTGTTAGGGCCAATATAGTTTTCTCTGTATATGTTATCTCTTGGTTCTGTTATTCAAAAATACAATATACATTTTCATTCAGGTAGTTAGTTCAGTCTTGCTTTGGCAGTCAAAACCCTCTGTTCATCTGTAAACAACATGACAACACACATCATCATATCTCTTTCCCGCTGATTGGGCCACTCAACACCAGGCACGCACACTCACAGTCTGGCCAAGCCCTCCTCCTCATCACATACACCCACCGCCCGATTCTGGCCAGAGAAAGCTATGGACTGACTTACCCCCCGCCACACACTCCCTTCCTTCCTGGAGGGGAGGAGTTGCCCCTTCGGCCATGTCGCCGGCTGGTTTTCCCTGCCTAATGGGTACCAGGGTAAGATGTGGGGAGGGGAGAGGAAAAAAAAACTCTGGTTCCAGACCATGCCCCATTTGGTCCTCGGGCCAGCTGTGTAGTTGTCCTCCATGATGTCAAGTGATAACACTGGACCTCACCTCCTGGTGGAATGCAGCTAGCTCCTCCACCTCCCGGCAGACTTCAGCAGCTGCTCCACCTCCCGGCATGTGGTGGCGAGCTCCCCCGCCCCCTGGTGGATGGTAGCGGCTCCTCCGCCCTCTAGCGACCGGCAGTAGCTCCTCCACTCCCTGGTAAATGGCAGCGAGCTCCCCCACCCCATGGCGGATGACAGTGGCTCCTTCATCTCCAGTACCACCGCATCAAACATCCTCAGTGTCACGAATCTCCACCAGTGGTGAGGGCTCTCTGATGGCACGGCTTCCTCCAGTGGGAATTCACTGGATGGCGCCACAGCTTCCAGATGGCGGATTCCGGTGGTCAAGCTGAATTAGCTCATCGTGGCATTCTCCATCAGGAACACGTCCCTGGCCATCATCACCCATTCTAAAAAAACGCTTAAACTCGTATCCGGCAACCATTCAGAACAGCTGTCCTTCCTTCTGCTCCAGTCTCCGTCAGCACCGTTGGTGTTAGGGCATCCATGGTTGGTAATGCACAATCCTCACAGTGACTGGTCAACCAATTCTGTTCAGTCCATATTCTGCTGTCTCTCCTGTCCAGTCTTGTGTTTTGTTTTAGGATGAACTGGCAGATTTATCCGGAGTACCTGTGGCATACCATGATCTGAGGGTCCTGTGCCACGGCCCTTCTTCCTCATCGCCTGCAGATCAATAGCATGTGCTATCGATCTGATTCCTGGTACTTCTATCCCATGAGGTGAGGTGAGACAGGTGTGAGACAAGGTGAGACAGTTTTAGGGATACAGAGAAGCTTATTATTACTTTATTTCATCTCACCTAGATTATAGTAATGCCCTTTTTTCAGTGTTAAATCAACACTTTAGCACAGCTACAAACAGTGCAAGATGCTTCAGCTAGAATTTTAGGTCTAGGTCTTTTAATCATATTACTCCAGATTTAGCTTCTTTGCATTGGTTACCAGTTCCTTTAGGGTTGATTTTGAGATTTTATTAATTACATGTAAAGCATTACGTGGCTTGGTGGCAGATTGTTTAGCAGAACTTTTAAGACCTTGTGTAACATTTAGACTTCTTAGATATTTTTGTCATGAACTGTTGGCTTTTCCATGATCCAGATACAAAACTATAGGCCATAAAGTGTTTGTAGTGAAGGCCCCACGATTATGGGACAGCCTGCCCTGTCACGGTCTCGGTGAGTCCGCTGGTTTGTTCCATTTGTGTTTACGTTCTCTTCATATGTTTAAGGTGATCATGTCAGCTTCCATGGATGAGCGGCACCTGATTGTGATTTGTTTTCTGCCTATATTTACCCCACTCAGTTTTGTGTTCATTGCTAGATTGTTGTTGTGTGTTTAGTTACTCACCGCTCTCTCTCTCTCTCTCTCTCTCTCTCTCTCTCTCGCTTTCTCTCTCTCTGACCTATTAGGTCCCGTTTTGTGTTTTCTATATTGGTTGGCAATCTTTGCAATAGTGCTTAGATCAGGGATCGGCAACCTATGGCATGTGTGCCAGCATTGGCATGCAGAGGGGTAATCACTGGCACGTCAGCAACGGCGAGAGAGGACTAGTCTATTTTATTTATATCGCACCTGCATTCCAATCTACGTCTTGATGTAATCCTTCCTCATGAACCAGCTGTGTGTTTTCATTAGCTAAATGGGAGGCTAAATAAAAAGTTAAAATGTGATGAGACTGCAGTATACCCAACATACTCATGCAGTTCGTGCAAGCCATTTTCACATCACAAGCCTATTGCGCTTCACTGTTAGTCAATTGCCCGACTAATCGCCTTTGCTTCAGTCAGGCTGCATGAATGATGTGTTTAATTTGGTTCTTTATACTTTCAGAACAACACGTGAGTTAATAAGGAAACTACCACCCTTAATTCCAACCCAGCATACAGGTACACCCTCCTTAAACCATAGTCACACTCAAAATAACATTAAACGGTTAAAAGAGAATTGTAGTCTATTCAAAATATACATTAAACCTGGAAATAATGTTTTAGGATTTTGCAGGTGCGATTCATCGAAAAGGGCTAAATAGTTGATCGGCTTGTGATGTGCGAATGGCTTGCACATGCAGCGTGAGTCACATCACACTATGGCTGCGTCTCATTTTGAAGGCTGCTTGCTAGGTAGGCATTGTGCTGCACTTATTGATTACACTGAATCATTTTGCTTTTGTCTTTCTTACATTTGAACTATTTTGTATCTCATCGACTTGTGATGCCTATTGAAACTATAGAGAACAATGAGTAAACTCTCTCATTTGATTATTGCAAAACCTGACTCTGAGTTTTTATCCTTCAACATCCATATTGAGGGCCTAGCTGTCGCCCCCTACAGCTAATGTTGGAAGAATGCGGGCAATTTTATCAGTGTAAACTTGATCAACCAACAAAAATAAGATAGGTAGATTTTATTATTTTGTTAGGGACTGTCTGTTGGAGAGATTGAGTGAGGTGCTGCTGTTAGTACCTGAATAAAAGAGGCCTAAGACTCTGTACCGAGAGTGGGCGGGAGTGGTTCTGACAGTCCACGCTTATGTTCTAGTCCTCACTTGGAGTCTTTATTAAGAATCTAGCAGTGGCTAGATGTCAGGTATCTTGATTAGAATGTGAGGATGTCCTTGTGACATTGGAGACATCCGTAGAAGGATGGCGCAAATAATAGTCTGCAGACTTTGAATGGAAAAACCTCGTCTCTCTTGGTGTCTCTACCCAGACAGGGGTTTTAGGAAAAGATAGACAGCAGATACTTTTGGTTCAGATTAGATATATTGATTTTTATTATATTTTCTTGTTTAATATACACAGTATAGGCATTGGTTGATCATGGGTACACTGAGATCTGCCGTTGAGACTAAAATTAAAGAAAAATAAATTCAATAATGATTTGGATCATTTTATGTTCTCTGTTTTTTCAATTAATTGAAGTTGTGCTCTTAAGACCAGTTTTATTTTTATATAACTTTTTCTCAATGTTTGTATTACTTTTTATTCTTATTTCATGTTCTTAATTGTTTTTTATTTGAATATGTATCTTGTATTTTCTTTCAAATTTGTATGTAAAGCACTTTGAATTGCCATTGTGTATGAAATGTGCTAAATAAATAAACTTTCCTTGCCTCTGATGGTTGGAAAATTCATTATTACGGAATTTATGTATGGTCAGGGGGTATGGATAGAAGTGTTAGTTTTTCTAACACATCATTTTTTTTACATAATTAATTTGACTGTATTAACATGTAAAATCAATGTCCAAAATGTATTTTAATATTAAATATTACAAGTTAATTTGGATCAGAACTATTGCATATACATTAATCTCTTCTTGAATGCTTTCTGTTAGAGTCAAGTGTTCCCTGAGTCTGTTTCCATACTAGAGTTTCCAGCATCCCTATCTACGAATCGTACAGTGGGATAAAGCTGTACTGCTTTCTGAAAACATCCCTGTTTTAATGGACAACAGTGAGTGCAAACCATCTTCACCAATGTTTAGTCAGGTTACCACAGCAGGGCCCCCGCCAGATGGTCACTGGTCCCTTGTTTAAAACCATCCTCCCCTGCCCTTGAGAGGACAGATCCTATCCATTGCCCAGGGCTGTGGGCTGAAGCTCGAGATGATCGGAACTCATGCTTCTTAATTGCTGCACTCATGTGAGCTTTACTGCCAAGGAACAGCAACTCAACTCACTGCATTATTTATGGAGGAGAAGCAATAGCACTTACAAGCTAACAGAAACATGCTGTGGTGCTGGATGATGTCACACAGGGGTCGGCACCACTCTGAAGGGTCTTGGAGTGGGTTCTATTGGATCTGCGTGTGTGCGAGTGTGTGAAGACTTGCTCATCCATCACAGTCACTTACGAGCCATAGGATCCACTCAGTGCATGGGCTAAATCACGTTAGCACCCGCTGCACATACCTGCTGCCTGACTCAGCGCAGGCTAACAGCGCATCCTGTAGCTGTGTTTACAAATTACAGAGCTATATTTAAACCTTTTTTAAACAGACACTGAAAACAGCGAAACATGTCATACCTGCAGCAAATTATAAGTTGCACCTTATTGGTTCAGGTTTTAGTAGGAACTCCTTAGAAGTTTTTTTTCTTTGATACATTAAGACAGTGGTCTGTCAGTTCTGAATGGATTGTGAATAACAGGGAAAAACAAATCATAAAATGCAACAAAAAAGGGTCCATTGTCCATAGCTAGGATAGCAAATAAATAAGCTTCTCAACTTTAATTAGGGAGGATAAAAGACCCATGTTGTTTGATGTTGACATCAAAGGCTGTGCATCCAATCAAACTGTAGAGTATTTTGGTGCAAATTCATCAACCACTTGGTAGAACCTAAGCAAAATAATCAGATGCCAACATGGACAGGTTGCAGGACATCTTTAGTTAAATTTAAGAGACATTTAAAATGATCAATTTTTCTATCGAGCCTTTCTGGGTTCAATACATGTTAAGCTCAATCGACAGCATTTGTGGCATAATGTTGATTACCACAACAAATAAAACCAACTCGCCTTTCCTTTTCTTTAAAAAATAAAGCAAAAATCGAGGTTACAGTTACAATAGAAGTGAATGGGGGCCAAGTTTTGGAAGATTTAATGGCAGAATGTGACAGTTATACATAAAAGCACTTAAACGTACATATTATTTGAGCAGTAAAGTTGTTTAAAATGTCATTTTGTGTAATTTGAGGGTTTTAGGGTTTACAGAATTGGCGAAGTCATGGTAAATTGAATATAACTTTACAGAGAAATGGTTAGTAAGCAATTTTATCACACTCAAATCATGTTAACATGCTTATTGTTTAAGTCTTGTGGCTATACGTTTGAAACAGTGAGTATTTTCACATTTACGGTTTGGCCCCATTCACTTCGATTTTAAAGGGATAGTTCACCCAAAAATGAAAATTCTCTCATCATTTACTCACCCTCATACCATCCAAGACATGCATGACTTGCAGAACACAAAAGAAGATTTTTAGAGGAATATCTTAGCTTTGTTTGGTCCTCACAATGCAAATGAATGGTGACAGGCACTTTAAAGCTCCAAAAAGCACAGTCCAATTAGTAATCCATTTGACTACAGTGGTTAAATGAATGTCTTCTAAAGCAATACAATCAGAAACAGATCAATATTTAAGTCCTTTGCACTATAATTGTTTACTTCCAGTCACTCTCCAATGTGCGCCCATGAGGGGAGTCAGTTCACGCTGGGTAAGCATGCTGACATGTACAAATGAAAGCAAAGCCAATGAAGCTTGTGAACAGTGTTTTACTGTAAACTAATTGATCAGCACTTCTGGTTTTATCTCGACAGTTCTCGCGTGTACATGCCGACGCGCTCATGTCAAGCGAGAGGCAGTAACCCAATTGGGTTGGGTCACCACGTAATGCCCAATGTGAATGTCTGGGTCCAGAAGCAAAACCAGTTACAAGACACTGTATTGCATCACTAGAGTGCCCTGAAATCCTTTCAACACTGGTGAAGTGTCAATGACAAAAGTGTCTGTTTCTGCAAGGGTTGGTTGCTCTGACCATATCCAGGTGATAAAACAGAAAAAGATCCGTGTCAGGTTAGAAGACAAAACAGATCTCTGACAGTTACTGCCATAACACGAGAGGCTTCTTAACTCGCCCGTAAATGTGTTTGTGTTGGAGAGAATAGCTTAATACTATTGGAGCACTGTCACTTTGGCCTTAGCACTGTGAGATGAAGCATTTAACACTTAGCTGAGGTATTTCATTTCTGACAGCTCAGCCACGATCAAACCCCAGCGTGAGAGACATGACTGACAGTGTTTAATGAACAGAGGCAGGGAAGAGTGTATGAGAGAATGAGAGAGACAGAGAGAAAGAAGGAAAGGGGATGAGAGGTCTTCATACTGAACGTGGCCTTGTGACATGCAATGATGCATACAGAAGCGGCTCACAATTACCATAGTAACATGATGGGAAAACAAAGAAAGGAATTGCTCTTTTATAGCTCAAGCAGACTTCATCGAGTTCTTGTGTTTCAGTTAAATCTACTTTGTCAGAGATGTTTCTCCTAAAGAGATTCCTTATTGACATATAGTAAGAGTACAGAGCTGTGAAATGAATGTGAATAGCATAGCTCAGATAATTGGTGTTAAAGTGGTGTTGATAAATGGAGTTCATACTGAAACCTCTGACTTTTGATTTACAGACTTTGGTGTCTTAGCAAATCTGAGCACAGCTTGAGAAACAATTGAGTTGGAGACATTGTTGATGTCTCATAAGGAGACAGAAGTCTCCATTTGCTTTTCATCAAATCTCAGATCTTTCTAAGGTAACAACTGAGAAATAAAAGAGAACTCATCTGTGATTGTTTCTTTTCTAATGCGTGTGCTGTGCTACTGAAGGATCATAACCTCACATTGATTGCTAGAAATGATGTCAGGAGGATGAGTCAAGGATTCTGGGACATTGTGAAAGTACTTAAAGGTCACGTTACATGTTGCACCCTGTCTTTGATCACACTGTGGAATTCATTCACAAACACTAGTTTGCTTTAATCTGTGACTAATCTCTTTTGTAAAGACCAGGCCTTATTCTGTAAAAGGATTTGGATATTTGTGAAAAGAAAAGAAGGATTAGGGTTAATTGATTAGGCTCTGAATATTAAATGTAGAGTTTGATAATTGACTGGGGCTCTGGGCGACATTAGCTTTCTTCAGTATTAGAGGAATATTCCAGGTTAAAATCCACTTAAGCTCAATCTACAGCATATGTGGCTTAATGCTGATTACTACATACATTTATTTTGACTCCTCCCTCATTTTCTTTTGAAAAAGTAAAAATCTGGGTTACAGTAAGGCACTTACAATTGAAGTGAATGGGGCCAATCGGTAAACATTAAAATACTCACTGTTAAAAAATATACATTATGTAATCAACATTATTATGTAATAATAATCAACATTATGACACAAATGCTGTCGATTGAACTTAACTTGTATTAAACCCAGAATATTCCTTAAAAAAATCTATTGGAGTCAAGGGGAAATTCGGCACTGTCCTAGAAAACGTCTGCTGTGTAGTGCTAAAAGTGAGTTAAATGTTTTACCAAACAGATGAGGTTTTTAAGGTCAAAAGTGTTTATTAATTTATTACAGTTAATGTATTTATTCATTATTTAAAGTTTGTTAATATTCTTAAATTGTTTATGAACTGATAATCTGCTGTTTTTCTTGTGATTTGTATGAAAGTGAATAAAAGTCTTAGTTGTTGTAGCACCTCTAGTGTTCATTTCATCAGGAAACTGACGTGCTACGCACAACGAGCCGGGTTTTGCCGAAATGTAGAATTACAGTAACAGGATTCTATGAGACCAGTTTGCTAATTACTGGATTTGCCAAAGTTTCAGTTTAGATTAGTGGCCCCAGTTGACTAGAATCGTATTTTCTGCATTGTTTTCAAAATTATGTCTGTAAAACGATTAGCACTGATAACTTTTTGGTTGACAGAAATGCTGATCACAAAGTCTGTTCACATTTTCGGCTATTTTTTATTGTGGCTTGTACAACCGTTATAACTTTTCAATAATATATATATATATATATATATATATTCAATAATAGTCACTATATATTTTATATTATCTTTTGAGTGGTCATAGAGAGGGGGATATGATGGTCATTAATGATAAATTATTTCCCAAGTCATGACTTTTTAGGCAGTTTGAATCATTAATTAATGGTTTGCAAAGATATCATTATGTTATGACTTCACTTATTGAGGCACATGGCTATTAACTCATCATTAAGTAATTGTTGTAATTAACACATGAATTTGCAGTAATAATGCAGTAATTAAGCATGTGTTAATGCATATTAGTGCAACCGTATTGGGTACAAATACATGGCTTTGGCTCGCTGTGGTAATTATCACATTAATTAACACTATTAGTTCATATAATAAGTTGTTAGGGAATTAATGCACAATGACACACTTAATTAATAGCAATTCATATATGACTTAATATATTAATCAGACAGACTCTTTATTAGTTGCTGATGTGGCAATCATTAATGAATGTCTTAGTTAATCATGAGTCACACATTAACTCAATATTATCTGTGCATTAGTTAAGCATTAACTAATGTTTATTAATGCACCCATATTGTAAAGTGTTACCAAAATTTTTTCCATGATGGTTTTGTGGAAACTATTTCAGGTTTACCCGCCCCTAAATGGCATGTAAAAGCAAATCGAACTGTGGTGGTAATGTCGGTCAGGCTGTCTAAGAGGGTGTTCTTGGCCAGAATAATATGCAATGTGGACCAGACTTTATGTCTTAGTTAAATGTCTGGCTACACTAAGGAGCGAATATCCAGTTTGTTTTGTGTGCATAATGTGCACAATTGTGTGTGAGGTTCATGTTGGTAGGTGTGTGGGATGAGCAGTTCCTTTTTTTTAATGGTAGAACACAGCTGCTGGAATATCATGTTTCAGACATAATCAGAACAAATTCGCCCCTGACTGGCTCAGAGTTGGACCAAATATTTTACCTTCCTTCACGCACAACACAACCATACACACAAACTGGCAATACTCATAAATATTACAGCAGCTGATTCAAACATAAAAAGGTTGTCATGAATCAAATTGAAAAAGTGACATTGAAAATGTTTCATCAAATGCCAATTTCAGTTTTTTCCTCGCTACAGTTTTAGAGTGTATAAAGGGTTCTAATTTAAATTTAGTCATTTAGCAGATGCTTTCTCCAAAGCGACTAACAAAATAAGGAAAAGAAGCAATTCTCCATACAAAAGTCAACAATAATATAATTATCACTGTTAACAGTTATGGATCTTTCTTTTTGGAAAAAAAAAAAAAAACATGTTGAGGTTAAAATCCTGAAATAAAAATTTAGAATATGCACATACATTTTTGTGAGTTTGGAGAGACGTCGACATATGGATGAATCAACAGCATCTAAAAGGTACAAATTTTAACATATTTACAGATTTAGATACGTAAAACTTTTTTATGAATCCTTTATATTATAAATATATTTGAATAGTTACATTTTTGCTATTTTATACATATTTTAGATTCCATAACCCAACCCAATCAGAATCAGAATCAGAATGAGCTTTATTGCCAAGTATGCTTACAAATACAAGGAATTTGTCTAGGTGACAGGAGCTTCCAGTCTACAACAATACAAACAATACCAAAAAACAGCAGCAAGATATAGGTAATTAATAACAAAAAAGAACACAATATAAATAATTATACATATACGTACATACACTCACCTTCATACATACCCACATACACACATGTAGTGCAAATCTATTACAATCTGTATATAAAGAACAAAAAACTGTATATTATGTACAGAGCAATGTAAGTAATGGCAGAAGTGGATATGTTGGATAATATAAATTAAAATTAAAATTAAACTGTGTATTGCACATAATTATTGCTCAATGGGGCAATTTAATTGTTCATTAGATGGATGGCCTGAGGGAAAAAACTGTTCCTGTGTCTGACCGTTCTGCTGTTCAGAGCTCTGAAGCGCCGGCCAGAAGGCAACAGTTCAAAAAGGTAGTGGGGCAGGGAGAGTGGTGTCCAGAGTGATTTTTCCTGATTTTTCCTCACTCCTGAAGTGTATAGTTCTTGAAGGGGGGGCAGGGGGCAACCAATAATCCTCTCAGCAGACCGAACTCTCCTTTGTAGTCTTCTGATGTCTGATTTCGTAGCTGCACCAAACCAGACAGTTATAACTATTTCACAACAATATAAAAGAGTAACATACACATAAATGTACAATTACAATGAACTTTTTCATAATATACTATTATAGGTTATATTATATTATATATATGAATATAATTATAATCAGGGGCGGTACTAGGGTCACTGGACATTCAGGGCTTAGCCCAGACCTCTGTGGATATGGGGCCATCATTTGATGAAATATCAGAATATAATACACTTTATAATAAAAACCTGAATACATCTATGATGTGTCATTTATATAGTAAGCTACAAGCCTCACTAACGTTTGTCTCAGATATGCTCAAAGATCAGAAATTTTATCATCTATACTTAAAAACATGATTTAAATAAACAAACATTATTTTGTCCCTTTCGGCTTTCCATAGTTTGATACACACTGTGTACGGCTATATACAGTTTTCAATGATTTGTAAGGGTGCTTAAGTTAATTTAAAAGAAAGCAGGTTGTAAACAGGCTAAATTTGTACTAGATATATATATATATATATATATATATATATATATATATATATATATATATATATATATATAATAATAGCTAGATCAGCCTAAAGTTTGCTGTTTATTGCATCGTGTCTTAATAAAGAGTTTTGCTAAACACACAAATGTCCTGGCTCGTGATTTTGAAGTTAGCAAATTCTTAGAATAAATCTGTATATATTGCTGCTTGTTTTCAGGATTATACATCTAAATATTTGGTACTTACTGCATCAGGATGGACCAACACATCACAGTTTCCAAGACAGTTGCAGTCGTGTACCACAAGCTCCATTCTTGCATTTTACATTCAAAGACTACATGAGAGCTGGAAAGCAGCTGCCAAAAAAGACAATGGACAGGAACAGAATTGAGTCTGTATTTTTGTTAGAAAAAAATAGAAAAGAGAGGAATCATTCATTTATATTCATAATTAAATGTAATATGATTTCATATCGACTTGATACCTAAGCAGCGGTACTTATGAAGTCACTACAAAAAGTTGATCAAAACATTCAGGGCTTTACAGAAAACATTCGTGGCTTAAGCCCCGGTAGCCCAGCCTTGGAGCTAAAGTATTAATTAATTAAATACTTATATATATATATATATATTTTCATTTTATCCATTAGTTAGAACCAAAAGTTAGTTTTGGGTAAAGTGATAAAGGTAAAACGAGTTCAATTTGGCTTGAGAAATCAGGGTATAGCTGCATTCATTGCTCCAAAAAGGGGCAGATGCTCCAAACCGCTGTTGAAGATATATTTAGTCCCTTACCTAACCCATTCCCTAACCTTAACCGTAAGTAAAAGTGATGCTGCCTTTTAAAGTTGGCACAACCCCCTTTTGGAGTAACCACACCTACTTTGGATTAATCCCGCCCCCTTTGGGAGATTCTGCCCTCATTTGGAGGTCTCCACACTGCAGATATACCTACTTGGAAATCACAGAGAACCAAAATGAAATGTGATATTAGGTAAATGTTCCAACTGTGTTAAAAACTGTAAGTGTGATGCCATTAAACATTTAGGTCATCTCAATGGTCCTAACAGATTTAGTTAAATAGGCTTAATTTACTTTAAGATAAATATAATTTAATATCTTTTGATGTTGGAGCGAAATATGACCCAGATATGTTCTTGAAAATGTTTGTGATATTCACCCGTTTGCTGTTTTTCATACTCTTTGAAATCAAACCCCATCACATGTGTCAAACACCATTCCCAGTTTCATCGTAACATTTCCCCAAAATGTTACTGAGGATTAACAAGCAGAAGACAGGATTGTAATGGATCATCGGATGAGGCACGTTTGGACACGATATCTTTAATACATCATCAAAGAGTGTGAAGGCTCTCTAACTCAGCTTTACCAAACAGCTGAAGATCATTTCCATGATACGCTGACACCAGAGCAGCTAAAGACCAGCATGCTGAAACAGTGTCATGGTGGTGCTGCTCTGTGGGGCTAAGCATGAAGTTAAAAACCCTGGGGCTCATCTGTCAACCAAACCATCAGGGTTCCTCACATCCTGAGCGTTCATCCGGAGATCAGAATCTTCCAATTTCCCAAGTAACAAATGAGGGCGATACAAAAGATGTTCAGATTTGCGGAACTGCGGTACACTGATCTTGGTAAACTCTCTTGAGTGCTGAGATGTCTTTTAATTCATTAGTGGCTAATGGTTGAGTGTGTGAAGTTAAATGTTTGGAAAAGCAGCTTTATGGCTCAGTAGTTAATGAGTAGAGGTGGTAAATCTGTCATTATACTGTCTGCTCATCAAAATGATTTTTACATGTCTCGATATACTTGTCACGGCAGTTTCCTGGTGAAATGAACACTAGAGGCGTTACAACAACAGTGACTTTTATTCACTTTCACACAAAGTACGAGTGAAACGGCAGATCGTCAGTTCACAAACATGTTCTCTCCATTCCTCACACAGTGCTAACATATGACATCTAAACACTTTTACTATAGTGCATGACATGTAAGGCGATACATTTTAATGTTTGCATTACATAACCAACTACATTTAAAAACTTGTTTAAACACAATCAATCAATCAATCAATCAATCAATCAAATTGCATGGTAGCTTATCTGATAGAGCATTGCACTTGTGACGCAAAGGACTGGGGTACGAGTCCTGAAGAGCACGTGAGTTGACACCTGAACCGAAAGTTTCATAAAGCACCACAAAATAAAGGGGTTGCTTCAGCAAGTGTGTTTTAGGTTTAGTTAGGTTTAGATTTACGGTTTAGGGTAGGGAGGTGGGGATTTGTTGATTTAAAACTCAAAGCATAAACTTTTAAAACCTCATCGGTTTAAGAGAAATGTTAACTTGCTTTTAGCTCCACCCAGTGGACATGTCAATGTGAGGCACTGTCAAAAAACAATCAATGCGACTTCTTTAGTATTTGCACTATGGAGCCACATACTTGTTTATAGACAATTTTACTAATTTAATACACTAAACATCACATTATCTGCTGAGAACTTGCGCTTAGGCGAGTGAAAACAGTTCTGTATTCAGGAAAAGGGTAGATTTACAGTTTTTAATACAAATAAGTATCTCACAGATTCCACTTCAGAGTGTCAGCTTAAATTTCAGAAAATATAAGCATAGAAGATTACAGGTGACCAGCATATGTGGGTATTGCTTTCAGAAATGTCCCTGTTGTTCCCACTTGAAAGAAAAGCTGGTAGAACGACAAATCCAAAGGCTTTATAAAAGACACGATGTTTACATTCTTGGTCTGCCTTCTCTTAACTGCTTTAATGACTTTATGGTGTGTGTTTGTATATGATGAGGGTGTGCTGGCGTTACATTTACTGGAAGCACTTACCACTGCTTTGAACCTATAATGAAATGCCTGAGGACTAGTTTGCAGCACTCTTCTCTGAGGCAAGGCACCTAAAAATGAAAATTATGACATATTCACCTTACTGTTTATCCTATACAGTGACATAATGCACTGCTCAATTACCATTGTACGATACATCATAGGAGAACAGAACTAAAACCGTAGTGACTATGTCAAACATCCGTCAATCAAACCACATTGTTTCAGCTAAATAGAGCTTTTATAAATGATGTTATGCAGGGGGTGGAGTCATAACTTTTGAGGAGATCGAATGGATATCAAATTATAGCAAGTTTTCATGGACACCAGAAAGACGTTTATAGTGAGAAAGCTGCACTAAATAGGCATCCATGTTTGACTCGTCCCTCCTTTCCTTAAAAAAAAAAGTGAAAGTGAATGTGGCCAATTTGTAAACATTAAAATACTCACTGGGCCCTATTTTTAAGACCACTACGTCTTAAGTGCAGTTAAGTCAGTGGGCATAACCCTGAAGTTTCAGTATTTCCATGCAAGTATGTGCTAAGTCATAAGTGTTAGTGGGTCAGCTAAATGGCATGTTCGAAGCGTAAATGGGCTGGGTCATGTGCAATTTAATTCTGAGGTTCTTCTCCGGTTGTTGCACCATCTATGTCCTTTCATAAGTTTCAGTTCCTGTCTAACAATGTCAATATAAATGAAGACAGCTCATTTATAAGAATTTGGTAGTGTAAATGGGCAGTTTGCGATGCCTTAGAAGAATAGAAATATGGAGCATTTTTGCTTTACGTTCTTTTGCACATTAACTACAGACTTGTTGAATGTCAGGCATATTTCTGTGGCATTGAAACACTCCTTATATATATGCATGAAATATGTGATGCTCAACAGGGCTAATTGGATGTAAGCTGCTTTAATTTATAAAAAATTTATAATTAATCATATTGGTCTACTGACACAAATCATAGTGTTAAAAATGATCTATAGATCTATATTATCATCTGCTGGTGGAATCCCCAAACTGGGAATGCAGCAACTTAGTTTAGACTTTGCACCAAGAATAGATGTGGCTCTCAGACATATCAGCGATTTGCGCACTTCATTAACACACAATACACCCACTATTTGCATGCATACACCTACAGATAATGCAGGTACTTCTACCTGCACCACTTGCGCATTGCGCAATGACATGGCATGACAACTGCACTTAGAATTAGCGCTCTCACAAAAACTGGACAAGAAGCAGAGCACAGTCACAGTGCCACGCCAGTACGGTTACGAAAATAGAGCCCACTGTTTTAAAAGTATAGCCACAAGACATAAACAATATGTGTGTCAAATCAAATCAAATCACTTTATTGTCACACTACCATGTACACAAGTGCAACAGTAGGTGAAAGTCTTGTGTGCAGTTCCGAGCAACATAGCAGTCATGGACAGTGATGAGACATATACCAATTACAATAAACATCAGATTTACACAACACTTTTACATATCAAATGTACACATACACATACATAACACAATAATAATATACAATGTACAGTAAACAATACACACAATATAGAATACACATACAATAAAAATAAAATATATATATACAGTACTTGTATATATTACAGTGTGAGATATAAGATTAATAAAGTTCAGTGCTGATTATTGATTGTGAGAGATCAAAAGTAAGTGTTCAAAAGTCTGCTGTTCTAGTCGGTTGGTGCGGGTCCTGATGCTGCGATACCGTCTGCCTGATGGTAGCAGTGAGAGCAGCCCATGACTTGGGTGGCTGGAGTCTCTGATGATCCTCCAAGGTTTTTTCACACACCGCCTTGTGTATATGTCCTGGAGGGAGGGAAGCTCACCTCCGATGATGTGTCTGGCAGTTCTCACCACCCTTTGCAGGGCTTTGCGGTTGTGGGCTGTGCTATTGCCATACCAAGCGATGATGCAGCCAGTCAGGATGCTCTCTACAGTGCTGGTGTAGAACCGTGTGAGGATGTGGTGGTTCATTCCAAACTTCCTCAGCCGTCTCAGGAAGAAGAGGCACTGGTGATCCTTCTTCACAACGGCCTCAGTGTGGACGGACCATGTGAGTTCCTCAGTAATGTGGACACCGAGGAACTTGAAGCTGCTGACTCTCTCCACCGGTCCTCCATTAATGGTGATGGGGCTTTATTCTTTGTCTTTCTTCCTGAAGTCCACTACAAGCTCCTTGGTCTCACTGACATTGAGGGAGAGGTTGTGCTCCTGACCAGCGTGTCAGTATATGCACCTCCTCTCTATAGGCTGTTTCATCATTGTCAGTGATCAGACCTACCACCGTCATATTGTCAGCAAACTTAATAGTGTGTAATAGCGTGTGTTGAAACTGATATGTTAAAATTGGCTTTGTTAAAGTCACAATGAACTCGGCCTCAGGGTGTGTGGTTTCCTGCTCACTTATACTCTATATACTGTTCCTTGAGTGCCCGGTCTGTGTCGGCTTGTGGGGGGATATACACAGCTGTGATAATGACCGCTGTGAATTCCCTCGGTAGCCAGAATGGTTGACACAGAAGCATGAGATATTCCAGATCAAGACAGCAGAAAGACTTGATAGAATGTACATTCCTCTGATCACACCATGATTTGTTGATCATAAAACATACACCACTACCTCTGCTTTTACCTGAGAGGTCTTTCGAGTCTGGAATCTCCGCAGACATCCAAGTTTCTGTAAGGCAGATAATGCAGCAATCCCTCGTCTCTTGTTGGAAAGAGATCCACGCTCTCAGCTCGTTGTCCAGAGATTGAACGTTTGCAAGTCTTATACTGGGTAGTGGGGTCGATTTGTGCGAAGTCTTACTCTGATGAGAACGGCGGCTCTTTTTCCCCTTTTCCTTCTGCGTTTCAGCGGCCGAGTTGCCCAGACAAAGCGCCCCGCTGGCGTGTTTTTAAACAGCGGGTTCTGCATAGAGGAATCAAGATCCAAGACAAAACAAACAAAAAACTGCATTGTTGTGTCAGAGCTCACAACGCAGCAGCCATACTCGGTGCCATCTTGAGTCCAAGCATGATTTTAATGTGATAAAATCGCTTACTAACCTTATTAACAACTTTGTTGCCATGGCAACATCACTCCTTAAACTTTAAACACCTACAAACTTTACAAAGTTGTTAAACTTTAAACAACTCTACAGCTCAAATAATACACATGTTTTAACAGAATAATTAATGTAAGTGCTTTATAAAATTACAAGCTTCACATTTCTGTCTTTAAACCCCCCAAAATTTTGCCCCATTCACTTCCCTTGCCAGTGTCTCACTGGAACCTCAATTTTTGTTCTTTTTAAACAAAAGGATGATTAGGTCAAAATAAAAGTTTGTTCAACATTACGCCACAAATGCTGTGGACTGAGTCTAACTTGAATTGAACCTGGAATATTTCTTTAAAGTGCTTCTTTTATACACATCGAACTGGCACAGTCACTTTAAACTCAACTCTGTGTCATTTCACATGAAACACTTCCTAAAGGAGCCACCATGAGGGGTGTTCATGCCTCTGTTACTAGAAGTTGCTTTTCCTATGATCTCTGCCATTTCAAAATAAAGCCAGGGTCCTTTGATTTCACTTATTTACACACACACATACACACACATACACACACACGCACCACTCTTTTCAGAAGAGCACTCAGTATCTTTATCTGTCAGCACATGGTCTGCATGGGTTTGAGGCTTGACGAGTGGAAGAAGAGATGGAATGAGGTGGGGGGGGTTGGAATTAAAATGTCAGTTGGGGGACAGACATGTGACAAAACAACTGGAGAGGTGAGACATCTGAGAGGGTGAGACAGCAGCACTTCATGGTGAAGCACTTCAAATCCATCACTGAAAGCATGTGTGTCACAGTGACAGAGGAGAGGAAGCGTATAACTGAGAGAGAGAGAGAGAGAGAGAGAGAGAGAGAGATCAGAAACCTTGTCTTTCATTTTATATGACCTTGAAAACTTAGACGTGTGGAACATTAAGAGAACAGAAGGTTTAGTTATTCTACTATGACATGAAAAGTCAAAAACTTGCTTTCTGTCTCACACAAATATGAAGCAAAATGTAACAAGTTGATAAAATCTAGCTGTTAAAGAGGGTATTGGTCATGAAGCCAGAATTGGTTGGGTAACACATATTAACAGCAGTTACTTCACATATATTTTATTGATCAACATAAGGTTTAGACTACAATATCCAATGAGCCGTTATCTTTACAGACCATGGTACATATAGACAGGAGAAGCACTTTTCAAATATGTATTAGCTACTCTAGTTTTACACTTTTATTAGGACAGTTTAGGCACAGATATTTGATTGTGTCTGATCCAATTAGATATGCAAGTAACAGTAACATATTATGGTAACTTTTATAAAGTGGTTCGTTACCAACCAATAAATTATTTACAACTACATTATAAATCATTGATATGCCTTTATAACAACATGAATAAAAAGGGTGACTTTCATACCTATTTGACAAATAGTGAAGCATTTAACCTCACATGTCATTAATGCTTAGTTACACTTTTTCAACATTAGTAACCTATGAAAATCTTAATTTAAAGTGGACACATATGAAGCATTTATTAATGAGTTACCAACATTAGAAACCTATGTACATAAAGTTAAGTATGATTTAACGCTCATCTTTCTTTATTTATATATATATATATATATATATATATATATATATACAACAGTTAGTTCTAGTCCTCGAATCTGATTGGACAAGACACATTCCATGAGAACTGATGGTCTGACACCATCAGCACTCAGACGCTTCACAGTGTTTGTGTATCACTCTGCTTGAGTTCGTCGTCCTAAACTAAATTGTAAGAGCAGTGCATATGTGTTAATAGTTACTGTAGGCTATGTGGCTCTTTTTACATGTTTCTTTTCCATTTTATTTACATTACATATGTTAGCCATGCAGCAGGTGGTGGCAAAAGATCATTTTTGTGTGTAATATGAGCCAGTTGGTGACATGAAGGGAATCTGTTAGTCATTGTTTACATAGAACAGCATTCTGTGATCACTAGTATTACTACTATATTACTAAAGCTAGGAAATAGCTTTAAACGGCTTTAAACTAATAATTTCAGCATTAAGGCTCATCACAGCTGAGAGACACAGCAGACTGATTAATTATACAACTCAAGGTGCTTACCTCTTACCAGAATTTCCAAATTGGATACATACTGTTTAAAATGGTGGAGGACAATGCGGGTTCTATAGGGAATGACTCTTGCACACTGGCTACTGAGAAATAGAGAGGAAAACCCCGCTTGGATGACTATTTTACCACTGAGAAAGCTGATCTTCAGAAAGCTGACAGCATCTCTGCTTGGTTGTGGCAACAGGGGATCACACAAGCTCTCTCTCTCTCTCTCTCTCTCTCTCTCTCTCTCTACACACACACACACACACATCCATCCTTGTTTATCCAATAACTTGTTGAAACAGCACAAGCCATGATACTATTTCTGAAGTGACATTTTTAAATTACAAATGGAGGGTTGGACACGTCATTTGGTTTGAACCAGCAATGGCAGATTATGATCCGTCACGTAATAAAGTAGTTCCATGCACTGAGCGATCGGGGGAGAAGGGCCTTAGTCAGGGAGGTGACCAAGAACCGGATGGTCACTCTGACAGAGCTCCACATTTCTCTGTGGAGAAAGGAGAACCTTCCAGAAGAACAACCATCTCTGCAGCACTCCAGCAATCAGGCCTGTATGGTAGAGTGGCCAGATGGAAGCCACTCCTCAGTAAAAGGCACATGACAGCCAAAAGGCACCTGAAGGACTCTCAGACCATGAGAAACAAAATTCTCTGGTCTGATGAAACAAAGATTGAACTCTTTGTCCTGAATGGCAAGCGTCATGTCTGGAGGAAACCAGGAAACCAACCACCGCTCATCACCTGGCCTATACCATCCCTACAGTGAAGCATGGTGGCAGCATCATGCTGTGGGGATGTTTTTCAGCGGCAGGAACTGGGAGACTAGTCAGGATTGAGGGAAAGATGAATGCAGCAATGTACAGAGACATCCTTGATGAAAACCTGCTCCAGAGCGCTCTGGACCTCAGACCGGGGTGAAGGTTTATTTTCCAACAGGAAAACAACCCTAAGCACACAGCCAAGATAACAAAGGAGTGGCTACGGGACAACTCTGTGAATGTCCTTGAGTGGCCCAGCCAGAGCCCAGACTTGAACCTGAATGAACATCTCTGGAGAGATCTGAAAATGGCTGTGCACCAACACTCCACATCCAACCTGTTGGAGCTTGAGAGGTCCTGCAAAGAAGAATGGGAGAAACTGCCCAAAAATAGGTGTTCCAAGCTTGTAGCATCAAACACAAAAAAGACTTGAGGCTGTAATTAGTGCCAAAGGTGCTTCAACAAATTATTGAGCAAAGGCTGTGAATACTTATGTACATGTGATTTTTTTCATTTTTTTTTTTTAAATGTGGAAAAAGTGAAGCGCTGTGAATACTTTCCGGATGCACAGTATAAACAGTGTATGTACACTGTTTATTTGCTGTGAATGACCGTGAAGGTCTGAAAAGTGTTTTTGCGGAGGTCTTAGGTAACTAGGACTTGGTAAGTTGGGACAGCACTCGAGTAGCACCATTCTTATGACATCAATGTGACAAGGAAAGTGAAAACACAAGTGCATCAAGACATTACAGTAAAGTAAATAAACACAAAGTGGACTTTACTTGACATCATCCCTCCTATTAATTGCACTGTAATAGTCTATTTTTGCTGCATTGTGACTCAATTTTGAATTAGGACATTTTATGCTTTTGATTAATGTAAGTATGAATAAGTGTGTTAACTAAGCATTTATACCATAAAATACTCACTATTTTGCGAGTAACGCATGAAAGTCACCCTTTTTATGCATGTTACTTAACTGCATATTAATTATTTATAATACATTTGTAAATTAATTATTTGTCATTATACCACAGGTCTGTTAAATGATTGATTCTGATTGGTTGACAGACATTCTAAGGTGTGCAATTATATTCCAGTAAACGCAAGTAGTTCCATGTCTTGACCACATAACGATTCCATATCACTTAGCCAAATTATTTCAGTTATTTCAAAGAGCCCTACAGGCTACCAAAACAAAATAACCAATTAAAACAAAGACAAAGGTTAAATACATTGGATAAAATTGAAAAACAATGTCTATAATATCCTAAATGTATTTAAATTTCGATTAAAAGCATCCTTGGGCTCCCTCTCTTTCACTCTCTCTCTCTCTCTTGCTCTCGTCTCACCAACACACACACACACACACACACACACACACACTGTACATGCTACCACAGTAAAATTACATTATAAACAAGACATTGGTTAAAGTAAATCAGTTGTTATTATTACTCCAATGCTGAAAAGCGGCACATCCTCCATTGCTAGTTCTAAAGTGATGTTTTCAAACTAGCAATGAAGGCTTGAGCTTTATCAGAGCTAGATACACTTGATCAATACAACTGATTTTATATTATTTGAAATATCTGTGGGAAACACTCTCGCATTCCCCCTCTCTTTACACACTCCCATACATGTGGACACACATACATATACGCATTACGTACACACTTACTCAAGAGCGAGAGTAGAGCAGTCATGTCAGTGACCGGCATCACAGTAGGGTTGAAAACAATTGTTAAGGTTTACATCGCAAATATGGTGACACTCACTGCAGCTGAGGAGTGCTTAAACTTACATCTTGTCCATTGTGAAGCGATTTTACTTCTGACCAGAGCAGTGACAAATAAAGGTAATCCCAGAGGCGATCTCTCACATTCTCTCTTTCCATCCCTCAAAAACAAACTCACACACAAACTTTCACACATGCACAAACGCACTAACTTGTTACTCAAGTAAGTGCTCCAGTACAGCAGCGCAAGCCTCGCTATCCTCTGTTGCTAGTTCTAAAGTGACGTTTTCGAACAGCAATGAAGGCTTGAGCTGTATCAGAGCAAGTTGCTGAATCCGTGGGGGAAGAAAGTAATTCCACGCACAAGAGCGTTATAGGGACGAAAACCAGAAAATGTCTTGAGATTAATCCCTGAACGATGTCTTAAGGTGTGGTAACCATAGTATAAGCAGAATAATTGACGGTGGACCATTGAATAATTGTCGAAAAATAATGCAAACCCGAGGTTCAACGTCATGACCGCATTACCACCTCGGGTTTGCATTATTTTCAATAATTCAACGGTCTGCCATCACTTATTTCTTAATTAATGAACCCCTTTATAAACCCTTAAAAAAGAGAACAATAATGTAAAATGTTAACTAAATAATTCTGCTGCAGGCAAATCTTTAGACATGGTTCAAGAGATCAGTGACAGCAGTTGATATAGCTGTATATAAGCTTAGGATCTATTGTCAACCCTGTACATCATCAAATTCAAATGTTTGTTCTGTGCTCACAAATTATTACTGTACCCTCACAGATATCTGAGAATTGCACTGGCAACATTTGTTTGCTCTACAGCATAACATGTTTGCTCTTCAGCCAGACCTTATGAAAGCTTTTATGGGCACAACTTCACAAACATTTAATGCATTCCCCTAATGATATGCTAATTAACACAGTATTAAGGTAGTTTTGTTTTTCATGTAAATATGTTGGACGTACAATAAAAGTTTTTTGATATTTGATAATTGAATAAACATATATTATTTAAGTAAATAATATTTGTAATACAACTAAATCATCTTTAATGGATTTTCTTCAACTTCATGGCACTTCTAGCACTGTGGACTTCTAGAAAGTAAAGTCTTGTTAATAAAATGTCATACTTTCAATATTTTTCTATAAATTTTCTACTGTCAGTGTCCAACAGTGTTCATTATGTATATCCATCACAGGAGATTTAGGTAATTTTTGTCATTTGTTTTTGCTTAAAGTCATGAGAATTCGCACCACAATATCATTTCCAACACATCTCGAATTTTCAAATTCTGTTGGTGAATTGACGATAATGAAAATGATGTTTTTTAAGTTTGTCACGAACCCCGCTCCCTCGCTCCGCCCCCTCGAGCTTCCTCGCTCGTTTTGCTCCCTCGGGCTTCCACGCCCGTTTTGCTTGCTCGAGCTTGCACGCTCATTTTTGCTCCTACGAGCTCACTTGCTCGTACACTATCTCCCTCCTCGGGCTCACATGCCCGCTCCCAATCGCCAGAACATTATGTACACCTGCACTCGTCTCAATCTCCACATTAGTTTCACCTGTACTCGTCTCATCACCTTTCATTGTTTACACCTGCACTTTCCCCTATATATATCACTGCCCTTTCGTCTCACTCCCGTTGGTTATTGTATTTAGTTTCCCGTGTCTTTGCCCCCCGCTAGTCTCGTCTATTTCTGAACTCCTCTAGTTTACCCCTTAGCTTGCCAGCTCTTGTGTTCCCCTAGCTCCCCTGTTTAGTGTTACTCGTTCCGCTGATTCTTATTACCCCGGCTTTGACCCTACTCTCTCGTTGACCACTCTCTCCTGGATTTGCCCCTTTACCCTATCTTGATTCCCCGGCTTCGACTTAACGCTCACCCTGACCATTCTTCATTGGATTTGCCCTGTTTTTGTACTGTTGCCTGCTTTGTTGGAATAAAGCAGTTTTCCCCGACATTGTGACTGTCTCGTCTTGTGTTTGTGTGTGCGGGTTACAAAGTTTTTGAAATAAAATAATAACCCTATTGTCATGCTAAGGCAAATGGCATAGTTAACTTTTATGTATTCTAAACATACACAATTAATTCATTCAAATTTTCACACTCTTTTCATAATTAGGCAAAATTACAACTTGACTGGAAATGACACCCAATAAAAATATTCTGATCGTGAAAGTGATATTTACCTTGAATTTTCTTGAAACATCATCTCATATTTAATCTCAAGCAAGCTCTTCACTAACATTTCTGTCAACAAGTAACTTTAAAAAAAATACAAATTATTATGAAAAAAATTGTTTGGTGTGGTGGAAATGACAGTCGTCAACTGTGGGACAGTCGTAATTTATTTATTTATATATTTATTTATTTTTACAGTCGTAATTAAAAAAAAAATGACAGAAATTATTTTCACACAATAACTACTGACAATCAATAATAACTAGGGGTGTGAGGAGACGCTTACTCCACGAGACGAGACACGACACGAGATTGGGTTCACGAGAATGAGACAAGACGAGATTTTTACACAATTTTTAAGAAATCCTCAATGATGAAATATATGAATGGAAAATAGTCTTTTATTCAACTGAAAATCACAAAATGCAAAACAATTTAGGTGCATTTTGAAATCAACTTGTAATGAATGTTATTTTACTTCTATTTTAATGAATTCTATGCAGTAAAGGACATGCAAAATGTTTTGCTATAAACTCTACCGACTGGCTTCTCCCCTGTACGATTTCACATGAGAAATCTAACTCCTTTCCACAAATCGAACATAAAAAAAAATATAACAGTATAAATAAAATAAATATATAAATAACAGAAATAACACTTTAAATGCAAACAGTAAGTGTATCCATAATCAAAGTACTGCTCTTTCAAAACTACAAGTGCAAACAGAAACAATTTTTTTCTTCAAGCATGAAAAGAGATAAATTAACTACACAGAACAGCCTAAGATATGGTCAGCTAGTTTTAGTAGAGAGCTGTGGTGGTTCTGTATGTGATTTTGCATAGTGCTCGTGTTAGCCGCGGTGTACGGCATTATTTTCTTACAATGTTTACATATTGTGTTCGTCTTGTCTGTCACTCTTTCGCCGTTTCTTATTTCCGCAGGAAAACCGAATTGTTGCCACACAAATGATTTAAAAGTGGCAGGGGCATCTTCAATACTAAGTTCACCCTCACGCTTCATCACGCTGCCATCACAACAACTCTCGAGACAACTTTTCACCTCAACGAGAAATCTCGTTGCGTTACACGAGATCTCGTCACACCCTTAATAATAACTATTAAATGGTTATGCTTATTTTACTCTTCGTTTAGATTTACATTTACATTCATGCATTTGGCAGACACTTTTATCCAAAGGGACTTACAGAGCCCTTATTACAGGGGCAATCCCCCCGGAGCAACCTGTAGTTAAGTGCCTTGCTCAAGGACACAATGGTGGTGGCTGTGGGGATCGAACCAGTGTCCTTCTGATTAACAAACAAACAACAAATGTGATGTAGCCCACTACGCCACCACCACACCTCATTAGATGATCATTAAACATGTAATAATTTTTATATTTTAATATAATTTCATATTTTAATACCATGGTATGAGGCTAAAACAGTAAAAATCTGTACACATAAGGCATTTGAAAAGTACCAAAAATAAATGAAGACGTCATTTTTTTAATGAAATTTTTTGGATTTGAAATCTGTTGAAAATCAACCAGTGGGACGTAAAATTTGAGGAAACACCCTTAAACCATAACTGCACCAACAAAAGTCATTTTAAAGGGTCAGATCAAGTAGACATAAATCCTTGAGTTCAGGGTCTTGATTAATTGATTAAATGAATTAAACAATTCTTATTGGCAGAACATGCTGTAAAGAACCATTGAAGTAACTGTATTTTTAAGGTCATAGTTAGGGTTGTTTTGGAGTATTTTGCCACTGACCTCTCAGATAAAGAGATCAACATATTCTGTAAAGAGTAGCAAGTTCAGTTTTTCACGCACGACTCTGTCGGTAAAGCACTCGTGCAGCTGTGTGAGAACTGGGCTTAGCCAGAGAATTCTGCCAGTGTCTTGCAACTCCTGCACGGATCACTGACCTCTCTTTTATCAACATGAGACATACGAATCAAGCTAATCAACTTGCCATATTTAAACCCTCTCATAAATCTGCTAGCTTTATATCGAAGGTACTTCCTTTATTCCGTATCTGGTTACCGAGGGGTATTCTGCCGCTCACTCTCTCTGCCTTGCAACTAATGCATTTTCCTCCTGGGCTGAGCAAGTCTCACACGACTGGGTGACTGGGCAACTTCGATTCAATGTGTTGAAAATGAACACTAATTCACTTGGGCTTAATCCAGATTTTTCTTTCTTGACATTTTTATGGAAGGTCCAGGCAGAAGAGTATTGAAGTTGCATTACAGAGGAACAAAACAAGTCTTTCGCTACAGTAGCCAAGAATATGGTCACGGAGAGCAAGCACAGATGTGTGAGATCGAGTTTCAGGTGAGGCTGGAAGCTCCGGCGAAGCAACTGCATGTCTCGACAAACGCGTGAGGTGAGAAAAGCTTAAAGTTTCCACAAACCGCCGTAAGAGGCCGACAAGGATCCATCAGTCTGTAACAGTAGTAGCGCTGATAGCTAAGGCAGTTGTAGGGCAACAATGGATTCTGGGGATTAATCTTTAGACGCTTTCCGCTTTGTGAACACAAGCATGGCTGCCGAATGTGAGAGCAGACATGAAAATACCCTTCGGCCAACGTGAGATCGCTGTTCAGGCCTTGCCACTCTAGTGCCGTCAGGACAAGTGGATTGACCTCGTTTTTGTAACATGAGAAAGAGCAGTACTCTGGAATTCACAAACTTTCATCTCCGCAGTCAAAACCTTTCACCGCGGTCGCCTCAAAGGGTTCATCAGCCGTCACGTATCTGCTGAGTGGATGGGCAGAGACCTGCGCTATGACTCATACACAGCATGAAATCTGTACAGGCCATTGAGGAATATATTCAAGGTTTCCTCTGGAAACTTTTAGAACAAACTAGGAAAGGAAAGTTTGTCAACTCAAGGTTCAAATGTTGGATTGAAAGTGAAGAAAAGCTTGCAAAGGCCTTGAAGTTTAAAGGTTATATAGGCCTACTGTACTTGAATGACTAAAGAGTTAAACAGCATTTGATACTTGTAGAATGACAGCCTGAGGAAATTATAGTTTTGAGATTTTAAACTTAAGCAGATTAAACTTCAGCGTCCAATATGATTTATATCTGTATGCAGAGTAATACATTTGTAATGTACACTTTAGTTTCTCTTGTCAATAAAGTTACATACAGTAGCACATCTTCTACTTAAATATTCATTTTTATCTATATAGCCCATACACTCGTGCAAATGTTTAATACTCAACAGATTTCGCACGGGGTCGCACAAGGTTGATGTTCCCTTTGATAAAGTGGCATTCAGTAGTTCTCTAGCTAGCTTTAGCACTGTTCTTCTTCGTGAACTTTTAAGTACTGATGTGACGGTGGTGTACAGCCATCTTTCGACGTGGATTAGCATGATCATCTCTGCTGACCCAGTCGGCTCTTGAATATCATTTGCATCTGGAAAATGTTGGAGTTTGAGGTCATTTCTTAAGTTATTATTTTACTACTATAACATAATTGCTTTGTCTAAAAACAAATGTCAGAAATCAAGCAAAAATGCTTCTACTGTTAAGAAAAGATTATTATTGTCCCTCATATTAATAGTCTTTGGAGACTGTCTACGTTTCACATTATTTCTAAAGACAGTTATTACCTTTATTAGAAAACTGCTTAGCATAAAATAAACCTCAATTATCTAGCGATACAGAATGTTATGGTAAAGGAAACATTTGAATTGTTTTGATGATCAAATTTTGCATGTAAGTGAATACTGTATTTGGCTAACTTTATATGTTTCCAAGCAACCAATTCATCAATTTGAGATGGAGGTAGATGGGACGGTCTTACTATAATAGGTTATGGTGTGAGTATTTCTGTAACTGCTGATCTCCTGGGGTTTTCACACACAACAGTCTCTAGAATTTACTTAAAATGGTGCCAAAAACAAGAAACATCCAGTGAGTGGCAGTTCTGTGGATGGAAACACCTTGATGATGAGAGAGGTCAACAGAGAATGGCCAGACTGGTTCAAACTGACAAAGTCTATGGTAACTCAGATAACCCCTCTGTACAATTGTGTTGAGAAGAATATAATGTCAGAATGCTATTATAAGATGTGGGTTGGTGCTGTTTTGGCAGCAGGAGGGGGACCTACACAATATTAGGCAGGTGGTTTTAATGTTGTGGCTGATCAGTGTATATTGACTTCACATCATTTTAAAAAGTTCGAGGGAAACTTGCATGAGTTTCTGTATTCCACTGTATTCCTAGTTTTCTGTATTCCATTCCACTGATACAATCCATGGGGGCACCACACTATGGCATTTTTTAAATGGTCTTAGGTCCATTTTTATTTCAATGGATATTCAAGTTATTCATTATAATTAATCAGGTGTAAATTAATTTCTGGACAGCTACTGAAACAGTGCATAAAAAGACATTGGTCTAAACTAATAATAATGTCTTACTTTACTGGAAAAAAGAAGCAACATCACATCACTACTCAGGTTTTTCCCAGTAATCAAATCTTCCCACCGTGTGTATGACGTCCCAATGTTTAATCTGGTTCTCTGCCTTCTTGCTTCAGACCTTTTTTGCTTCTTTGGCAGTACAGCAACTGAATTTCCTGTTGTCTACGCTTCTAAAGCACAATAATAAGTATGTTCCTTTGTGTTCTTTTCGCTTTTTGCATCACCAAACATCACTGCTGTAAGAATAGTCAAGCGTATCTACAGTACATAGGCGGCAGCCAATGAGTGTGAGGATTCTCGTCTTCACTGGTCATGTGATTTCCACATGGTGAAACACATTGAAGGGGTGAACTGCACCATGTAGTATAAAACACTTTTTATAGAAAACTATTATGAGTGCAGTCTTCATCTCATGTGAGTGTTCACCTTTCAGATCACTCCCACAAAAACACAATTCATTTGTTAATGAGTAAAACTTTTTAAATAAGCCCCAAATTACTGAATGCACCTTTAGGGCTTTATAATTGACTTGTTAATGCATTATAAATCATTGATATATATAATAATAACAATGTAAATAAAAAGGGCAACCTAATCCAAATAGTAAGCAGTTTAACTTTATTAAGCAGTTATAAATGCTTAACAATTACACTTATCCATACTAACAATAATCAAAACCATAATTATGCCCAAATTCATAATTTATGTCACAAATTCACAATGCAGCAAAATAGACTATTATAGTGAGATATTTAAAAGAGAGATTATGTCATTTTGCCACAGTCCGCTTTGCATTTGTATATATTCCATTTAGTTTCTGTACTGTCTTGACTCACTTGTGGTTTCACTTTCCTTGTCACGTTGACGTCAAAAGAATGGCGCTACTCTGAGTCCCAACTTACCTTGTCATAGTTACCTAAAGTCATCTGCAAAAACACTTTTCAGATCCTCATTCTCATTCACAGCAAATATCATATAATAAAGCCTGATGACCATTAAACCATACTGAACTTTATGTACTTAGGCTACTAATGTTGAATAAGCGTTATTAAACAATCATAACATGTGAGGTAGATTGGCTTACTGTTGGTCAATTATTGCATGAAAATCACCCTTTTATGATTATTGTTATAACCATAAATCAATTATTTGTATTGCATTTTTAAATGAATTACTGGTCATTAATAAACCCCTTTATAAACCCTTAACAAAGGAACATTCATGTAAAGTGTTACCCTCAAATTTATGGTATGTGTGACCTTAAACAAGCAGTCTTTGAACTATAAACTCAAAACCCCTCATCATTTATAATAACCAAGGTGATATGCAGTTCAAATCACATAAATCCTTTTCATCGACTTCATCAACAACGTTGCAGTATGGCTTTGCATCAATGAGAAAAACATTTTCAATGAAAAGAAAAATGGCAATGACAGACATACTGTAAAAGTATTACTGTTGTGGTTCCCCTTCTTGAGCATGTTTGGCATTTGTGAGATTCCACTGAGTCGGTTCTTTTTTAGGTTGATCAGACTTGTTGATGTGCTGAGATCTTCTGGCCACATACAGCTTGGTTTAATGAGTATTTGTGAGAGGAGGTGAAGCGTGGAGCAGCAGAGCTCAGACTCACCCTTTAACCCATGTCACCCTGTCGCTCTATCATCGCTCATCAAAGTTGCAACACAGGTACAATTTTACAGGGTTTACCGACAGTGAGACACTTCTATTGAATCACCTGTCTTACTGACACATTCACAAACACATTCTGACACATTCACAAATGTGCAAATACAAACATAATCTCACGCAAAAAATACAAATGCTTGCACATCAAAAGCATACTCGCCTTCAGTTACATGCAAACAAGCACATACTCGCACATACCAAAAAAGGGCCTGATGTAATAAGAGTATATTTTTAACTAACTTTTAAATCTTTATGGCTCCGTTCCAAAACCTTGTCCACATAGCACTGCTGCAGCTGCCTTCCAAGATAGCATAACCAATATTGTAACTCGGATGTGACTGATTTAAACCATTTGAATATAGTGCATGTCTGAGCATAACCCGTAACCCTGGCCCTATCCCACACAAATTACTCTCCTCATAGTAGACTCAACCAAAGTTCCTTTCAAGTCAGTAAACTCGGCTGCCATCTTTGGAACACTCCCATGCAACTACTTTTTATGGATGCAAGCAGCATTCAAGTACAGCTCCTATTTAATTGAATGGGGGAAAGACCAAATTCTCCCAAATGTTTGGTCAAGATAAGATCAAATAGCATATTTTAAATCACCAGTAATATTTGACAACAGCGGTATCATAAAGTGTGCTTCTAAGGCTTAGATCATGTAAAAATAATATGCTATTTTTCAGGCTGTTCCAAATAATGTGCACGCACGTTTTGGAGTTAACTAAAAGGCCAGGTCTGTATCTGAAAAAAAGGCGGGACTTTCTTTATTGCATCTGCCATATCGGTCGTTCCAATTTCTCCTATTCATTTTATAATAAATGCTCAATCTCAATTCATTTGGTATTAAAATGAATGGCAGAAATTGGAACGGCCAATATGGCAGCTGTAGAAAAGGAAGTCCCGCATTACAGGTAAAAGAGACAATCACCTTTTAGGTACAGACATCTCTGATCTTTGATCAGACCGTAATCTTGACCCACCGTTCTGAAGATTTCAGGCTTTCCCCATTCAAGTAGATAGGAGCCGTACTTTTAAGTGCTTGTTTACATAGAAAATAGATGCCTGGGTGTATTCTAAAGATGGAGGCTGAGTGGACTGACTTGCTTTGAAAGGCACTTTGTCTCAGTATATTTTAATGTTAGGTTGTTGCTAAGCTAATTATGTAAATTTCTAATAAGCATGCATAGAACACAGAAATATTGGGAAACATAGTGCAATTTTATTATTATTTCTTTTTCTCCCCTTTTCTTTCCAATTTGAAATGCCTAATTCCCAATGCGCTCTAAGTCCTTGTGGTGGTGTAGTGACTCAATCCGGGTGGTGGAGGATGAATCTCAGTTGCTTCCGTGTCTGAGACCGTCAATCCACGCATCTTACCATGTGGCTTGTTGAGCGCGTTACTGCGGTGACATAGCACGTGTGGAGGCTTCAAGCTTTTCTCCACAGCATCCATGCAAAACTCATCACCAACACCACCAAGAGCGAGAACCACATTATAGTGACCATGAGGAGGTTACCCCAAGTGACTCTACCCTCCCTAGCAACTAGGCCAATTTGGTTGCTTAGGAGACCTGGCTGGAGTCACCCAGCATGCCCTGGATTCGAACTCACGACTCCAGTAGTGGTAGTCAGTGTTTTTACGCGCTGAGCTACCCAGGCCCCAAAATAGTGATTTTTTTTTATTTTATAGAACTACTTTCACATTAAATTCAAAAGTATAACTGACATTTCTCTTGCTTTTTCCACCATCTTGGGATATTTATTTATTCATTTATTTATTTTTGCAATGAGCTCAGTGCATTATTTTATAGCCTTCTCAGAGAAGGATTACTGTGAAGCATCATAATTATGAAGCAGAACTACACTACCCATTATCTAGCAGAGAAAGATCCACCAATCAGAGAATTGCAGAGAATTGCAAAGTGCACCAAAAGAGCTCTGCAGTGACCGCCCACTCCCATGATGCAGTATAAACATAAGTTATACATACAGTATATATATGTGTGTGTGTGTGTGTATGTGTGTGTGTGTGTGTGTGTGTGTGTGTGTGTGTGTGTGTGTGTGTGTGTGTGTGTGTGTGTGTGTGTGTGTGTGATTTTTAAATTAGTTACATATTTTTCAGTTCATTGTAGTTCATTCCTTCATCAAATATGTTAAGTACACAGTCTTGTACCCTTGTCTTTTGGTGTGATTTTCAAAAAATGTTTGCTTCAAATAAAAGTTTGCAATTTTGTGATTCATTTCAGAGCTGGTTGGTGTGGTTTATGGGTTAGAACTCTTTCATGAAGACTATTATGAAATCCCTATTGGGAGATTAAAGGGGAAAATACTTCTGGAACCAAGATAACTAAGAAGGAACCAAGATAATAATAAAAAAAAATGGGCAGGCACTGTTGCGCTCTATGGCAACTCACTTGGTTTTGGAACAGAATAACCATTTCTTAAGAAAACCATCCAGGCACTCGTTATTTAAAGATCCTAAAAAGAGCCCATAATCCAAAGTGCTGCTCTGAAGAACAAATGATGTAACATTTTGAACTTTTTTACTTCAAGAAGATAAAAAGTGAGGTCTCTGCTGAAACTAAATTGCTCCAAAGATCCATTAAAGAACCTTTATTTTTAAGACTGATACTTCTACTGATACCCATTTTCACAAATCAGGAAGTGTCATTTAACCACACAACCAAAAGAAAGCAAGAAAGGTGTGATGGCCAGAAGATATCTCTCTTCATACCAGTTTAGGCTTTTCTCTTGCTGCAGTCATTTTCTCATTAGGCCTTAATGCATTCTTCTCCCACTGCACCACTGCAGGGGTCACACTGAGTTTATTTTAACCCTCTTAATTGAGAGGGGACAAAATATTCTGGCCCGACACTCCTACAGGGCAACAAAACCACCCTAAACACAAATACTGTTCATTAGATCCTTCCTTCTCTATCCACCATGATTCTGCCGCTGAAAGGGTATCGATTTGGCTGTGTTTATAGAGACGTAATGAAGTCCTCAGACTGTGTGTTTGTATAGAGTTAAGTAGGGCCACTAGCAGACCTGTTACTCTCAGATTTATTAGACTCAGCCTGGCGGTCCTACTGTGAACTGTAATAAATGATATCAAAGTGACCATAATTCTAGATAACTACATTTTGGGCTAAAATTTCACCTCAGGAGCTCCACGTTAATATTCATTATTGATCTACACAACTTTTTAAGCAAACATACATAATATGGACTGATCGAGAGCTTTTCTAACACACCTTTAGGGTCATTTTCTGTTAATAAAACACACTGCATGCAATTAACAGCAATGATATGAAAACTGCTCCTCAAATGGGCAAGACTTGTGTATAATGGTGAGTTGCCACATGTGGAAAACTAAGTTTTGAATTAAAAATTCAATGGCTTTTTCTCAAATAAAACAAATAATGCTACTATGTAAACGGCAGTATTTAGAAATTAATCATATTTAAAGACGAACGTGTTGATCACAGCATTAGCATCACAGCAAGTATAGGCTATTGTATTTATTTGATTACATTATAGTCAATGGGGCATATTGTACAGTTGAACATTCTTGCATGTGATTGTATCTGAAGTGAGTATGAAACTTAAGTATCAAATGGGTAAAATGCCTGTTCCTGCAAGTTGCCAACTCTTCCACTGCATGCGTGATGCATGAGGGCATATTTGCCCCTGCTCATTATGATTAATAACGTGCGAGCAATGGATGCTCCATTGTCGAGAAAGAAAATGGAAAATGCAATTATCTGTTTGAGATGGCTGGGAAATGAACCCAGTTGAAGACTGACTGGAGCTATTGGAAACTCCAAGATAAAATGCCATGCAATTAAACTGCGTGGGACAAAGGGACTGCAGGATCAGTAGACTATTAAAGCAGTATTGTCCAGTCTAGACATACTTTATAATAACCATTACATTGATAGCTACAATAATGTTAGGACTGTATGAGTCTTTATATTAAAGTGTAAATGTGGAACATATTACATTTGACCAGAATTAAGTAAATATTGTACCAAAAATAGTTTTTTTTTTTATAATGATTGGTTGTACAGGCAGCTCTCCAAATAATTACATGTAGACTGGACACAAAAGTGTGACCTAATCTTGCATATTAGATTAAAACAGATCTTATAAAACAAAGTGGATTTAATGAAAATTATCCTTTAAGCATTTCATTTCATCACTGTTTTTGCAACATGATCATGCGAGAAGTCGACATGTTTCTACCAAATGATCCTTCGACCCCATTCTGCCCAGTTACTGACAAGCGCCACCTCCCATCAGACATTTTTCCATCAGTTCGAGGGTGTTTACCTTCTCCTGTTGTGCAACTGATAGCATGTTGCATCAGCATGGTTGGAAACTAGAGTTCTCGTCGTGCGTTGAGACCAGGAAGTAATATTTTGCATAACTAGTGAATCAAGAGCAATTATTAGGTTCAGTTTGCACTCTAAGATCACATTTTTACTCCATTGACCGTTAGGTTAAGGGTTGGACTTTGGGTTTGTGGTAGACTTAATAAAATATGCGTTCCTTGTTACACTATTATACCATTTACAACTAAAAACAACTTGCTTTACAACTTGCTTTTGGCCCCCCTCTGTGGACATTTTTCTCACATGTGCCTATACGTTAAAAAACACTTCCCACTTCAGCCACTGGGGGCAGTGCTTCAAATTTTGGTAAGCACAGACAGAGTTTAGGTGTTAAGATAGTATGAATTAACTGCATATCTGTAACTATTTAGTAGAGCTGCTTGTTATTGCATATATTGTTATAGGTAGAAATTGTGTATAACATGGACATTGTAAAGGATTTCCAAAAACATCAGCCTCTTTATAAAGAATCTTCCTATTTTACTCTGAGACACACAATTTTCCCAATATGTCATGCAAATTCTTTGTAATTAAAGTCTTTCCCTTCATTTATTGATGCCGAAGGATGGGCTATAAGGCCAATTTGAAAGACATCTTATTGAGTTAATGCTGCTAGAACTCATTCCAAATGCCCTAAATTGCAAGGCCATCAATCTCACCTAGTGTTTTTCCTCACTCAAAGGGAATCATCAATTAGGAGGCTGGTGCTCCCTGTGTTTTGGCCCAGATGCTGGGTCCCCCCTTCTAATACAATGGGCCTGTCTTTGCTGAGACTGTGCAGGGATAGTGAGAGAAAGAGATAGAGCAAGAAGGGGGTTTGTGGGGAATCATAGGCAGTACTAAGCCTGAGGGTACAACATTATTACCAAAACCCCTCTTACTCTCTCTGTCTTTCTCTCTGTCTCTTGCTCTTTTTCCTCACACCTCACACATTTGAACATGTATTTAGCTGTATTTTACCTTTCAAAGGACAAAACAACAGTATATCATAACTGTTGAAGCAAAAAACAAAATATGCAATTAATAATACAAAAAAAATGCAATTTAAAGACTAAAACAATAATAAACAGCATCTATCATAAGAGCAATCATTTTTTAAGAATATATACAAAATATGATTAAATAAAGTAATAATAAGAATTAAGAGAGTAAATAAGAGAAATATTCTACGCAAAGTTATAGGCCTACCTTTACATTTACAACTTCAAAAAAGCAATGGCTCAAATTTCAGTAGCCTACTCATTTCATTTTAAAACTAAAACACAATTAAACAGCAATAATAATTAAAGAAATAAATTGATATAATAAGTTGTTGACAAAAAAAATGTTGACTAAATAAATACATTAAAATGATATTATATATGCCAGGTTGCTTCTATATTTACAACGTCAGCAATGAAATAGCTTAAATATAGCTTAATATATTGAATTTAAAAACTAAAACACAAATAAACAGCATCAATAATTAGAACAATTAATTGATAAAAGATAAGAATAAATAAATAAATAAATAATGTATATTCTATGCCAAGTTATACATTTATATTTTTGGTAAATATAAATGTATAATTTGGCATAGAATATACTATATATACTATACTATATATACAACACTATATATACAATACTATACTATACTAAACTATATATACAATACTATACTATATATACAACACTATATATACTATACTATATATACAACACTATATATACTATACTACACTATATATACAATACTATATATACTATACTATATATATAGAATACTATACTATATATACAACACTATATATACTATACTATATATACAATACTATACTATACTATATATACTATACTATATATACAATACTATACTATATATATATAGAATACTATACTATATATACAACACTATATATACAATACTATACTATATATACAACACTATATATACTATACTATACTATATATACAATACTATACTATACTATATATACTATACTATATATACAATACTATACTATATATATAGAATACTATACTATATATACAACACTATATATACAATACTATACTATATATACAACACTATATATACTATATTATACTATATATACAATACTATACTATATATACAATACTATACTATATATACTATACTATATATACAATACTATACTATATATACAACACTATATATACTATACTATATATATACAATACTATACTATATATACAATACTATACTATATATACAACACTATATATACTATACTATATATACAATACTATACATACTACACAATACAATACTATACTATATATAATATACTATATATAATAAACTATACTATCTATACTATACTATCTATACTATACATACAATACTATACTACATATACTATACTATATATACAACACTATATATACAACACTATACTATATATACTATACAATAATATACTATACTATATATACTATACTATATATACAATACTATACTATACTAGATACACAATACTATACTATATATACTATACTATATATACAATACTATACTATACTAGATACACAATACTATACTATATATACTATACTATATATACAATACTATATATACACTATATATACAGTACTATACTATATATACAATACTATGAGTCAACAAAGAAATGGCTCAAATTTTGATACTTTCAATTCAAATAAACAATATAAATAAAAAGAGCAATAAACTGACAATATATTATTAATATTTATAATACTACTCATATCTTGAGGAATTTGCTGAGGATTAAGTGAAACACATTTCTCCTCGCTTTGCAAAGAATTACAATTGTAGAATAACACAAGACTGAAGAAAGTATTCCTGTAAATTAGCATTTCCAGTCTGTTTTCATTAAGTTGCCCTCCCCCGGTTTCCACCCCGCGCAGGTGGCTGGCACAAGGTCCCTCTCCGCCCGGAGCCCGCGGGCAACACCGCTGCGTATGTGCCGGTGGCGGCTGGTGGAAGAAATTAAATTACTGCTCACGCCGCACGGTTTGTAAACATCACAAAGCCAATGATACGCTTCAGCTTTTGACACTTAAACGAGATACGCGTGCAGAAGCGCGATCCGGGACGAAAGAGACAAAAGATGGATTACAAGATACACAATCATGAAAACTGAGGCAGATGTCTTTAAAAATGTATTTCCTTGTGTGAGAGGTATGAGGTCTTTCGGGTGTTTTGACAAGGTTTGAGCTTTTGTAATATAGTCCTTTTAGACAGCCATATCAACAGAAGTTTGATGTCTTTATCAATTATTACATTATATAAATCCATCATTATATTTGGGTTACGAACTCAAACACTGTAAAATCACATATCATCAATAAAGACAAAACTAAAGAAATACCAAATAAATACTTAAAACTAAAATCAAAATCAATTTTGATAACATATGACTGGAACTGTAAAATGAGACTTGTGCCATCTCTATATTTGTAAATGATATAATGCACCTTTAAATAATGCAGTGAAATATCATTTATGAGGGATTAAACGAATTTAATCAATTAATATCAACCAATCAACACACACACACACACACACACACACACACACACACACACACACACACATGTTGTGTTTCCATGTTTTATGGGGACTTTCCATAGACATAATGGTTTTTATACTGTACAAACTTTATATTCTATCCCCTAAACCTAACCCTACCCCTAAACCTAACCCTCACAGAAAACATTCAGCATTTTAACATTTTCAAAAAACATAATTTAGTATGATTTATAAGCTGTTTTCCTCATGGGGACCGACAAAATGTCCCCACAAGGTCAAAAATTTCGGGTTTTACTATCCTTATGGGGACATTTGGTCCCCACAAAGTGATAAATACACGCTCACACATACACACACACACACACACACACACATTAAAAAACTAGTTTCCTGGTTTAAAACACACAACATAGAGATATTAGAAATAGAGAGTCAGAGAGAAAAACATGTTTTATGTGGTTTTACATAAAAATAATTAACAAATAATAAACAAATATTCAGCACATAAAGTAACAGTTTGTGCGCATGGAATGAGAAATCTTACTTAAAATTGTTTTAGAAACATGTAGCCTCCCATCCGCTGTCGAAAATCCCAATTTAAGTGGGAAAATTTAAAAAAAATAAATGTAGTAATTCTGTTATGGAATATAAAGTAAAATATCAATCTATATTCCATAATAATAATAATAATCTGTCTGTCTGTACTATACACGTATAATAGTGATAATGATATATATAGTATAAATCCAAATATGTAGCCCAAGCACACATATAAACAGTAGCAACATTCGGTGTTATTATTATTGGACTATTATACGTGTATATTATTGTGTTGTCGGCATTGATAATAACACTAACAATTATTATGATTATAGCTTATAGTTCACCTAAGAAAGACAACTCGATGGCTAAATCTACAAAACACCGTGCAGCTTGAATTAAAGCTACACCAAATAAAAGAAACAAAAATGATATTTCTTCCTTCACCATCTCCCTTTTTTCCCAAACGCCCTCTCTGCGCGTAAAATTTATATCGACAAAGTGAATAAAACAATTCATTATTCTAACACTATATCTGTTTCAGGTCACACAAGAACTTTCGATGTTATCCTGTCTCCCCTCCCCTCACACCTCTCATTTAGCCCACATTACCAGATGACGTATCGGAGATCCCGGTGCGCTCCTGAGCGCTTTTCCTTTTTGACGGGCCGTCCAGTTTAAGCCGTCTGATCGGGCAAAGAGGCGCCAGGTTCTCCCGGGGGAGAGACAAAGTCAAGGACTGCAGCTAGAGATGCAGAATAACGTAATTCAATCTGCTCTGAATTCAACATAATTACAGCAGAAAGCACAACAGTCATGGGAGGGATGGAGATGGTGCAATGGATGCGAATTCCCTCTTTAACAGTCTCATCGGCACACACACACACACACACACACACACACACACACACACACACACACACACACAACACATGCATTTGTGGGGCACAAGGCCAAGATGCACACGAGGAAACGCTGACGGTAAAGGAAGTGCGGGATCAGTCAGAGCCATTTCCCTGTTTAAAGACGCTCACCTCACGTCTTGACTGATGTGTCGGACATTTTGGAGCTTGATTGAAGCCAGTGTTGGGTGTAATCTGATTAGAAAGTAATTCGTTACTGTATTCTAATTACTTTTCAGTCAAGTGTAATATATTGCATTTCAAATTCTTGTAATCAGATTACAGTCACTTACTTTCAATTCTTTTATTTAACACATACTTCGAAAATATATATATGTAGAATACATTTAAAACATGAATGATGTTTATTGTTTGCGTTGCTATGACAGTTGAAGAGTCATTAATAAATGATCGGGGAGAAACATCTGGTGCTGAGTGTACAACAAAACTGAAATGTAAACATTGTTTTCAATTGGTTGAGCAGAAAGTAATTTAAGATAAATTATTAATGTGATTATATTTTAAATGAAGAATAAAAGTTAGATCCATTTTAATTTAAGTAAATAATAATAATAATAATAATAATTATTATTATTATTATTATTATGTTATTATTAGGCGTTATTATTATTATTAGTATTATTTAGTTATTATTATTAGTAGCCTAGTATTATTTATTATTGTTAATAATAAATATTACTATTATTGTTTTTTATTATTGTTAATAATAATAATAATAGATGTTGTTTGCATACTTTTGACATTCATGCAATGCAGTACATTGTAAATATTAGCAAAACAAAAGAAGATGATTTATCACCCTATAAAAGATCGACTTGTAACTATTTAAAGTGAAAAACAGATGTATTGCAAAGTCAATCCTCATAATCTATAGATGAATGCAGCTGCGATGGGTGGGATTTTCCTTTCAACCCCACGTGCCGGGTCCACATTGAACAAGACTAGCAGGTGTTCTGGCAGTACATTTTAGTTTGTTGTAAGGTAATGCATGTTGTAAATAAATGTATGTATTCATTATTTACTTATTTGCCTAAAAAAGTACCTATTTTGTTTAGATTGACGGATGTATGTTGAGTTGTAATTAGCATTGCTTTAGAAAATAAACAGCTTTGAGTAGCTCGTTACTGAATCTTCTCATTCTTTATGTAGCGTTGTAATCGCCATTTGTCATGAGCTGCTGCTTGGTATCGCCTTCCAATCCCTGTGGCACCGTATTGAGCAAACACCATCACAGTTGTTTGCAATTCTCCAAAATTGCACTGAAACAGGTTACGCGCGGGAGAGCGGCGGGTCACCGAATCTGTTGAGAGGCGCACTGTGACAAATTCCTTTTGTCTTCTCTTTGTCTTTATACTTTATTATCAACACCGCCTGGAGATTCCGATTTATCAATGACCCCTTTATACACTGAACACCCTGTCAAGACATCGCCTGCGGGAAACCAGCTATGTGGGCTTTTATATTAGACTTCCACCGGGAGACTGCGGTAAGAAGGTCGTTTAGAACTGGCGCTGTACGTGTGTGGACAAACAACGAATGCAAACGTTTAAAACTGAAAAGGCGTGCTGAATATTCAAATTTCAAACAACTGCGGAGATTATTTGCATCTGAGATAATGCAAGTCTCCCGTAATGTCTAACATTGATAAGTTGACCGTATTTTTTGGTCTATTTGGTTCGAAATTATGCCCGTGTGCAATACGCACAGAATATATATATATGCGCATCTGTGAAGAATATATCATTAAACTTCTGTACTGCAAAACTGAAACGATGTTTTAACGGGACATTAATTGGACATGTTTTAAAATAAACAGTTCATTGCACCTAATGAAATGAAACAAGAGTTATAGGGGCGTTTGTCCGGTTCAATTATACAAGTGGCTCTAAATATATAGTCACAATTAACCATTGGATAATATTTTGCCTCCGCGTGAAAATGTAATTGTATTTATCTTTCACTATTGACGAAATCGACTTGAGAACGCGGGGTAAAGCGTTGGCTTCTCCTGGAATTTAATTCTGCTCAATAACAGCAAGATAGAAACGCAATTAAAAATTTTTTAACGCAGTTCATTTGATAATAACTGTTCTTAAAATAAAGCAATCGTAGGGAAATAACTGCTGGAGCAATATGTGAAAGAAATTAAATCTACAATTGCATGTGTGCAGCACAAATTGGCATTAGGGCGAAATCATGGAAATGAAAACCATCCCACATCCAGGAAATAATAACTGTTAATCCTGACTGTTAACTGTGATTGAGCTCTTACTTTATTTCTAATTGAACGGCTTTGTGATGTAGTCTGACTCAAACGTGTCTGATCATTATGACCTCATATGGGCCTTTAAATCAGTGCTGCTCTAAAACTGCACGTGATGCTTGTGTTGAACACATCACTTTGGCAGAGCAACGGGATATGTCATAGTCATAACATCCTAATAGAATGGTTGTTTATGTGTTTTACCATTTTTCATTAAGTTATTAGAAATTCAAATAATACCCTATTAATAATGAAAATGCCTAAACCTTTTATTAAAAACAGCAACAACAACAACAACAACGGTGTTGTTGTTCTACCCGTCGTGCATGTAACACAACATGACCTCGTGTTGTTAAACGTCACTAAGGTTGCTTTATTCGATATAATTGAGAAATCAGCATGTTTCCTTGTTATTGAGACACACAAGAGCGCTTATTATTGATACAGCTTTGTATTCAGAAAATTGATTTGCTTCCCTCTAGCCACTTTTTACTTCGGAGAAATATTTTTATTCGGGCGAAAGCTGAAATAAGTACGTAATAAAACGATGATATATTAAATTTGTTTTCCCTGCTTTCAGGTTTTATTATGCGCCATTTTTCATTTTTATTGAATTGAATGCAGAGAATCTTCCTCTGTAGCTTCAGGCGGGAAAAGGTTAAATTATTTGCGCCAATCAGACCGGCTTCTGCATCACTAAAGGCAACGGAGGCTTCTCTGGATTCACTCTTCATTTTATGCAGCCAAAGGCAAGTGCACTTCAATGAAAGTCAGCTTCATTTGATTAAACGCATGGGTAAAGCTGCATGTTTCAGTAGCCTATACTCTTGACAAAATCTGAGCATTTATGTATGTATTTTTTTTTTCTTCTGAATTTATCTAATCCTCTGCTTGGACCAACTTGCCTATAATTCACGGTGTAATAAACAACATTAACTGGGCCAAGTTTCCCCGATAACAATGGATTTATATTTATTTATTTTACCATTTAAGAGTGTTTTACCAAAATGCGCTCAACAGGAAGGCGCAATGCGTGCAACATTAAGTAGGCTACTCTTACTGAAATATTGCAATTGTCTGCAACAACCATGCCATGACTTTGCACAAACTAGTCATAAACACAAATCAATATTTATTTATTTGTTTGTTTTAGCATTTAAGAGCGTTTTACCAAAAATGCACTCGACAGGAATGTGCATTACCTGCAACATTAACCAGGCTTCTCTTACTGAAATTTTGCAATTGTTTGTAACAATCATGCCATGACTTTGCACAAACTAGTCCTTCACTCAAAATAGAATGTATTTTACCATTTAAGAGCGTTTTACAAAAATGCGCTCAACACTAAGGTGCATTACCTGCAACATTAAGTAGGCTACTCTTACTGAAATATAGCAATTGTCTGCAACAATCATGCCATGACTTTGCACAAACTAGTCCTTCACTCAAAATAGAATGTATTTATTTATTTTACCATTTAAGAGCATTTTACAAAAATGAGCTCAACACCAAGGCGCATTACCTGCAACATTAAGTAGGCTACTCTTACTGAAATATAGCAATTGTCTGCAACAATCATGCCATGACTTTGCACAAACTAGTCCTTCACTCAAAACGGTATGTATTTATTTATTTATTCTCCTATTTAAGAGCGTTTTACCAAAATGCGTTCAACACAAATGCGCATTAAGTAGGCTACTCTTACTGAAATATTGCAATTATCTGCAACAATCATGCCATGACTTTGCACAAATTAGTTCTTCACACAAATCAGTATTTATGTATGTATTTAGTTAGTTAATTATAATTAAGTTTAGTGGTGCCCGATTTTTTACTATATTCTATGATTATGTCATAGTCGATCTATGGTGATTTTTAGATATAGGCTACTTTTTAAAGTCACAGAGTTTTTAAGAAACAGTTCATAAATTTATGGAGAATCGATCGGTTCTGCGATCTACGGTTAACCCTGTCCTTTACATGTTATTTAAATCTGCTATTTCTGATCACATTAAAATAATGCGTCGTGTTTATTAGACTATTATACGTAGACTATACTGAATTTTTTTAACATACCTTAATTTCAAGTAAAGGTTACACACAATTCTTTGAGACTTTTAATTAGAAATTAAATGTAGTCATTTTTTTTGTATTAATATTGATACGGTGTTTAATATGAACAAAAGCAAATAACACAAATTGACAGACAACATTTTACATAAAAATATTTTTAATTCATTTTTTAAAACAGTAATAAATGTATCTTTAAATACATGAATATTTTGGTCAAAGGATAAAAGAGAAAGGGTAGCATGAAACAACACCCAAACAACTGTCCAAATTTTAAATTTTTGTTCAGAGAACCTATATCTGGATCTATCTGCCTTTACATCTCCCCATCGCTTTAGTTTTGTATTTTTTTCACTATAATACTTGAAGTAAAACTTTTCAGAACACAATTACTTTCTGCACAAAGCAAAGTGTAAAAGTACAAATATTGAGTGTCCACAACTAACAGACTTACATTAGTAGCTTAGTGCGCAAAGAGTGAACATTTTGAGAATATTTTAGAACATTCAGCTCAAGAAAGATCTTTGGAAACACTTCAAATGTGCTTATCAGCTTTGAGGGATAGCTGAAGTTCAGGGAGTAAATTAAACCCATGAGTAGAAGACACGCATTAGTGAGATTTTTACATCCAACCAGCACCTCAGTTCCCTCAATGACAATGATCACGTAGGCTGGAGTGGAACCTTCTGCTGCAGTGCTGCCAAGCACAATGATATTCATCACGTTCAGCGAAGCTATTTTTGATTACGTCTTTGCTGACATCCTGTCAAAAGTGGTCAATATACTGCATGTTGTCTTTGTGCATGAAGTGATTCAGTGGGTGAAATGTACAGAGGCCCCAGAGACAACCTGTTCAGAATGTACACAACTATTTTTGAAATCATAGAATGATTTAATCATAGAATGCAATAATCGATGATCGATTAGTTGTTGTTAATGATTTGATCGATAAATCTTATTGATCTAGCCAACAGTTTGAGACAAGACTGTCTCTACACATCTTTCACTTAGTTTGTCTATTGATGAAAATTATATATACAGCATAAACCGTAATAGTGTTAAACATTAAATAAAAAAACACAGTTGATCTGACGTTCTTCCTGTATGTAGAGCTATGTTATGAACTTTATTCACACAGCATGTTATTATTTAAATTATTTTCAAAATTTTAAATAATTACATTTCACTTTTTAGTCAACCATGTACACTACACTAATGAAATAAATATATGCTAATAATCTTGCAACCATACTTGCATAAAGATCTACACATTACTATAAAGGGACTGGACACAGAGAACTAAGGTTTACCTGAGATTCATTGAACAGAGCAGGCCATCTCTCAATAAAGTCTGGAAAAGCAGGGCAGTGGTTAACAACTTCTAATCTTCGATATGAGAAAGTCTTCTCCATTTTCTCACCAAAAAAACTCAGATTTTTTTTCTTCTGAATTTCACAGAGTAGAACAACTCTCTCCTTCTCTAAAGTGTCCTCAGTTTCCCAAAATGGAAACTGTGGCAAGTAGTTTACTTCAGCCTTCTTGGCCCTTTTCATGCCTTTGGGTATTTGGGTAGCCTTTACATTTGTCGTCTTTTTTTATTTTTTTTCAAAAAAAGGTTCACCTCCAGCTCTGGATAAGCAAGCTGACGGCCTTTTTACACACCCATCTCATGACATGTCACCTAGGGGGAATGAAAAAATATAGAGACTGTGTCGTGTTTGTCTGTCTAACTATCTATCTAAATCTGTACAGTACTGTAACTTTAATCAGTATTGTATATGTAGTCGAGTGAGTGTTTGAGGTCAGCTTACATTAAATAAGCTGCTTCAACTAAATGGTGAATCCTCAATCTGTGGAATGGATATTTAAATTGTTGTGCAGCTATTCCTGACAAAACAATGCATACACAATATTAATGCATAAAATGCATTTTCGGGTTTTGATAAATTTGATTGTAAGAAATATCAAATTAATTGATACTCTGCTGTTTTTGTTCTGTCTAAGGCATCCCGTTACTGTTTTACTGGAGTAAAACAATCAGCCCAAGCGCAAACTGCTGAGGCTGCTTTAGAACAATTCACTATGAGATCCGACAAAAAAAAAAAAAAGTGATTTGTTTAGACATTGAGCCTCGGCAGTTCTGATTCTACAGCTTGTGAGTGCTGTGATAATGTCATACGACTCATCCGGTTTCTCTCATATGTAGTTTATGTATGTATGACATTCCACTTATATGTTCTGTGGAGGGCGCCACTACAGTGCACAGCGCATTTTGTTCGACAACGACACGTGGAAGTTCGCCGGTCATATTAAAGGGATAGTTCACCCAAAAATGAAAACTCTCATCATTCACTCACCCTCATGTCTTTTCAAACCTGTATGACTTTCTTCTACGGAAGACAAAAATATTTTGAAGAGCGTTGATAACCAAACAACATTGTCACCCATTGACTTCCATTGTACGTACAAAAACAACACAGAGACATTTCTCAAAATACCTTCTTTTGTGTTTCACAGAAAAAAGAAAGTCATACAAGTTTTGAACAACATAAGGGTGAGTAAATGATGACCATTTCTTTGTGTGGGATGGGGGGCGGGGTTGGTGAACTATCCCTTTAATAGTTGAATTGGTAAGGTCTTAACCTGGTAAATTTAATCGGCATGGTGCCAACTCAGTTATTCATGTGCACGAAGAGCCATGTTTACAAACGTTATCCATTAAACATAAATGATAATAGTGATGGAAAGATCGGATCATTCTACTGACTTGGATCTTTGAATTTCGGTCACCAAAATGGTAAATGGTCATTTAGTTAATTTGAGCAGAGTGAAATTTAAAATTTCAATAGCCTAATTCCCCCGGCACTCTACTCACGCAAACTTCGATCATATCCGAAATTATGATAATGCAGCCAAAGACAAATTATGAGAAAAAAAAAAAGATTAATTCACCACTCAACAGCGTCTTTTGGTCCGACGAGCGGTCTCAGAAAGTGATTCTTTCTTTCTTTTTTGACCACGCATGCGCAACATCATTTCGTTCAAGATTGAAATTACTCTGAATGTGAACTAATAATTTCTGGTTCCTGTATGTATTCCTGTACAGTTCTTCGTTCTTTTGTCACGTACCAACCACACAGGGGCTCTGTACAGGAACTAGAAATTATTAGCTGTAGAATTAATTTAGTTCTTGAAGGATAGTCCCTACTCCGTTCTGAGTCTTTAGTTCATTTGTCACATGACATGACCTCTGCATATATTCTGTATTTGAGACAGAAATTAATTCCTTTAGAATTAATTTAGTTATTGAACGAAAGGATGTAGCGCATGCGTGGTCAAAAAAAAAAAAAAGAAGAACGAATCACTCTCCGAGACAACTCGTTACTCCGGAGTCATATAAAAGATTCGTTCAAAATAAACGAATCGTTTAACGACCCATCACTAATATATAACGCTTGTAAGCGCCGCAGCAGATCACACCATGACTGTACAATATAAAATAAAGGTAGTTGGACATCGGACGTGTAGTGGATGACATGACACGTTATAAAAAATTAAAAAAACTATCGACGGCGTCCAGCTCCTACTCAGGAGGCCACTCAAATTTCTGCCGCGGCACGAGCTCAACTCGCATATTTTCCATTAAATTCGACCTAAATATGATCACGGGAGATTATTTACTCCAGCGTTGTTCATTCGTGAAGAAGGGGAAAACCATGGTAACTTTAGTGTGAACTGCTTCGACGTGCCTTGTGTCTGACACTTGTGCCGTGTCCTAAATTCTAGTCAGGTGTCCGACAGCCTTAAACCAGCAAACGTTACTAACTGTCTTCGTTAGCATATATATTTTTCTGAAATGGCTACCACTTACCTTAGTTGAAAGAGATATATGAAGGTAAAGAGATTTTCGTTGGCCAACTTGTTTGCTTAACCGTCTCTCTCTGTCTGAGCGCCAAATGTGATGTCAGTGCGCATGTGCAGCTATTACCTAGTTGTGTATCCAATATTTTATTTGCATTTGGCAGTTTTGGGCGTCAATGTATAATCATTGTAAATATTACTTTGGTATTTCCATTTAACTGTACGTATTGATCTGAGCACGAAAAAAGAAAACACCAAGTAGCAAACTGAATTATATGTCACTTTTTGTAGTAGAAAGTCCAACACAGTACTCAATTGTAGAAAGTACTCCAATAACCGTGACACTTTATACAAGTTTTCAGTGCAATTCAGTCTATCCAATAATCAGCTATTCTTGCAGAAATGTACATGTCCGGCCTGATTCGAGCACACCTAAAATAATGTAGAAATATTGTACATATTGTAATTGCACTGCACTATTTGTGTAGGCACACTGGACGTTTTCATTTGTGAGCTGTAACACAACAGCCCTGGCAAAAACAGAGGCGGGTCCTTTAAGAGAGGAGTGCGGGTGAGACGCATTGTCTCCCGAAGTCCTCGCAAGCCAATGGAAAGGCGTGTGACAGAGTTTGGGCAGAGGGGGTTTGTCTCACCTGCTCGAAATCACTTCGAGGCGCACGAACAGGACATTTTCAACTTGTGACAATTAATATGCACGTATCAGACAGTTAACACTTTAGCTACTTCAGATAGCAGTGACGCTCTCGAGTCTGGGCCGTGCGCCTTTCTGAGCAACACGCCAGAAAAGCGTCAGTCAGTTTTCTTTTCGGCAACTTGGCAACTCATCACTCCAACAAGGATTTAACAGTGAGCGCGCGCGAAGCGCATTTCTATTGCTGACTTGATTTTGTAGGTATCATAATGGAACTGAAAAAGAGCCAGATGCAATGTAAGTAAGTGTGGGATAATGTTGATTGAATCGCCTTCTTCAGTCGTGCTGGACTCACTGTGATTTCTGATTCTCTATGTTTGGACATCAAATGGCAGCGGTATAAACTGCATGGGCTCCGAGAGCTTGGAGGAAGAATATTTGTTAAAAAAAAAATATCTATATCTATATCTAGGCTATATATATATATATATCTATATCTATATCTATATCTATATCTATCTATATATATATATCTATATATATATAGATATATATATATATATAGGCCTATATATCTATATATATTCTATACGTTGGGGATTTTGGGGAATAAGCAATCTTGCGTTGAAATTTTAGGAATAAAACATACAGACTGTGTTCTGTAACACACAGAACCGCGACAATGGAGCACACGGGAATCGAAGAGGTGAACCAGACCCACCAGCAGCACGAACCCATCAGTTTTGGAATAGATCAGATTCTGAATGGCTCGGATCAGCCGAGCAGCTGCATGTTGCCGAGCAGAATCGGTGACTCGGACTACTCGCTCGCACCTAACGTCTACAACGGCTACAACAGCGTGTACAATCCGGCCTGCTCGATGGCGGCGGGACTGGCGGGTTCTTACAACGTTAACATGAACATGAATGTGAGCATGAACATGAACGTTAACGTGAACTCAGGGAATGCAGGCGGTGTCATCCGCGTCCCGGCCCACAGACCCATGCCACCCGCTCCTCACCCGCCTACATCTGCCCATCCACCGGGCATCTCGGCGGGGATACCCACAGTGCCCAGCATGGGTAACCCCTCCAGCTTCACGTTCCCCTGGATGGAGAGCAGCAGAAGATTTGCGAAGGATCGGTTGACCGGTAAGAATTTGTTATTTGCAGAATTGTTTTTGTATTGCCCACAGAAGACTTTCTTAGATTCCTGCTTGCGTCCGAGAAAAAAAAAAAAAAAAAAAGTATAATTGTGACAAACATATAGGAGGACGGACACTTTATTTTGTTATATTACATTGCCCGGTTTGTTACAATTCAGTGCAGTATTAGCTCCGAATCAATGCATCTCTATGATAATGAAGGAGAACATTTGATAAAACCTGATTAAACATAAATCGATTTAGATTTTCATACCAATTACCAAACTGATCAGCAGCAGTTCATTTTATAATAACAGTAGGCCTAATGTTCATGCAGTATGAAATAATAAAAGCACACAACAACAATAAAAACAATAACAACAAAAATGATTAGTAATAAAAGGTAATGCATAACAAATAAACATTTGAAAAATTTAGTCTCAAGATTCCATTAATATAGAGTACAAAATTATTATTATTGTTATTATTATTATTATTGATAAAGGGGCCATTATCCTGTTTAATCGAAAAAATTATTTCATAATAAAAAAGTAATAAAATAGATTTTTAATAGTCTTTCTTTCTTTCTTTCGCTTTCCATTTGCACCGAAATATTAAAGAAATAATCATTCAAAATATTCTGCTCTTTTACGAAAAGTCACGTTTATATCAAATTTGTACTTTATTTGTAAAGTAGGCCTATTTTTGTTTCTAGACTAAATGTATTTGATTATTTTTATATATATAGGCTAATATATATATATATATATATATATATATATATATATATATATATATAGTGATAATTTTTATTGCCATAATTAAAGGCTTACATTTAGGTTGAGGATTTACAGTCAAAACATTTGTAACCGTTTTTATTTTTTCTTTCTTCGTAAATGGAACACTAATTGCGCTTGAATTATTATCGGAAATATTTTCGGGAGCACAGATGTAACACCAACATCATTTCGGCCTATGTTATGCTCCTTGTATTGCACATAAAACACAATGCCTTTCAAAAGCACAATTTCTTCCGATCAGCTGCATCTGTGTGTTTCCTGAGAGCGATTTATGTCCGTATTCTGGAGCTACAGTCTCTTTTGGCCTTTTGGACACATGAATTGCACAGTGGATCTAAATGTTGCCAGACGTCACCAGTAGTTATGCGTGATGGCATGTTGACAAATCATTTTAATCTACGCAACCGTGATACCATATATATTCAAAAGAGCCCGATTTGGAATAACATTTCCGAATAGAACAATAAAAGCACGTATACTCCTGAAGGACAGCCTGACAAACGCACACTATAAAAGATCACTGAAGATAATTATCTATTGCATAAGGAGTTATTCTTTAATTAACGATTATTAAATCTCAGATAAGAGAAAATGAGTTGTGTTTGCGTCTAGTCTGCAAAGCCGTAGCATCCTCTCATGCTTTCCATTTGGTCAGTTCACGTCTTCAAATGACGTCACTCATATAGTGAGATGAAAATGAAGAAGAATATGGATTTCTGCGCATTAAATATTCAGAATTCCACTCTATTCTTATTAATTATTCAAATGAGGGAATGATATGTCAACTGCAGAAGCTCTTTTGTAAATATGCTTATCAAATTTTACTCATAGTCACTTTGGGCCACTCATTTATTATATTTGATCTCCTCCGCGCTTTGAAAGGCACTGGTTGCAAGGCAACGCAGGGCCATTTTTATTACTATTATTATTATTATTATTATTATTATTATTATTATTATTATTATTATTTTAGCTAAACTAAATTAAATTTATTATTATTATTATTATTTTAGCCAAACTAAATTCAATTAATTATTATTTTAATTATTTTAGCTAAACTAAATTAAATGAATAATACTAATAATATTTATTATTATTATAATAGTAGTAGTTGTAGTAGCCTATTAATATTATTATTATTAATAATAATAATATTATACTTTATTGTTTATAGGATTATTCCACTCAAAGAAAATATTTTAGCCTATTTTTAAGATTTACGCATTTTGATTAACAGCTTATTAAATTGAGTTTACTAAATTATATTAATAAAACTTGAATAAATATCTACTTTTATAAATAAATTTATTTTATTCAGGCGCGATGCCTGTGAAATTGGTTTCTGATTTTTCCATCTATTTTTTCCATCAGCTTGATTTGCACGTCTGCATTTCATCACAAGTGTCACGGTGCGTATAGGTGCACGAACAGGCCTGGGACGATACACTGCAGGCCGGACATATCATTCCCGATTGGGAGGCGATGAAAGGCTATACCACATGTTTTTTTGTTAATTGACTCCTTGGCAGTTTTCAAGTTTATGAAAGTCCAGAAATGCATACACAGATCAGTCGCTCAAGTCAATAAACACAGTTGGTTTGGTGAAGGCGGGCCGCCTTATCCGTTTCAAATGATCTTTACGCGCGACTTTGCTGTCCCCATAAACAGCATTGGTAACAACAGGTATACAAGTCTATAAATAAAATAACAGCTGTTATTGATAATTGTCATCGAAATAATACTGTCTACACAGTAGCAAGCGCATGGCTGTATTACTTTCCCTTATGTCTGGAATGGCACAGCCGCTTGCACTGATTCACGCAACGCTATATTCATCAGTGGATACATTTATTTTACAGAGCAGTATTACTGGTGACGGTGGGGCCGAGCTGCATCACAACAAAGGGCAGGTGATAGTCGTAATCTGATATCACTGGCCTTGGAGAAATTGAAAAATGAAATTGCGTGTGTATGGCGCTCTGTCTGAGATGACAATAATGATCTTTCCCACCCATAAATACAAATGATTATGAAACTGAGACGGGGCCGCGTAGCCATGGAGACACAGTGTCTAAAGGGAAATACGACCGTCACTGGCGGCTCTGGAGCGGACGGTTTATGGCATTTCATGACAATTATTGTATTTTATTCGAAATTTCAATTCCCAGCATGATGGGAAATTTAAAGGCGCATTCTGTTTTGCCTCACCGCGCGTAAATAGCGACAAATGCCCATGTTAGATTTCAATATCTCACTTTGAATCCATTACATGTGTATTTATTAGATTGCTACAAAGGTAATATTCTCAGTGGGGAAGGCAGGCGCTGTCGCATGAAGGTGATATCACGAATAACTGATTTTATTACTGTCCACATATTCTCGAAGGCAAGCTTTGCCTTTTTTTTTGACGCGCTCACGATACATTTTATTACGCAGACACATCATTTAGAATTCCCTGCTGTCGAGAGAGAACACGGGATTGTTTTTGCTTCCAGTTGACCCACATCTGTATTTGTGGGGGAGTGGAGGTGTCTTGGAAATGTATAATTCGTTTTCTTTTGCACATACCTGACAAAACAGATCAAATAAAGCTGTGACAGCACACCAAAAACCCTCACTTCAACGTTTAGTCCATAGATAACGCCATATAATTCACCTTTTTAACGCGTTTCCCAATTACAGTCCTCATCACGCCGAGCAATGTGATTAATTGATGACTACACGTGCCGCCTGTCACTCAAAATCAGCGCTTTAATTACAAACAATCTAATTACGCACAGGAATGAAGAGTCTATGCGCTTAATCCAATCACAAGCCCTTTTACTTGCTTGCCCAATAAAAAGATGACAAACTAACCATCCAGTGATCGAGGCATTTGGGATGTCCTGATCAAAATTATACTATAGTCTAGGCATAAATAAAACCATGACCCCTTGTTATTTCCCATTAACAGCAATGCAATTAAGCTGGCTTTAGGTGATGCATGTGTAAGTTTAGTTATTTCTCAAATATAATTCCTGACTGACTGCATCTCTGAGAATGACCTAAACAGATTCAATGTCAGACCTTGAGGAATCCCTGTACGACTAGTGTGAACTTAATAGAAGTTCTTTTGAGAGTCATCAACAGCCCGAGATGTGAATCTTGAATTACACAAGGGCGTGAATGAATGTAGTTGAGTGTTGTGAGAAGCCAAGAACAGACATTTTCAGGTCATGGTATTATCTGAACTCTCCCCCTGTCTTCTCACATGGGCAGCCAACCATTGCCAGACCCAAGTTCAGTCCAGCAACAAGAATCACATTACTCAAACATAAACATCTTGGTCGAGGTTTACTTGATAAAAACAGGTTTTCCACACAGTGGAGTGTTGAACAGACATGTTCTCCAGTTACTCTGTCATTCTGGTCTTATGCTATTTTCTTTGTGATGGACAAACAATTTCAATGGCAGTGCCTATATGAAGTATGTAATTGAACATTCTGCTTTAAGGCATTTATTGCATTGGTGTCTGACGTTTTGCATTTCATTGATTTTTTTTCTCATTTGGTCACAGAATTGTGTAGGCTATTATCAAAAGTCTCTGATAAATTACACTAAACACACTGTAAATAGTAATAGTAATCTCAAATTGTAAAAAAAAAATAGTTTACTCAACTCTTACGTTAACTAGTTTTAATGAAGTTACCATTACTCTCTAAATCTTAAAGTTGTCATTAATAAAACATTTAAGTGGTGCTGTAAACAGTACTTGAAATGTCACATTTTGGAATCATAACTTAAATATTTATATTCTTTAAAGTTTGACTTTGAGTACTACAAACTCAAAATTATGACATACAAAATTGTGGCTGTGTGGAATACCCATAAGCCCTTGCTCTTGAATAATTTGTGTATATTTTGTCAAAACAAGGGAACTTATGTAGAAAATATATTTATTTTAATTTTAAAATGTATCTAGGGATATTTCTTATCACTATTATTGTTGTTATGTTGTAGCTGGTTGATAATTGAGATTTGCGTGAAAATGTTTCCTGTGCACTGTAAAGTTAGCAGACCTAAAATCAGATTTTGATTTTGTACAACTCCTGCATGTTGATTTTTTTTAACTTGAAATATTACTCACTCATGCATTATAATGGTACTTAACTTTAAATTCAACTCTTTGGCTGAACTTATAATCATCATGCTCAACTTAAATATGGCAAGTAGAACCTAGCTAGAACAAGCTAGTACTGTGGATGTTAGCATGCTGAATGCATGCTAATTGCATGCTATGATTAGCATAGCACTTGCTCAACAAGTGTATTTACTGTGACTAATCTAATATTGTACCTGTCCTCAAACTAATCTCAAGCTCCACTATTCACCATAATGGTAACCCCCCAAAACTTTAACACGACAGGAACTCTTCTAAACAACACAACAGAATATTAAACACTAACAAGTATCTCCCTTTACATTCATCTTGCACAAAGACACATTATATAACACTTAATTTTATTATTTACTCTCCCTGAGTGCCATATAAAGCATGATGGGAAATAAAAATCCCCATTCAGTTAAATTTAAAGAGACAAGTTAATTAAACTCATAACATTGAACAATTCAGGTTACTTAAATGGTTTAAGTTTCGGGAACTCAAAAGAAAGAGAAGGTTCTAAATACTCATCAATGTTCATTTATTTGAACTAATTTGTATTATTGAATTTTTCCCTACTGAAAACAATTAATTATGTTGAGCATTAGGGTTTACAGTCTGGTGAACTTGGAGCCTGTTCAATTTTAGCCATTCTTCTTTACTCAATTGTACTTTACAAAAGTGCAGATTTATGTGCACTATGAAGTACTGAGTAGAATCCAGTGTGCCATATGGTTAACCTAGAGTCCAGTCATAATTTCTTAACACTGTATAAGACATGTTATAAACCAATTTAAATAATTAAATCAAACAACGATACTTTAATCACAGATGAGTTAAGTTTACTTGTAACTTGTCAATGTTACTTAAAAAATAAAGTTTAGTGTACTTGAGCCAAATAAGTTTATTAACTTAGAAAAAGCATGTAAACCTACAGTCTCTGAGTAAGGTCAACTAATTCGATTTTACAGGGCAAGTGTCACTATGAACATTTTTCTTCAAATGTCCAATTTTAATTTTGGCTTTTACTGCAACATAGTAGAGTAACGCTTGTTTCCCAAACCAGCACATAGATCACTTATTATAAAGTTAAATTAAATGCTTCATTACAGGAGCTGTCCAGTCCAAATGTGCGGATCACTTTGGAAAATACGTCCAGTTTTTATGTTCACAACATGGAAATAATATGGAAATACTAACAAACATGGAAGCTGTTTGAAACCTTGAAATATGAACTATTACAGAATTTAATTATAGAAATAGTGATGGCTTTAGAAAGACGGAGCTTTGGATGAATTGATTCTCAATAATACAGATTAATGAAAGTGATGCAATAAATTCAAGTTATGTGAATGTACACGATGTGAATCATACTCACGTAGTTTTCAGGCTGCAAGTGTTTTGGCTGGAAACTGAACAAATGCACACAGAACAGGATTAAAATGAAAACTACTCATTGGCCTGTCTCAATATCAATAGATCATCTGGTTAGTTTAAGGTAATGTGTACTTGTAGCATTTAAACTGCTATTTCACAACATGCAATTGGTTACTGCCAATTTGAACCAACCATTGGAGGAAGAAAGAAGAGGAGGAGTGTGAAGAGAGAGAGAAAGATAGATAGATAGAGAGAGAGACTGAGAGAGAGAGAGAGAGAGAGAGAGAGAGAGTCTCTCATTGCACACTCTCAATCTATTCTCCTCTGTTCAAATTTTTCGACTTGTTCGGTTTATTCAACATATTTTTATCCTCTGAAATGGTTTCCAATTGCTTTCTATTGATCAAAATATATTAATACAATTTATTAAATGTCCCATTGTCTTTAATATACTGCGAAAGATGCCAGAAAGATATGTTTAAGTTGCATTTAATGGACTTAAGAGCGGTTCAAAGCTCTCGTTAATTTACAAACGTTTTTATGAACTACTTAAACAACAATACTTTTGGGAAACACGCTTTAAAGATTAAGTACTACTTAAGTGCTAATAACTTTCTACTTAGTGCTTCGGGAAAACACAGACCTTGTTTGTAAACCATGAATAATGGATGAATGATAGGCCTACATGTGAGCTGAATGTGAAATAGATTTTTCAATTCACGTTTATTTGCATTTTGTTTGAAATACTGTAAAGCCAAAATACAGCTTGTCCATGTCTGTGCTGAAGTTAAGGGTGCTATATGCCTCAGTAAAATTATTTTATTGTTGTTTTGCATCTTTATATAAAAAATGACTTAAAAATAAATGCATTTGAAAGGAAAGGCACAGGTTTATGAACACATTTGTGACACACTTCATTATACCTTTCATTAATGGGCTAGATCATTACCAAACATCGGCTTATGCTGATTTTTTATTAATAACACATCAATACTTTGTGTTCTTTCAATTTTGAACATGTATGAAAATATATGCAAATTCCAATTCCAAATTCCATGATTTCCAATCATGTATATATCTACATTACATTTAAGTGTAGCATTATTTCACGAATGTTTGTGAGTGTTATTAATAAAACTGTCACTACAGTGTCTTTTTTATTATTATTTCAGCTGCCCTTTCACCCTTCTCCGTGACTCGACGAATCGGCCACCCGTACCAGAACCGAACTCCGCCGAAACGGAAAAAGCCCCGCACGTCATTCAGCCGCCTGCAAATCTGTGAGCTGGAGAAACGGTTCCACCGGCAGAAATATCTGGCGTCAGCGGAGCGCGCAACGCTCGCCAAGGCCCTGAAAATGACAGACGCTCAGGTCAAAACCTGGTTTCAGAACAGGAGAACAAAATGGAGGTGGGTGAAAATGTTTTTGTTAAAAGTAAATAAATAATCAGTCCCATCCATCTGTCAAAAAAAACAAAAATAGTATCTGAGTGAATCTCACCAAAATGTGTCTAGGCCACATTTCATATAGGCCTTCATTTAATCAAGATTTTGAACATAGTAAAATGATTGTGGATGGGGTGGGCTTGTACATAGCCTACTTAATTGTCATGACAACATAATAGTCAATAATTAATAATAATAATAACAGTAATTCATTGTCTAATAGCATACCTTTTGTATTCTTTGCTGGTTGTTATTTTTCCCTTTTTCCTGTGCTACCTTTGACAATTAATTTGATGAAAGCTTTAATGGTTCTGTTCACTTTAGCTTTAAAATCCAATTGTTTTAGCATGTATTGGTGTTTCAGACCTGTTTTGTTGCTAATGGATGTTTATAAGTTCCAATAGCCTCTGATTTAGTACCAAATGAGTTTAATTCAAGAGGGCATTCTGGGCCTACTGGAATAATGCCACTGTGGATTTGCTGAGGTTAGCATTTTAGTTGTTTATTTCACATTGGACATCAAGTGCCTTGACCAAGCAGAAATGTTGGAGCTCTTAAAAGGCTCTGGCAACTTGCTGTCCATGCACTATATACTTCTGAATAATTGAGAGTGTGTCCATCCTTTCCCCATAATCTACTCAACCTTTTGCCGTTGTCTCTTTTGGAGCAAATAAGTGCCCAATCTAATTAAGAATGGGCTTACTTACCTTTGGTCATACCAACAGGCTGCAATAGGTGGACAAGAGCTTGTTGAACATGATTTATTCATAATGACGCTGAGTCATGGCCTTTAACAAATACAAATGCATTATGGTTGTTTTAGTATGCCTACTCTTCAATATTTATGGTGCTCATCTTAATTCAACAATTATCTGGATCTGCTGAAAGCTGCTGGGAAATATTCATTAGCACAGTCACTTCTGTGTATTGTCAAATTTGCAAAGCTTCAAATGGCCTTGAATGAAATGCAACTTCCAACTGAAATGAAACTGGCCAATTAGAATATCAACAACAACTGCAATCAATCACTTCCAAAGTAAGATGAAAATTCATTGATTTTATGACTAAAGTCAAAATGTGCAAATCAACCTAACTACACAAGGTTGCACCAACTAAAGTAGACCATCAGATCAAGTAGAAATAGTTCTGAACAAATGCACGTAAACAGAATATGTGATACGAGTAATCACATAGGCCTACTGTACAACATAAAATACATTATTTTAATTCCATGTTTTCCTGTTTTGTCATTGCAAGTATGGTATTTGGCCATATGTACTGGGACACTCTGAGAATGAAGGATGTATTTGTGTGTCAACCATAAGGTTAACAAGTCCGTGATCAAATGAGCCGAGTGCAATCACATTACAGTGATGCATTTAGCTGTGAGTGTGGCTAATGGACGCCAGGCAGCAGGTATGGAGCAACGATTGGGCCCTCATGGTGGACAGATTTTGTCTTGGTGAATGAAGTCATTTGCAACCTGGTCTGGATGATTTCATGAATCATGGACAGCTCCCTGAAATTTAAATTCTTTTTGACATACATTTTGTAATTTCAGTTAGTTTCAGGATCCATTATTTACATTGGACATCAAATAGCTACCTAACACACTAGTCACTTACAAACATAACACATATTTAATATTTGGGTCATGTTTTCTTTTAACTTGAATAGTTTTGTTCACGGTTTTCAGGGATGAGTGTCTGTAACGTGACCTGTCCATGTTGGCTGATCATGTTCAGCTACAGTAGCTTCATTACAGTAGTGTTCATTAATGATTAATACGTTATTGACAAATGCATTATAAATCATTGATATGCAGTTATAACAACATGAATAAAAAGTATAAAATTTATAATTAGTATACAAATTATGATTTTCATGCAATATTTGCCAAATAGTGAGCATTTAACTTACATGTTATAAATGCTTTATAAACACACGTATTAAACCTATATTAATCAAAAACATATAATTCCCTAATTCATGATTTATGTCACAATGCAGGAAATATAGACCATTATTAGTGAGATTACAAAGAGGAATCATGTCATTTTGCAACAGTCCGATTTGTGTTTATATACATTACTGTAATATCTTGATTCACTTGTATTGTCACTTTCCTTGTCACGTGAAGCAACTCCGAGTGCTGTCCTAACTTAACTAGTCCTAGTTACGTAAAGTCCTCTGCAAAAACACTTTTCACTGAACTTCTGCTGAACTTCATATGCATAGATTTCTAATGTTGGCAACTCCTTAATAAATGCTTAATGTGCATCTACTTTACCTTAAGGTACATTTTCATAGGTTTTTAATGTTGAATAAGTGCTATTAAGCATTTAGAACATGATGTATAATGGCTCACTATTTGGAAATATTGCATGACAGTCACCCTTTTTATTCATGTTGTTATAAATGCATACACATAATTTATAATGCATTTGTAAATAAGTTATTGGTTGATAACTAAACCCTTAATAAACCCTTAACAAAGAGAACATTCATGAAAAGTGTTACCAAATGATTCATAACGTTAGATCTATAGAGCAGGTCCTCGGACCAGTAAAAAAAGGATTTAGTGTAAAATATGTAGCACATGGTTAATTGCACTGGTTTCAACAGATATTGATTTGTCATTACCTATTGTGTAGTATAAGGACTATCTGTTTTGGTCACTGCTCCAATACGCTGCTCATGTTGAAGTATGATGTATTATTAAAAGTAAAGAACCATTAACATTTAAAATGACTTAAGTCATAACACACACATTGTTATTTTTCTTAAAGGCACAACATCCCTTTTTTTGCACGAGGAGTGCTCAGATCTCTCATGGTAATTAAAACCAGCCTAAGACCTGCACGACATAAACATGTTAGATCACATAATCTGCTTTCGTATTTGAAAAGGGTCTCTGTCACCACACATTATGTTGACTTCTGTCATGCATCTCTGATGACAGGAGGCAGACCGCTGAGGAGAGGGAGGCAGAGCGACAGCAAGCCAACCGTCTGATGTTGCAGCTCCAACAGGAGGCTTTTCAGAAGACTCTGAGTCAACCACTTCAACAAGACCCTCTCTGCCTACACAACACCTCGCTTTATGCACTGCAGAACTTACAGCCCTGGGCAGAGGACAACAAGGTGACCTCCGTCACCTCAGTTGCATCTGTGGTGTGACCCACACCTCTCATATGTACAAGTTAATTGAGGAAGGATTTTGTAGTCCAGTTTAAAAAGCATTATAGGATGCTAATTTTAACTTAATTTGGTTGGATCACAGACATTTTCACTTGGACTCATTTCAAGAGCATCTGTACAAAGCCATAAAGTCTTTTTTAATGAAAATGTAGAAGAGATCTCACTTTGTAAAAAACTATATTTTCCAATCATATGCGGTAAAGAATCATTCAATTTCAATGATTTTCGATTGGATCAGCTTTGACCCTGAAATACAATCACTAGAGTCTAGTAACAGATTAAACTGAACTGTATTTTTGTGTTTTTGTTTATTGCTCAAACATTTTCAAGAATATGTGTTATTAAAGCCTTGGGATGGAACTATATATTCCAATTAAAATGGAGTAATATTCCAATTCACATTTTTATTCCCAACTGAATCTGATTGGTCATTTGCTCATCCCTTACGCAACGTTCTCGTTCCTCTTTTCTTCAGCTATCCATCTAAGAGAGGGAGGGGCTATGTCCTTTCCAACCCAATACTGCAAAGCTGTCTGATGAATTTCACCCATCAAGATGGCTGTTTGTCTACGTGCCATTTGGCATCAAGGAGACTGACTCAACCCCAGACTTGTTCACTCTTGTTCCTTTTGTGTGTGTTTTTTTTTTTGTTGGACTTTGTAAGATGTGTTTGTGATGCATGTTCTTGACACTTCCTGTATGAAGAGACAAACTAAAAACTGGTAGCTCTGTCACACTGGAGTCCTCCTAAGATGCACTTTGGAAGCAATTACGAGGCACTCTCTCTGGATTCTTCATGATGTGACATTTAAAGGCGTTTTATATTAAAAAGAATTGTGACTTCTAAAAAGATTCTGTTGAAGAAATTTTCTTTTGTTCCCAAGACCCAGGTTCACATCCGCATTGAAACCAGGAAGTCACGTTTTCATAATCAGTGACGAACATGATTCAGAGGTTGCATGTTGAATGTTCCCTTTAACATTACATTTTTACTCCTCTGATGTTTAGGTTTAGGTTTGGGGTTTGGGTTGCGGGTTTCAGTTTTTAAAATATGCATTCCTCTTCACTGTATTACATCCTGTACTTCGGAAACAACACGCTTCCCAACTCATGTTTGGCAACCCTCTGTCAAATGGAGCTCACACATGCACATACGCAGAACAACACTTACCGATTTGGCCACTGGGGGGCAGTGTTTCGGTTTTGGTAAGCACAGAATGATTTTACCTGAAGAAAAGTCAACGACTGTTTCCGATTTCTAGTCTAAATAGTTTAGTGCTCCTTTGCAATAGTTTGCAATTAGTTTGGGTTACCTCGCAATAAATTAACTAGGGTTTAACTACAATACCCATACTTGAATAATGGGATTTGCAGTAAATCTATAGTAACCATAACATTTTCCATGGTTTTACCACAATATCTATACTTTATCTAAACTATTGTATTTGTGAATATAGGCCTATATCATGTGTGAATAATAACATAGTAATAATACAGAAAAACGAAAACAATATGAATAAAAATAATAACCTTTCTGGCAAAAAATTAATAAATAAAAAAGTAATTTAAAAAATGATAACTACAGTATTGCTAAAGTAAATTCATGGTTAATTTAGCTTTTTTTTTTTTTGTGGCAAGAACCATGGTTTTTAAGACATGTAACACAAATTAAAAGCATTGTATTTTAGTATCCATGGATTTACTACAGTAAAACTACCCAAACCAAAAATGAAAATTCTCTTAACATTTAATGCCATCCCAGATGTGTATGACTTTCTTTCTTCTTTTGAACTCAAATTAGGATTTGTAGAATAATATTTCACCTCTCTATGCCCATATAATGCAAGTAAACTTTTATATATATATATATATATATATATATATATATATATATATATATATATATATATATATATATGATTTCATATGATCATATGATTATGATTTTTTTTCCCCAGAATGATTGTGATTTTTATTACCACAGTTTTGGTTTTCTTTATTGTTATTCTGGTTTTACCATGAATATCATAATTCATATATGGTTACTGCAGTCAAACCATGTTTTTTGTTGTGGTTACCATGTAGCCATACTTTACCAGTTCAACTGTTGTTACTATTGCAAAACCATGGTTAAACTTTATGAAAATTAACCATTGTTTTACTACTGTGACAATGGTTTTACAATTGCAAAAATATAGTAATGACAAAATAAACCATTCTTACTACAGTCATGGTTGCTACAATATTACCATAGTAATACCATGAATGGCAGGTTTCACATTACATCAAATAATGGCAGCTGAAGGAGGGACAGACCCACACAATTACATGCATACCATCAAAACACTAAACAGGGCAGAGGCTTACCAGCATGGAGAAGCTAATTACAAACACTATCTGTCCTGGAAAGCACCAAACATGTCTCTCTCTCTCTCACACACACACACACACACACACACACACACACACACACACACACACACACACACACAAGTATCCAAAAATGATGTGATAATGAGCACAGCACAACACACAGTGAGGAAAAAACACCACCAGTCACAGAAATGGAAGCCAGTCTCCCTGCTGCAAACACCTAGATACTGTAAAAGGTAAGACAAAAAAAAAATTGAAATGATCAACAACATTTGGACACCACATAGGCAGTCAATGAATGACATTGCTACCCAATCACTAAAAAACAGGGAGGTGACAGCTTATCCTGCCACACATGGATAACTATATGGATACTACAGTATTGCTGTAATAAAATCATGGTTTTTGTACTGAAAAAACTGTTACTACAGATGTTACAATAATATTACTACATTACTGTAGTAAAGCCATGGTTAATTAATTGAAAGGGAACCTAATTTTTACCCTGTCCTCGAAGGGGCTCTAAACCAAACTTAACTGCACAGATAATGATTTCTTTCTGTCAGGTTTCCAGAACAATGGCATTGGTCAGAGAAACAGATAGACCAGCCCCAAAATCACTGAAACATTGTTTCACCAAAAAATTTATATGATAAATAAATACAAATTATATTGAAAACAAATAAACAGCAATGTTTTTAAAGTGCCACAGTGTTAACAATTTTGGGGAAAATTAACATACAAATAGCTTACTTATAGTTGTTTCTCCATATTTAGCTGTGATAGAAAAAGTTTCACAGCAACATGAAACTAAATTATAACAAACACACTGCACCATGAGTTTTTATCAGCTATATTTAGATTCCAGATCATTATTCATTGTCAGCGTCTAATAACTTGTTGGTGAGAGACTGCGAGTGCAGTTTTTAGTTCCTGACATGTATTTTGGAGGCATTTATCACCCATGTCCACCTAGACACTGTTGGGGCGTAAACAACTGATGAGATCTTTGTGAGCCAAGACAGCAGTCAAAACAGGAGTTTCCTCTCTGGTTACCACAGAAGAGTGATATCAGGGTAACTCAGGGAGAGGATGTGGAATCATAGCAGTTTTATTCACAGTAAATGAGCCTTTACCTTCTGCTCTACACATGGCTGCATGTCCCAGGAAATGCTAAAGAGGTAAACTGATTACAACTCTCCACAGCCTGTGGCTCTCACAAAAACAAGCACAAATAAGCTGGCACCATGGCTGAAAAACATGCATCTTTTAATGGGGAAAAAAAATATTGTTTCAGATGTGTGTGTTTTATTCGACCCATTATAAAATGAGTTACAAATAAAATCCAGTTCTGTTCTATGACTGAGTAGGTGAATTAACTGGTTAATTGCATATTCTGGGTTCAATACAAGATAAGCTCAATCAACAGCATTTTTGACATAATATTGTTTACCACAAAAAAATAATTTTAAAGCAAGAATCTGGGTTACAATGAGGCATGTAGGGAATTACATATATAATTTAGTTTTAACGGACGGAGTCAGTTAAAATGCAGTATTTCTCACACCATAATATATAAGTTAATTTGTTATGCTAAATTAAGAAGGGAATTTTTTGGGGTCTCGAAATATGTGAGCTGTGAGAAATGAACTACATTAAACTGTCCTTATTAGGTAATTAAATGTATAGTGGAATTAGACAATCCGACAATCATTATATATGAGATAAATAACAAATAACTCGATTATTTGTCTTAATAGATTCTCCACCATTGAAAATGTAATACAACGTCTAGTTTTATCAGCTCACAATTTCTACTGTAAGGAATTATGATTAATTCACTTATTGGAGTGATATTATTCTATATACATGAGACAGGATGGTGAAAATTGACAGAATGTGAAATAATTGATCAGTACAAAGAAGATGAAATCTTTCTTTGAGTCTACATCGATTTGCTATCAGATTACCCAAATTATTGAATTAATACACCAGCACTTTGAGCACAATATTGGAGATGTACTTGCGTTCTTTTTGTGGCTTAGTTATTGGCACTTGGTCGAAAGTTTGTTTCGTCGATGCTTTTATTTCTGTCTGATCAAAGTATATTGTCTGGATGAATTAGGTTAGCTGCGAAGCAAGGCCTACTCGTGGGTTTGTGAACCATAGAGAGTGATGAGCTTTCTTGGGATGTCGAGTCCCGAGCTCCCTTGGACCTCACATGGCATGGAGTCAGAGCGAAGATGAAGAGAGAAGAGAAGAAGAGAACTTGTTCTTCCTGTTTGGAACTATTTGAACTGAGATTGGCCGCAAAGGTGTCCTGCACCAATCAGAAGTGACTTTTCAGAGTCACATGGCCAACTGGGCTGTCTTTTCCGACAGTTGAGTTATGGCCCTTTGTTTCAGACTCTTAAAAATGTCCCGCTCAAAAATAGTGCATATTTAATCATGAGCTTGAGAATGGTACAAGAGACATGATATTCATTTTCACCTGATTTCTCTTCATACCCAAACAAATGTTTACATACTAATCATTAAATTTTGTTTATGGATGTTATATGTGTAGGTAATAAAATCAAGTTAAGCCTTATAGTTAACATTCTTAGTAGAACGAGATGAATCATACAGAATTAAAGATAATATTTATCAATTATAGGTGATTGCACATCACTACACACATTTTAAAGAGTTCCATCAGTCTATAATCATTCATTTGTCAGGTATAAATGTTACCACAGTTCAAAGTGATTTTCAGCATTATCTGGCAAGGCTATATTAAGATGAAATGTCTTAGAGTTGTGCAAATCTGATGGTCCTTGTAACCTTACACAGAGAGAAGTCTAGTTTACACTGTGTGGGGGTTCTTGTCTGAAGGCCGGTAATTTATGATGTGGAAACATTCCAAACTGAAAGGGTTTTCTCGTTTCAAATCATGCTGGTGGAATATTTCTGCATAGAGTCTTACAGGCAATTGCAATGGAAGTCATTGGGGCCAATCCATAAGTATCGCCACAACACATAAACAATATGCGTGTAAACATGATTTTAGTGTGATAACATTTCTGTTTAAAGTTATAGCCAATTTTTACAACTTCATTGCATGATGATTTAATGTCAACAAACCCTAAAACATCTGTAAAATTTATGATTTAAACAACTTTACAGCTCAAATAATACATGATTTTTAACAGAAGGGTTAATGAAAGTGCTTTTATAAAATTATAAGCTTCACATTTAAACCCTCCAAAAATTGCCAGTAATTTGTCAGGTAACCTAAAAAGTGGAAACTTATAAATGAATTAGTTTTATTTATTTAAAAAATATTATTTTTCAAAAGTGCATTGTCATTTTTCTCTGTTTTGCTGGCTGACACGCATGAGTTGAAGAGCTGTTTTTAGTGTTAAATTACTGTCAGAAGAAGAGTTTTTACTATTGTGAGTGATTCTCTTAAAGAAAATGAGAAAAAAATGTCTGAACCTATTTTACTTCAAATTCAACATAAACGGTAGCAATTTACAAAGGTTCCCTTTGTTAACATTAGTTAATGCATTAGGTATCAAGAACTAACATTATATAATTCATCCTGGTTAATGTTAGTTTAGAAAAATTATATTGTTAAAAAATATGATTGTTTATCCTCCAAGAGGGTCATTATGATTTTCTTATCACCACAATATAAAAAAAGTATTTATATGTCATAGTAGTACACCCTTGGTAGTGCCTTTAATTTAAAACATAATTGTAGACCAGCGTTTTTACTGCATTTTTTTTTTTAAACAACTGTCCCACAGTTAAGGTAAATCAAGGTAAAATTCAATATGAATATTTTTAATGGGTGTCACTTCCAACAAAGCTTTAACTTTGCCAAACTGTATTTAATTGTATGTATTACATAAATGTTAGCTATGAAATTATCCTATGCAAGATAAAGGATATTTTGTTTTAAATAACAAAAAAGTAATTTCCATCAGCGTCATTTCCACCACAGAATTCCTTTAAACACAAAATAAAGATAAAGACTGAAATAACACTTCAAAAAAATTTTTTTATAAAATAAAAATCACCTGTGATGCATACATACACTGCTAGACATTGTAAGTAGACAAATATAAACTATTTACAGAAAGAAAAAGGTTTAACAGGATTTTAAATAAGCGAGGTGGAGCACAATCATTGGCGTAACAACTGGGAGGGCTGGGTGGGTAGCTGCCCTAGTGCAATGAGGTAAAAGGGGGCCTGTGATGGCCGAACCAAAAGTGAACTATTAAAATAACCATGGGTCATTCACCTTCTGGATGGCGAAAACATCCATGGGGTGAATGTAAGGCAAAAACAACCTGGTTAAGACCTGTCAGTGTCAGAGTCGGTTGCCGCGGTGACGCCTCCTCTACCCCCATTTCCTCTGCCAGTCTTCCAACAGCTTTCATCTTCCTGTCTGTTCTGCCACAGCGACGTGACTTGGCTCATTTAGCAGAAATTCCTTTCAGCCTCTGTTTTCGAGGCTCTTTATTGTGTTTGGCCACAGGTGCTCTGAGTTTCTCATTTTCCTCCTGATGCATCTTTATATATTCTTTTTCCTATCTACCTGAAAGCCCTCAACCTATCCAATAAAATGCTGCCACACAAGATGAGCGAGGAACAGAGGTGAAAAGTATCACACTTCCTATCTTGCACAATGTTTCTAGACAGTCTCCTGTTTATCTCGCAGACGTTGCAAACCAATATGACCTATATGGCCTCCACTGTTCCTCATAATAAGTCTGCACTTTCAGATTGCATCAGATGTCAAACAGATCAAAGATCCACCACAACGTGTTTTACAAACATCAGGAAAAGGATAAGCACAGTTAAAGCTTTGCACAATGATATAAATAAGATTAGGAAAGGGCTACTGGCTGCAAGAACCTACAACCAGTGTTATATTTATCTTTATATAGATGCCAGCGCAAGGTTAGAGTTTGGTACTGGCTGCTGTGATTCTATCTGTGTGTCTAGCTACTCAAAAAACATGTTTGAGTATTAGCCATCAAAATTGTCACCAAAGGAAACAACAAGACGAAAAATATCTGATATACTGTACATGTAGTGTACCCGTACGGACGCCTAATGTCCCATTTTTTAGTGGTGAGATGCTCGAGGACCTCCCATTTGGACGGCGAAACTTCCCATTCAGTGTTCACGTAGCAAAGTTGGCAACCCTTCTCATTTGTCATAATGATAACACTTTAGATGAATGTTCCTTTTATTAAGGGTTTATAAAGGGCTTTATTAATGTTTAATAATTCATTTATAAATGCATTCTTAATCACTGATATGTGTTTAGAAGAGCCCTTTTACCTAACATGTTATAACTGCTTAATAACACGTATTCAACAAAAATAACCTATGAAGAGTTACCTATGTAAATTTAACCTATGTAAAGTTCAGTCTGATTTAATGGTGGTTCAGCTTTATTATATGAGATAAGCTGTGAACAAGAATGAATAGCTAAAAAGATTTTTGCAGAGGACTTCAGGCAACTATGATTTGTTAATTACTTATGAGCCATTAATAAACACCTTTATAAACCATTAATGTGTTGCCACTATTAATTGTATTGTGTCTATATCTGTATTGTATCAGCCATTTGTCACTCAATTAAAGATTCACCAAATACTCCGGTTAACATGACAAATGTCTGTGTAATGATACATAACTGCTATTATTTCAGGTGAAAACCCATGAATAATGAACACACACACACACACACACACACACACACACACACACACACACACACACACACACACACACACACACACTGTAATTGCAAATGAAAAGGTGCACTGCATTAAAAGGGTTGCCAGATCCAATCAGTGTGACATTTTCTGTATTATGTTGATTAAAACTAATAAACAGATGACTACATGTTTACACCATCCATTTGAGGTCTTAATAGAATGAAGCATTCATCTGAATGTTAAGCAATGTGTTGACAGAGTTCAGAGACTACTCTTTTAAACCCTGAGTTCCGGCATTCACGCATGTGTTTTGGGGAATGTCATCACACTGGCATGTCTTTGTGTGTATATACGGGCTACTCACGTTGAAGTGATGCCTGTTTTGAACAGTTTTCTCTCAAGATGTCGCTTTTAGCAATAGCCTGCATGAAAGGTGGAAGCGATTATCGTCATCTTTATTTATGTCTTTTTTCAAGTCACCTCAAACAAAGCGACAAGCTTTGTTCTGTGAATGGGAAATCAACTAAATCCTCTGAAGAGTTTATTAAATAGCAGAAGCGCGCCATGGCCTGCTGAACTACAATGTGTCTATTGCTAAAGTGTGCCAGTGCAGCCTACAAGACGAGGCAGTAGTTTAACAGTAAATCATTAAAGGAATAGTTCACCCCAAAATAAAAATTCTCTCATTTTTTATTCATGTCATCCCAGGTGACTTTCTTTCTTCTGCAAAACCCAAATGAAAATATTCAGAGAAATATTTCAGCTCTGTAGTTCCATACAATGTAAGTGAATGGTGACCAGAACTTTGAAGCTCTAAAAAGGACATAAAGGCAGCATAAAAGGAATCCATGTCTTCAGAAATGCTATTATAGGTGTGGATGAGAAACGGATAAATATTCAAGTTGTTTTTTAATACAAATCTCAAACTTTGACCAGCTCCGACCAGTCTGTGACAATATGCACAAAAAAGGCGAATCACCAAAAAACAAAAAAAGAATAATGTGGAAGTGAAAGGGAGAGTGGAGATTTGCATATCAGTTTTTTTAAGGGCCTATAAGTCTATCACAGAGACAGGTGTGATTTATCAGGACATCTATTTCAATTTTCTGTCAGGGAAAAAAACAAACACATTTTATGAATGATATTCCATTTTTTTTATTAAATAATAAATTGCGTACACCAACTTTAGTAACCATGAAACCCATGTCCAATATGATTTTCAGAGAAAATATTCGAAGGCCCCGCATTTCCTGAAATTTCTTGAACTTCATAAAAATGAAGCTGCTGAAGGGAGTTAATGCATTTTTAGCATTTTCAGTAAGTTGAATTATAATACTTAAATAAAAATTATGATCATCTATCATATTTTAAATCATTTAAGTTGAGGCCCCCCTGGAAGTGTGCTCAAGCTCCCTATTGGGTCCCGACCCCCTGCTTGAGAACCACTGAACTAAATAATGTAGCATTACTTGTGTGTAACGAACCGCCTTGTCGTGACACACAAGCATGCGCACTGAATATTTATTATATGGCGTCATCTGGCGAATAAATGTGGTATTGCAAGTGAGAAATACATAAACAGGCATTTTATTTCATCCTCCAGGATGCACGCCGTTGGACGACACCCGCTCATTCAAGCGCTCTGATTCGTCCATTCACATGTCAATCTTCACGCCGGAACTACGATTGCAGCACCAATAGTGGCGCAAATATGGAGGACAAAATTAAAGATCTCAGCCGACCTCAGATGTATTTATTTGGTAAGCTAAAATAAACCCACATGTTGAATAATCATACGTGTGTGGTAAACGGTTAATTGCAACCATTTGACACGCCTTTACTGCATTATTTCCGCATTTAAAAGAGAATTGTGCAGGCAAATGCAGTCAGCCTCATGCCTTTGTAGCCTAAAACTAATGTTGTGGATGAGCTGAAATGTTGTTATTATTGTCTGCTTTCCTCAGTGAATGATTCATTTGTGCAGCATGTTTGATTTTGTATATTCAGATGGTTTTATCTAGAGTACAGTATTTCATGTCATTTATTTGAGAATGAAAGACTTTTCTTCTGTAGGTTGCTCGCTGAAAGCGGAGAAGAAAGAGCACAAAGTTGAGGTTGATGATGATGATGATGATGAGCATCAGCTGTCACTCAAAGCGGTGAGGAAGAGGATTTCATGAATTTGTCACTAAAGATAATCAGTTTCACAGCTGTCCAGTTCTGCATGGAACAGTTAAATAAATACTGCACAAGCAATATATGCAGAAGATGACAGGCGCTGTCATTAAGTATTTGAAGATTCTGTTGAAATATAATGGATCGTGTTCCATATTCAATTCTTTAACATATTAATATAATCTGGTCTAATCTATATTTTTCTATTCTTTAATTCTAGAGTTTAACCTTCTAACAGTGTTTTAAAATCTGATTTGTTCTAATATGTATTATTCTATTCTTCAGTTCTAGAGTGTAACGCTCTTTGAACTTTTTTTTTAGTTCTGTTCTATTCTGATCTAATCTGTATTATTCTGTTCTTAAGATGATTTTGCTCTTATTTAAGGAAATTGGTGCTTTTTTCACCAGTGGCATTCAACTGATCATAATGTATAGTCAGGACATTAATAATGGGAAAAATTACTATAATTTTTTTTTTTTTCAGAACTTCTTAAACTACTTCAAAAAGTTCTCATCAAAAAATCCTCCATGTGCAGCAATGACAGCTTTGCAGATTCTTGTAATTCTGTCTGTCAGTTTGTCCAGATACTCAGGAGACATTTCAGCCCACACTTCCTGTAGCACTTACCATAGATGTGACACTTCTCACGCACCTTACAGTCTAGCTGATCCCATAAAAGATCCATAACACTCTTTTCCAATTATCTGTTGTCCAATGTCTGTGTTTCTTTGACCACTCTAATCTTTTCTTTTTGCTTTTCTGTTTCAAAAGTGGCTTTTTCTTTGCAATTCTTCCCATAAGGCTGCACCCCTGAGTCTTCTCTTTACTGTTGTACATGAAACTGGTGTTGAGCGGGTAGAATTCAATGAAGCTGTCAGCTGAGGACATGTGAGGCGTCTATTTCTCAAACTAGAGACTCTGATGAACTTATCCTCTTGTTTAGTTGTACATCTGACCTTCAACATCTCTTTCTGTCCTTGTTAGAGCCAGTTATCATTTGCCTTTGAAGACTGTAGTTACACCTTTGTATGAAATCTTCAGTTTTTAGGCAATTTCAAGCATTGTATATCTTTCATTCCTCAAAACAATGATTGACTGACGAGTTTCTAGAGAAAGCTGTTTCTTTTTTTTGACATTTTTGACCTAATATTGACCTTAAGACATGCCAGTCTATTGCATACTGTGACAACTCAAAAACAAACACGAAGACAATGTTAAGCTTCATTTAACAAACCTAATAGATTTCAACTGTGTTTGATATAATGGCAAGTGATTTTCTAGTACAAAATGATCAATTTCAAATGATTACTCATGTATAAGGTGTTGGAGTGATGGCTGCTGCAAATGGAGTCTGTCTAGATTTGATCAAAAATGACTTTTTTCAAATAGTGACGGTGCTGTTTTACATCAGTAATGTCCTGACTATACTTTGTGATCAGTAGAATGACACTTTGGAGAATTAAACCAATTTCCTTCAGAAACGGCAAAATCTGTCCAGTGTATATGTTCATCTTCTAGTCTCAGTAATAACGTGTTATTTATTCTTAAAAGTATAGCAATGTGCGACATGAGCAGTATGGGTAATGTCTCAAAGATAAATAACAACAGATTACAATATTTAAAAAATAAGGACATTTCATAAAATTCACTTGTTTTATTCCACTGCCACCCTCCTGATTAATGCATCTCCAATATTAAGAACACATGTTTGATTCATTAATGCACGTTAGAAAACAGTTATCTTGTTCCTTTTTTAAATAATTGTGATTAAAGTAAGGCACTCACAATGGAAGTGAATGGTGTCTGTCAATAAACATTAAAATCCGGGATTACTATTACAGCATCGTGACCATCAAGTTGTAAAATTGGATATAACTAAAACCAAGAAGGTTAAAAGGTGATTTTATTACACTAATATCATGTGAACATGTATATTTTTTTTTATATCTTTTGGCTATACTTTTAGAACAGTAAGTATTTGTAAGTTTATGGATTGGCCCCTATTGACTTCCATTGTAAGTTACTGATGTAATCGTGATCGCTTTTTCAAGTGGGGATTTGAGCCTACCTGGTATTTAACCCATTTCTTTTAATATGGCACAGTTGAGCACATCCTAACAGTGTGCAAAAATGTCCATCCTAATCAATGGGCACTAAAAGCAGAAAGAAAAACAAACAGAGAAATTACAAGTCTTATTAAAAGCTTCATAATGCAGAAATTTTCAGTGGTGGTGGAAACAGAATCATAACAGCCATGTTAATCCAGACATTACAAGAAATTAAGTTTTGTTCTGGAGTCTGTTTGAAAGATACTCTTTACCAGTGGTCGACCAATATGTCTCAGAGGCCGAGAAATCGGCTGATATTCAGACTTTTTTTAATTATCGACATTATTAATTACTTGCATGTGAAGTGACTGAGAAACTAATGTAAATGACCAGTCATGGTTATTTTTGTTGTTACTTGCATCATGTTACTACAATAATAGTCCGGTGTGCAACACAGTCTCATTTAAACAGTCCACATATCAGAGCCCTGACAGACGTATTTGAGCTCATAATGTTTAATTACTCGCATGTTTCATTCTTCCTCTCTCTCCTCAACAGTTCCCTGTAACTTGTAACTGTCTTGTCTAATGACAAAAAGGCAAATATCAATAAAACTAATCTTGTATATACTGTCTGCTAATATGAGCGTATCTCTTTTAAACAGATGTAATAAACCAACCTCACACAACTTGAGCAGATCCAGCATCCTGTGTAGCGCTCATTTATTTACCTCTAAAGCATGTATTCTACCAGTCTCTCCTCAACAGTTCCCTGTCAATTTAAACAAACGTTTCTTATGATAAAAGGCACATATCAATAAAAGTTGTATTCTATACTATTTACAAATATGCAGATATCTCGTATAAACAGATGTAATTCACAAACCTCAAGAAAATCCAGTGTTTTCTTCCCATCGAGCGCTCATCTAATATCTTCCTCTGAAGCGCGTATTCGATCAGCCAGAATCAAAACATCAGGATCAAAAGTTTCTCTGATTCACAAATCATAATGGTCAGTGGTCACAACCCAAGCAGGCGATCCAGGCCGTTTAAACTGTCATGAGATTGATGCTCAAGCTGGATCCGCACGAACGCATCCAAAGTCTTTCTAGCAAGTCACATTCCACATTCGGTCATGTTTGGAACGCTCTCGGGAGGCTATTTCCAGTCATGACTGTGCAGCTCCTTTCTACTTGAATGGAGAAAGACAGAAATCTCCAAAATGGCTGGTCAAGATTACAATATGACAATGCTGGTATCATAAATGGTGCTTCTTTACCTCAGATTACACTAAAAACACAATTTTCCCAGCTTTTATAGCTAATGCACATGCACATTCTAGAGTTGATTGACAGGCAATGTCTGCACCTAAAAGGTGATTGGCTCTTTTACCTGTAAGGCGGAACTTCCTATCTACATTTGTTGACCATTGGCTGCCATTGGGCATTCTAATTTCCCCCATTCAATTTAGTCTCTGTTGCAACTTCAAAGTAAAAGCACTTCACATGCGCTATAAATAAATGTCTTACTATGTACTGTATGTACAATTGGTTTGATTCTGTATTTTTTAGTAAATGCGATTGTTAATGCACACATGCCATCCATGGTTGCTGGACTACTGTGTGTAGTGTTATTCCCTTCTTCCTAATATATGAACAATTTCTTAATGTGCAAATAAATCACAAAAATTTGATGACTAAACAGAAATCAGAATAAAGTGCTATCTACCATTTAAAATACAATATAATTTTTTAATTCCTTTTTACAAAGTTTTGTGTGAAAGTGAGTAAATATAGAGCTAAATACATTTACATTTATGCATTTGGCAGACGCTTTTATCCAAAGCGACTTACAGTGCACTTATTACAGGGACAATCCCCCCGGAGCAACCTGGAGTTAAGTGCCTTGCTCAAGGACACAGTGGTGGTGGCTGTGGGGATTGAACCAGCAATCTTCTCATTACCAGTTTACCAGTTATGTGGTTTAGACCACTACACCACCACTCCGAGTTTATTAAGAGTTTATTATTTTAATTGTTTATAAATGTTATGTTTATGTTATTTACAATATTAAATTGTGATATATCGGCATTGTATCGGCCTATCGCCCACCCTGCTCTCTGGATATCGGCATCAGCCATTAAAAAAACCATATCGGTCAACCACTACGCTTTACTCATCTCACTCACATAGAAAAAATGGATTATATAATCTTCAAAATGCATCAACACCATGGAAAAGACATGAAAAAGCTTTGGCAAATAAGGTAAATACATGCTTTAACAGCGTTCAGTATATTAATCAGCTGAAGTTGCGGACATGAGACCGGTATAACAACAGCACTGCAACAGCGCCACCTACTGTACAGGAGTGAAGTTGTTTTTAATTCCATTTTTTACGAACTCCATGTGAATAGACCTTCCGTCAAAGGTTCATCTTGCAAAATCGTCACTGATTTGGTGTGAACAGCCCTTAAAAGTCTTGCCTACTCACGCAGACATGCATATGGGAAAATGGCTCACAAAAATGTCAGTTTCACACGCATGCTAGCAACCCCATGGATGCACATATACTTAGTACTCAAATACTTAAATACTCGCGCATTAATGTCACTCGATGGATCATCATGTACTTGTGAAATCTATATATTTAATACTATACTTAAGAAAAACTGACCTGCATAGTCTGTAGTGGTAAAAAGTGACCCGCCACCCCCTCTCTTTATTGGCGCACACATAAATTAGAAAATTTGCGTGCATACGTGAAACTTGATGGATGCGCACATACTGTATTTCTAAATAACTTGCGCATATTTGCAACTCGATTGATGCACATATGCTACCAGTTATATACTCAGGCTTACATGTCATCACTGTGCATGCATATACCCTACAATTAATTGCCAATGGATGTGCACATGCATTTTTCATGTGTATGTGAAAAGTTTATGAACACTATAAAACACGTGCAAACTCGCTGCACTTATGTGATACTTAGACATGCAATTTTGATATTGAGGCTTATGAAACACTCTTGTTCAAAAGACAATTTCCAATATTGTAACAAAGTTTAAGATTGGGAAAGGAGGAGGCGGGAACCGGCTGAAAAGTCAAAATTATATTTAATAAGAACTTAAACAAAAAGACACACAACATAAACACACACATGGCAGCTGCATGTGGCTCTCTCTCTCTCTCCTGGACTGCCGCGTTCCGCTGCATTTATCCCTCTCCTCGGCTGATTGGCCCAATTGGGGGCCGGGCGTGCATAGTCACATCACCGACATCACGAGCTTCTCAGAATGGTGACTCCAAATGATCGTTCTTGCAGATCACATGGTTTGTAGTAAAATACGTGAACATTTTATTAAGTGTGCTTAATTTTAACTACCAGTTGAAATTTTTGTGGCGCACACATTAATGCATTTTAATTCAAACAAAAAATGTCGGAAATATGCAATTATTTGAGAAATTTTTTTTTTTTTATCTTAATACGTTGTTGTTATTTTTCAGTGTATGTTATTCTCAGTGTCCTTTTGTTCTCAGGTGTGTTTGGGTGCAGAGGCGGAGGATACATTTCACACTATAGAGATGGAAGGATTGACTTACGGTGGCAAAACAGCCAAAATCACTCTTGCTGTATTGAAACCATCCGTTCTGCCCTCTGTAAGTGTGCTAAATTTATAAAACGTTTCATCTGTTATACACATGTGCACCGAAAGAACACAATGCTCAAGTTTGGCTCTATGTGATTAGTTGTAGATGCCTATTCATGAATACAGTAAACATAGTTATTATCATTTTATTCTATTGCAATCTGTCCTATTAATAGTGAAATGACAGCAGGGCTCAACAATAAGGATCGTCCTTTGTCCTGGGACCAGTGTAAGAGAGTTTCGGCCCAGTTGACAGAGCTGCCACTTTCCTCTTGGCAGGCCCAGAACTGAGAGTTTCACAATCTTAGCTAAAAGAGTGAGCTGAAAACATTATGAAATTAGCTGAAATATTTAATAAACAACGTGCAAGGGGTGGGGAATGCGTAGAACTTTTATCAATGACCGATGTTGCAATTCTGTGGAGTTTTCTGCAGAGTTCTGTGTGTGCAGGTTCAGTCTGGGCCTTCATATTGGGCCGGTGCTGTCTTGTCACTAAATCTTACATTTGCTGATATTGTTAATGTGTTTTTATGCATTATAAACCCAAACATTTGGAGTTCTGTGATGTATTAAACATTCTGAATTCTGCTGGTTATATCACCAAGTTTATTGTATATTGACAAGGCTGTAGGTAGATTTTGGAAATGACACAAGGGGGAGATAACTCAGCTTTTAAGACATGGGAATTCAAAGAACTCAAAAGACATGGGATTCTTTATGAGTCACTGTCTGAAGCATGGGCTCAGGATGGAGTTCACCAAAATTATCATTTTGGTCAAAGGAGGGACAACACTCCCTTACGAAAAAAAAAAACTACATAGAAAAGGAAGTAACCACTAACAAAAGCCATCGGCCAGAATCAAAGTAATAAGCAGTCTGTTCCCCAGCCCACACACATCCACAACTCCGTGGTAATGGTACAGCCCACAGCACAACTTGCAAGAAGCAAAAATTTTAAAATAGAAAATTGGTGAAAAGCCATATATTAAAAAAAACTATTTCTTAATTCACAATTTAGAAAAGGTAAAATTGAAGAAAAGGAGATCCTTTGATTGAGAAACACTTGAAGGAAACATGGATTTCTTTTCATTTATTATTTACATTGAAAAGTAGCTTTTTAAAATAGGCTAAAAGGATGTGTTCAATAGCACATTGTCATATTAGCATATTTATGCTGTGGCACCAAAATTGTATTGAGAACTGTGAAATTTCACAAGTATTGGTACTGACTACCGAACTTTTGGTACCGTGACAACACTACACTGAACTAAGTATGTTTTAAGAAGAAACTGCCAATACTTGCATTACTTAAGTGAATTAATGTATATTATTTGTAAACAATAGGCTACATCATGCGCATATTATTTGGAGTCCTCCATCTGTGTTTTGCGATATTAACGTAAACGATTAAATTATTGTTAATTTCAGTGACGATCGATTATGAAAATTGACATCAGACCAAATGCGACGTGATAATAAGAGGCGAATCGCCGGTGAATGGCCCTCTTCCATAGAAAGCGAAGCGAATATCCGCCGTTAGCACATTCATGCCTTTACACGATATGGGGTGCTAACAAGCAATTTTACCCCGGTACGGTTGGTGGATCATCACATCTTTGAGCGGGTCTTCCCTCCGCCCATGACTTTGAGAAGAAGAGGTACTTGACAAGCAGATTGATGAAAAGAAAACTGATTTCGCTACAATCTGCAGAAGTGATGAAGAGTTTGTTGATTCGCTCAACAAGAAAGAAAACATTTGAGACACTTCACAAACTATTTCAGTTCACCTGCTGGACAAGTTGACTGGCTGTATTATCATGCGTACACAGTCTGAGGGAAGATTAGAAAGAATCAAGTGTAAAAAAATCATATTAACGGTTAAAACATGTTATCATTTGAAATAAAAAAGATTATATGCAAAGTCTTTCTAGCAAGTCAGTCCACTGTCGGCCATCTTTGGAATGCTCCCGGTAGACTATTTCCAGTCATGACAGTGCAGCTCCAATCTACTTGAATGGGGAAAGACCAAAATCTACTAAACAGTTGGACAAGATTACAATCAAAGAACATGCAGAGTGCAGTTAGCAAAGGGCAGTTACATTCTTCTGCTCAGAATAATACCTTGACGTTGATCTGGTCGCTGTATTTGGGTTTATACTGTAGAGTGATGCCTGTTATGGGGTTTTATGGTATTGTAAGAATGTGACTAATAAAAATTCCAGCTGTGTTGAGGCTGGTCAAGTTGTGATTGACAGATTGTTTTTGGAAGGGGCTGGGCCTTTGTTGCATCATCAGGACAGCGAGCACAAGCTCTCAATGACATCAACACATATTCGCCTCTGTTTTATATCAGCTATGGAAAATAGGACCATTTCCAAAGAACTAGTTTTAACCTTCTTAAAACTTTGTTCTTACACTGTCTTAAGGGGATAACGGTTTCGTCCATGCTTATAAAGCCTTTGATTCTTATGTGTGTGTGTGTGTGTGTGTGTGTGTGTGTGTTTTATTTTGACCCTGTCTTTAAGGTCTTTTTATTCCATATTCCTGAAATTAGAACGCTTCACTGGATATCTTACTCCAAAAGGAGTCGAGCAGTAATTAAACCTTAATTACAAAGTTTTGTCTCGATTGCTCATGAGACAATCAGCTCATCAATCAGCATTTGTGTTGAAACACAAATAATAAATCTGAGATGATTTTGGACGTGAGGGATTGCTCTTCATTCAGTGTAGTTAGATCAGTTTTATAGCTGTCAGTTAAAGCATTAACCAGACTATCGCGCCTTCATCTGTGTACTTATGGTTGCCATGTCCGGAAGTGTCGTTGCCTGGCGCAATGGAATGTTCATTCCTAATTTTTGGCTTATATTTTGTGAGTTGCGCAAGCTTGTTTTGATAGGCCTATGGCTAAACACAGACTCTGTCTCGTATGTGCTTGGTGTGGTGTGATCAGGATGGGTCCCAGTTGGGAAGTGATTCTGGGAAAAGATAATCTTGTTTGTAGGGTTAAATGCTTCATCATGTGGCATATCATGTTTGTGGTGGGCATCATTTGTCATCAGATTTTAGCTCTAAAGCAAAATTTAGAAACCATGCTGGGCAAGAGAGTGTTACTTAATAAATTAGATCATACGACTTCATTCTTGGTAAAGAATTCTTGCTGTTTTGACCATAGAAATAGCGACCTGGCCATGACATTTTCTTTTTTTAGTAGAAGCCAGAAAACAGGAATGGATGATAACAGCACCGCACAGTACAGGTCAGATTAATCAAATCATAAATCAGATATGCCCTTGATAAACTATGCATACAGTTTCTTAAAAAAAAAAAATCTAAAAACAAGAAAAAAAAAAGCATGACCATTGAGTATTTGAACTTGAGCTTTTAAAGAGATAGTTTACCCAAAAATGGGTAATCATCATTTAATCACACTTATGTAATCCCAGATGTATATGACTTTCTTTCTTCTGCAGAAAACACTTGAAGATTTTTAGAAGAATTTCTCAGCTCCTTTGGTCCATACAATGCAAGTGAATGGTGACCAAAAGGCATCATAATAGTAATCCATACAACACTTTTAATCCATATCTTCAGGAGTGATACGATTGGTGTTGGTGAGAAAAATATAAATATTCATGTCCTTTTTTTACTGAAAATCTACACTTTCACATTCAGCCACCTACTGGTTGGAGCTGGTCAAAGCTGGAGATTTGTAGTAAAAAAGGACTTAATATTGATCTGTTTCTCACTCACACCTATGATATTGCTTCAGAAGACACAGATTTAACCACTGGAGTCTTATGGATTACCTTTATGCTGTCTTTATGTCCTTTTTGGACTTTCTGAGTGCTAGTCACCATTCACTTGCATGGACCTACAGAGATGAGATATTCTTTAAAAATCTTCATTTGTGTTCTGCAGAAGAAAGAAAGTCATACACATCTGGGATGACATGAGGGTGCATATATTATGAGAACATTTTATGCAGAAACAAGTAATTCATAGTTTGATTGACCTAAAACATGTGAACACTGTGGATCTATCAAAATATTGCTTTGTTTGTTTGAGCATGCTAACCAGCCCAACACAGTAACATTGGTTCAACCAATGGCATAAATGTGGGGATGAACTATTTATTTACAGAAATCACACATTTCACCTTTAGTTGATAATTAATAGATTCACCACTCAGTTTGGATAGCAACACGTGTTTCTTCATGTTCCCTCTAGCTTAGTCTGGGAGGGTTCGAGGTCACACCTCCTGTGTCTTTTCGCCTTCAGTCAGGAGGGGGGCCAGTCCACATCAGCGGTCAGCATTTCGTCAGTGAGTACCTTTTGTCTTTTCTTGTTTGTTATTATGACCTAGGATACAGCCTCACAAAAAGGAGCTTTCCCAGAGTTCAGGAAGACCCAGTTTCCCTCGAGGCATCTCTTCTCTTCTCTTCTTGCGAGATGTAGGAGAGTGTTGGAGGGTGCGGTGGGGAATAACAAATTGGTTTCAACTGTCTGATTAAATATATTTTCTTTACCTTTTCTTTATTTTTCAAAATCTGTCCTGATTTTCTTAGTTATAAATATATCTATAGTTAATTTTTGTTGTTAAATTGGTGAGTGTGAGAATGGCGTCGCTCCCAGGTGAGCGTGCACCATCTCCTTCACTCCGCCATGGAATTAGGTGCATGCCGGAACAGGGAGTCACGGTTGAAAGTGTGCTGTTAGCGGTGGGAGAACAAATCGAATGTGAAAATATATCTTCGGCATCAAGGATGAACAAAGCGGTAGTGATTTTTCTAAAAGAGGAGCATTTTGTTGCGCAACTTATCGAAAGTGGTGTCGTGATTATTGGAGGTTTTTGTCCAATCTTTCCGTTGGCAACATTAACATCTAAGGTAATTATCTCGAATGTGCCGCCGTTTATCCCCGACGAAGTTATTGAGAGAGAACTCATTAGGTTCGGAAGAATCGCCAGCTCGATAAAAGCCATATCACTGGGTTGTAAAAGTTCAGAACTTATGTCATGTCATGTGTTATGTCATTTCAACGACAAGTTTTCATATTTTTAAAAGAGCCAACGCTGGATATATAGTTTCGTGTCGTGGATGAAGGTAAGTCGTTTATGATTTATGCTTCAACTGTTGGATTGAAATGTTTTGAATGTGGTGATGTTGGTCACAAACAGTTCGCTTGTCCTCATAAAGTCCAAGTGAACACTGAGGAGGATAATGTTGATAACGTAGAACTTGAAGAGAGTGAGTTGGCTGTAGAAAATACTCATATTGAACGAACTGAAAAAGTAACTGAACAGGCTATAGCTGAAGTACGTGAATGTGATGATGTAATTGAGGTTCAGGAAGTTGTGGTACAAGATGAAATTCAGTCTGTAGAAGTACAAGATATTAGTGATGAGAATGTTTTGAGTTCTGAGATTGCGAGCACAAGTGGAGTTGAGATGCTTATGTATGAGAAAATGCAGAATACTGTGGTAGGCCTACTAGAAGATGAATATAAAGCAGAAATGAGAGATGATGACACATTCTCTCAAATGTCAGGTGTTTATGAAACGTCTTCAAACAAATAGGAAAATGAGTCTGATGCACTGGGTGTTTTTTCTCTCCTGTCTTTTCCCTTTATTAATATAATGCAAATGAGAATAGGCTCTTTTAATATAAATGGAGTGAGAGATCATACTAAAAGGGCAGTATTATCAGAATTTGTATAAATTTGGAATATTGATATAGTAATGTTACAAGAGACTCATTCTGATAGGTCTAATGAAATAGAATGGGGTTTATGGTGGGAGGGGAAGTATGCACTCAGTCATGGGTCAAATGTAAGTGCTGGTGTTGCTGTTCTTTTTCAAAAAGATTAACTGTTGATATTTTAAAAATGGAAGAAGTAGTTACTGGAAGAGCATTATTTATCCATGCAGAAGTTGAAGGAATAACATTTTTATTGATCCATGTTTATGCACTAAATGTTGGTTCAGAGAGAGTTGAACTATTTTTGAATATTTAGAGGCACATTTCGACCTATGATGAAAATGTTTGTATCATTATGGCTGGAGACTGGAACTGTACTGTAGATTTTAAGGTTGATAGAAATGGTGAAGAACCTCATTTTCAATCAGCTGTAGTACTTTCTAAGGTGATTCAAGAACATGATTTGTGTGATGTTTGGAGAAATAGGAATAAAGGATTAAAACAATATACATTTAGCAAAATAAGTAATAATGAATTTAAAGGGGCTAGGTTAGACAGGTTTTATACAAGCAAGTCTTTATTTTTAAAAAATGACTTTTAGATCACAGTTTTATTATATAATAATTATTATTAATTATTATTATAATGCAGCAGCAAAATTAACAGTAATTCCAGTATAAGTCATCAGTAGATGACTTTTTTTTTGTTGCTAAAAATCTTCAGCTTGTATCTGGACTTTAAAGGATCAGATCTCTTTTTTTGTTCAATTTAGTTGTTAGATATCAGCTCACTTTTCATTGAACCCATTCAACATAAATATTATAATTTGTAAACAAATGATGATGATAATAGTCATATATTATAATAGTAATACATCTCAATCATGCACCTTTTGTCACAGATGCACTCTCTCTCTCTCTCTCTCTCTTTCTCCCTTACTGCGGACACAGCGCTCACTCTCCCCTGAGTTCTGATTACACGCACCTGCATATCATTACTGGCTAATCAAGGATGGCATATACATTGGCATGCAAAAGGTTGGGCACCCTTGATCAAAGATGGCCAGATTTCCAAAAGGCACAAGTTAAAGATGTTACATTTCTTTAATATTTTAAGCAATATACTTTTTTATTTCCATCTTTTACAGTTTCAAAAAAACTAAAAAGGAAAAGGACCTGAAGCAAATGTTTGAGCACCCTGCATGGACAGTACTTCGTAACAGCCCTTTTGGCAAGTATCACATCTTGTAAATGCTTTTTGTGCATTCAGTTCTTGTTTGGGGGATTTTCAACCATTCATCCTTGAAAAAGGCTTCTAGTTCTGTGATTCTTGGGCATCTTGCATACACTGCTCTTTTGAGGTCTATCCACAGATTTTTTATGTTTAGGTTGGGGGCCAAGTCAAAACCTTCAGCTTGTGCCGCTTGAGGTCGTCCATTCTGGATTTTGAGGTGTGTTTAGGATCATTATCCTGTAGTGGAAGCAATCCTCTTTTCATCTTCAGCTTTATTACAGATGGTGTGATGTTTGCTTCTGGAATTTGCTGGTATTAAATTTAATCCATTCTTCCTTCTACCAGTGAAATGTTCCCCTGTGCCACTGGCATCAACACAAGCCCAAAGCATGATCGATCCACCCCTGTGCTTAACAGTTGGAGAGGTGTTCTTTTCATGAAATTCTGCACCCTTTTTTCTCCAAACATACCTTTGCTCATTGCAGCCAAAAAGTTCTATTTTAACTTCATCAGTCCACAGGACTTGTTTCCAAAAATGCATCAGGCTTGTTTAGATGTTCATTTGCAAACGTCTGAAGCTGAATTTTGTGGCGAGGACTCAGGAAAGGTTTTCTGCTCATGACTGTTATGAAGTTCGTATTTGTGTAGGTGTTGCTGCTCAGTAGAACAGTGCACCACTACTCCAGAGTCTGCTAAATCTTCCTTAAGGTCTATTGCAGTCACACAGGAGTTTTGATTTGCCTTTCTAGCAATCCTACGAGCAGTTCTCTCTGAAAGTTTTCTTGGTCTTCCAGACCTCAACTTGACCTCCACCGTTTCTGTTAACTGCTATTTCTTAATTACATTATGAACTGAGGAAACGGCTACCTGAACACTCGTTGCTATCTTCTTATAGCCTTCTGCTTTGTGGGCATCAATTATTTTAATTTTCAGAGTGCTAGGCATCTGCTTAGTGGTGCCCATGGCTGCTGATTGTTGGGACAAGATGAGGAGTCAGAGTATGTATAAAGCTTTGAAATTTGCATCACCTGGCCTTTCCAAACGATGATTGTGAACAAACCATAGCCCTAACAAGCTAATTAAGGTCTGAGATCTTGGTAAAAGTAATCTGAGTGTGCCAATCTCTTGGGGGTGCCCAAACTTTTGCATGGTGATCCTTTCCTTTTTTTCTCTCTAAAATTGTACAAAATAAAAATAATACACTAATATTGCTTAAAGTATTGAAAAGAATGTGTCATCTTTAACTTTATGCCTTTTGGAGATCAGTTAATCTTCTCACTTAACTATTCACAGCAACAGAAATTTTGACCAGGGGTGCCCAAACGTTTGTATGCCACTCTATACCCCGCTTTAACACACACTCCTTGTCTGTTCTCATCGATAGTATCTCTGAGACTCCAGACTTTTCTACTATGTCAAACATTCCTGTGTCTTCATTATTGCCTGCAAATATCATAAGACTGTTGTGAGTTATCTGTTCATCGTGTCTATATACTGTCTGGATATTACTCACCTGCTGTTTGCCACTCTGCTCAACTGGATTTACTCACATGATGTTTACATCACCATTTCAATCATGTTCAATAAACCCTTCTAATGAGTTCATATCTCTGCCTCTGTGAGTCTCTCTGTGACACCTTTAACCCTCATGCTCCTTAGGAAGTCCTGTATGTGTCTTTTTGTAGCCATGTTCACAGTAGTTTAATTAGTTTCTTATTCAAATTCTGGTAAAAAAAAAAGCAAACTCCAGTGTCATTCTAAATGCATATATAAGTGAACTGAACTATTGAGGATCTACATCTGAGATGTTGTTCGTGAGTAGCACTCAAATATTGCTCACCGCTGTGAAGGATAAAAATAGCTGTGGGTGTGTGTAAACAGAGCAGCGCCATTCAATAATGCCCTGGAGCTGCTAGTGCATTTTATATATTTACTTATTAAACACAGCCTTTTGTGATTCACGGAGCTATCGCACGTCTTCAAGTGGCTTTGTATAAAATGCACGAGTCATATGAACTACTTTAGTTGTGTTTTTATCGTTCTTTTAAGTCATTTTTGGAGCTTGACAGTAACCCGATCCGTTTAAAAGCATCAATATCATATCATCCCTAGTTGGAACCCTCCAAAAATAGGCCCCGTTCACTTCCATTGTAAGTGCCTCACAGGAACATTTTTTTTTTTTGGTAATCAACATTATGCCTCAAATTCTATTGATTGTGCTTCACTTGTATTGAAATCTGGAACATTCCTTTAAGCCAGGGGTGGGGAACGCCTGTCCTCAGTGCCGTATATAAGGCCCGCTAGACCATTTTACGTGGTCCATGAGGCCAATTGAGAAAAAAATGGCCTTCATTCTATTAACTAAAAAAATTATAATAAAAATATAGCTGCAAGCAGCAATTACGGGTCCAAGAACCAGCATAGAAAACACTGCACAACCCAAAGAGCATGATTGTGGAAAACATCAGAAACCAATAAGCGCAATACAAAAATGACCAGAACTACACAAGTTTCAACTGCATGATATGCAGAGGCAGGTATCGAACCCTTAATCTTTGGAACTATAGTCAAGTACACATTAAGCCACTTGGTTGCAATGGCTCAGCCATAGCAAAGAGAGTTTAGAGTCAGCACACAAGTGTAGATTATCTTTTGAACTACAGGTGGTGCTGTCTCCAAACTGCTCAGTTATGTTCAGGACATGATGTTGAAGATGCATACCAATTTGCTTTTAAATCTGACAATGCTTTTAAAAGATATATCACTTTTTAATAAAATAATATTTGGTGGAGGGACAGTATGGCTGATTTGGTAAAATGTGGTATCGTTGAAATCCTCATGACCCACAGAATCCATAGATGGCAACCTCATACAGTACAAATGTTACAAGCAAAAATATATATTTTTCCCATTACTAGACACATAGGTTGTGCTGTCTCCAAACTGTGCAAGTACCCGCTGATCATGGTCCTCAGATGAAGCAGATTAAGTTTTGTTTTAATAGGAGAAAGCGCTGCCAAGATTTAGCCTTACATCCTATTTTGCATCTACCTTGTTCAATTTTTTAAACAAAGGCAAATATCAAAATTCCATATGATTTAATATGTGTTGCTTAGTCTGGAGATCGTTTCATAATCCTGGATTATGAAACATCATAATCCAGGATGGCAACTACTGCAATGGGTGGAGTCATAATGTATATGGGTTAATTTTAATCATCAGGAGGAGAGTAATCGGACTGTAAAATAATTTAGAGAAATGGTTCACAAGGTACACACAAAAGATAAGTGAATGAGACATGGTGGTGGCGCTATAGAGTTTCTCTTAGAGACTCTAAATTTTGTATGTGGTCTATTGATGCCCATCCCTATCAGTGTGACAAATTTTATAATTTTCCTAAGTATGACTCTGTGGGCTGCCATAGACTCCCATTGGAGGAATAATAATAATAATACTAGTGGATACAATAGGGTCCTTAGCACCTTTGGTGCTAGGCTCCTAATAATACTAATGAATACAATATGGGCTACAGAACCTTGGGTGACAAATGCATAAAGGAAAATTAATTTGCGATATTCAAATAGCGTTTTTTAATACTCGACTAGCAGGTGCAGAACGAGTACTTGATTATTAGAGTATTCATGCACATCCCTCATTTCAACCCACAATCAGAAATTGCATACAGTTGTATGGCCCGTGAATAATTTTGTCTGTACTCAAATGGCCCTTAATAGGAAAAATATTCCCCTCCCTAATTTTAAGCTATCCAAGCTTTTCCAGGCCTATGCAGAGACAACAATAAGTAAACCATCTGTAAGTTGATTTCATCGAATAGTGTAACCACTGTGGTTCTGTGGTTTTATAAAAATCATTGCTTTGTTTTCTGAAGCATCCTGATCAGTCCAACACAACAACATTGGCTCGAACCTTCTGTTAGTTACGGCAATTACAGACCTCGGGAAACTCGTATGAAAGGGAATATTCTTGCAATTCCTTTTGGTGTTGCTAGTTGCACGTAAATTAAGCCTGAAGACTCGGTTATTGATGTCTGATGATCTCTGTGGTTTGTTCAGGTGTGAAGGAATCTGATGAAGAGGAGGAGGAAGAGGAGAATAACACATCACCGGTAAAGAGACCATCCAACATTGCCCTCACAAAAGTGCCTCAGGTGAACCTGAAATCAAACTGACTCCAAAAACTAACGAAGTATTGCTTTAGTTGTTGTGGTGTTTATTCACATTGTTTCAATTATTGTGCAGAGTGATCAGATGCATTTTAAATAATTGCAAAATGAAATAAAATGAACTTCATCACAAAAAAAAAAATTTCACTGTTTTTTGGCCCTGGCACAAAATGACCAGTTAACATCATTTCACCAATCATAGCAGCTCCTGGGAAAGTGTGAACGAGTACTAGTCAGGTGAAATAACTCTATTGGAGTGGATTATAAGAGCAGACTGATTGCTATGAAAGAAGGGAAGAAGTATTTCCATTCATTGTGTTCTTGTTAGCAATGGTTACCTCTAAAGAAAGACGTGCAGCCATCATCGCTTTGAATCAAAATGGCCTCGCATGCAAGGAAATTGCTGCAAAGAATATTGCATCTAAAAGAATGATTTACCAGATCATCAAGAACTTCAAGGAGAGAGGTTCAACTGCAGTGACGAAGGCTTCAGAATGTCCCAGAGTGTCCAGCAAGCGCCAGTACCGTGTCCTCCTGAGGAGTCAGCTACGGAATCGTGTCACCACCAGTGCAGAGGTTGCTCAATATTGGCAGCAGATTGGTGTGAGTGCATCTGCACGCACAGTGAGGCGAAGACTTTTGGACAATGGCCTGGTGTCAAGAAGGGCAGCAAAGAAGCCACTTCTCTCCAAGAAAGACAACAAGGACAGACTGAAATTCTGCATTAAGTACAAGGATTGGACAGCAGAAGACTGGTATAGATATTTTCTCTGATGAAGCCCCCTTCCGACTGTTTGGGACATGCATATCTATTAAGTTTTTAGAAAAATAGCTTGAAACGGCTCTTCTATGAGTTTTCAGTTTCTGAAGTAAAATTAATATTGATACATTTTGTGGGGCTTAAAGTAATAAAAAAAAATGTAGGTGGTGTAACTGTCTGCTAATTGTGAAAAATAAACAGATTGAAAATTCATTAAAAGGATGCTATTGCCATGAGCATAATCTATTTACATGGAAAATCGATAGTCCGGAGAAGAAAAGGTGAACGCTACCATGTGTACTGTGGCGTGCCAACAGTGAAGCATCCTGAGACCGTCCATGTGTGGGGTTGCTTTTCATCCAAGGGAGTGGGCTCTCTCAATCCTCAAAAGGCGAGTGGACAAACAGAAGCCCACAAATTGTGATCAAATCTGAGCACTAATAAGTCAAGAATGGATCACCATCAGAATTTGGCCCAGAAGCTGATATCCAGGATGCCAGAGCGAATTGTGTGGATATGAAGAACAAGGGTTAACACTGTAAATATTGATTCTGCATAAATTTAGTGTTTTTGCCAATAAAAGCCTTTAAAACTTATGAAACGCTTATCATTGTTTTCCAGTATACCATAGAAACATGTGAAAAAATAATCTACATATACTGAAGCAGCAAACTTTGCAAAACACAAATTTATGTCACTACCCATATTTTTGGCCACGGCTGTACTGCTCGCACTACTTACACTTCAAAATGACATAGACTAGTGAAGAAGTGTGCGATTTGGGACGCACCTTAACTGTAGGCCGTTTACAGCTCATCTAGTTAGAATGAATAGAAGGATCTATCAGTTTTATTATAGACAATTCTGATTCACAGATGTCAAATAAACAGCTTTGAATGTATCTCACCGAATCACGGAATTTATAACTGAAACTATCCTTTTTATATACAGTATAAATACTGTGTGTGTGAGTGTGTGTGTGTGTGTGTGTGTATGTACACAGTTGAAGTCAGATGTTTACATTTAACTCAGTTTTTCACATTCCTGACATTTAATCGTAGAAAACATTCCCTGTCTTTGGTCAGTTAGGATTACTATATTATTTTAAGAATGTGAAATGTCAGAATAATAGTAGAGAGAATTATTGATTTCAGCTTTATTTATTTAATCACATTCCCAGTGGGTTAGAAGTTTACATACACTTTGTTAGTATTTGGTAGCATTGCCTTTAAATTGTTTAACTTGTGTCAAATGTTTTATGTTGTCTTCCACAAGCTTCTCACAATAAGTTGCTGGAATTTTGGCCCATTCCTCCAGACAGAACTGGTGTAACTGAGTCGGGTTTGTTGGCCTCCTTGCTCGCACACGCTTTTTCAGTTCTGCACGCTCATTTTCTATCAGATTGAGGTCAGGGCTTTGTGATGGCCACTCCAATACCTTGACTTTGTTGTCCTTAATCCATTTTGCCACAAATTTGGGGGTATTCTTGGGGTCATTGTCAATTTGGAAGACCCATTTGCGACTGAGCTTTAACTTCCTGACTGATGTCTTGAGATGTTGCTTCAATATATCCATATAATTTTCCTTCCTCATGATGTCATCTATTTTGTGAAATGCATCAGTCCCTCCTGTAGCAAAACACCCCCACAACATGATGCTGCCACCCCCATGCTTCACGGTTGGGATGGTGGTCTTCGGCTTGCAAGCCTCACCATTTTTCCTCCAAACATAACAATGGTCATTATAGCCAAACAGTTACATTTTTGTTTAATCAGACCAGAGGAAGTTTCTCCAAAAAGTAAGATCTTTGTCCACATGTGCATTTGCAAACTGTCGTCTGTCATGTTTATGGTGGTTTTGGAGCAGTGTCTTCTTCCTTGCTGAGCAGCCTTTCAGGTCATGTCGATATAGGACTCGTTTTACTGTGGATATAGATACTTGTCTACCTGTTTCCTCCAGCATCTTCACAAGGTCCTTTGCTGTTGTTCTGGGATTGATTTGCACTTTTCGCACCAAACTACATTCATCTCTAGTAGACAGAATGCGTCTCCTTCCTGAGCGGTATGATGGCTGCATGGTCCCATGGTGTTTATACTTGCATACTATTGTTTGTACAGATGAACGTGGTACCTTCAGGCATTTGGAAATTGCTCCTAAGGATGAACCACACTTGTGGAGGTCCAAAATTTCTTTATTGTTTTTTAGGTATTGGCTGATTTCTTTAGATTTTCCCATTATGTCAAGCAAAGAGGCACTGAGATTGAAGGTATGCCTTAAAATACATCCACAGTTACACATAATATCAGAAGCTAATTGTCCAAAGACTTGACATAATTTTCTGGAATTTTCAGTTAACTTAGTGAATGTGAAATTCGGACCCACTGGAATTGTGATTTAGTCAATTAAAAGTTAAGCAATCTGTCTGTAAACAATTGTTGGAAAAATTACTCATGTCATGCACAAAGTAGATGTCCTGAACGACTTGCCAAAGTGGAGTGGTTAAAAAATTCATTTTAATGACTTCAACCTAAGTTTATGTAAACTTCTGACTTCAACTGTGTGTGTGTGTGTGTGTGTGTGTGTGTGTGTGTGTGTGTGTGTGTGTGTGTGTGTGTGTATACATATTATTTATTTATTTCAGTTTGTGCTGCTAAGATTTTACATTTGAGTTTATTTTCCTCATTGTTATGTTTTACTGTTTAGAAAAAGCTAAAAATGGATTTGGATGAAGATGAAGATGAGGACAGTGAGGAGGAGGATGACTCAGATGAAGATGATGAAGAGTGAGAACTCAAATTTGTACAAATAATATAGGCTTGGATGACAGGAACACTCTCAGTTAACAAGAACTTTCTCTGAGGGTTCATTTCTGTTGATGTTTGTTTGTAAAATTTGCCTTATGCGAAATATGCACAATGCAGAAGTGTACAATGTCATTTTATTTGTTTTGAAGCATAAAGTGTCAGATTAAAACCTGCTTTTTTTGTCTGGCTTTGAAGGGACTGTGAGGAAGAAAAGAAAGTTGAAAAAATCCCAGTAAAAACACTTCAAAAAGTGAGTCTTGCTGTTTTCTCTCCATTTAAAGTATTTTGAATTGTGTTCTATTGCTGCATATTACTGCTGCTGTCCTGAATGAACACCTGAATGACCAGCAGGTGCCAGTCTCTGCTTTAGAAAGAGAAAGCGAGAGGTTACCCCCAACACACATTTATCACCAGATCTATCCTATCGGCTCTCTCCATATAGTAACACCCAGTCTCTATCTCATTGAAACTTCTCTTTCTCTTGTGTCTGGATCAGTGATGTGTTTTTGTGCATATCTATTAAGTTTTTAGAAAAATAGCTTGAACACGGCTCTTCTATGAGTTTCCAGTTTCTGAAGTAAAATAAATATTGATAAATTTTGTGGGGCTTAAAGTAAAAAAAAAAAAAATGTAGGTGGTGTAACTGTCTGCTAATTGTGAAAAATAAACAGATTGAAAAATCATTAAAAGGATGCTATTGCCATGAGCATAATCTATTTACAGTACACACACATATATAAAATAATAAAAAGTAACCTTGAATATATGTTTGAATTTGTTGTTCAGTAATTAATAATTTAATAATTTATTAATATAAAATAATAATTCATTATTTGTAAAATTATTATTTTAAATAGAATAAACTTTTTTGCCAAAATATAAATATAAAAAAAAAAACCAACATGAATACAACATTTCTGAGAACTTGCACATGCTTTTTAAACTAGATTTTAAAAAGACTTAAAAAAAAAATGTATCCCCTTACAAATATTGAGAGTTCATGGCAAATATGCCACTGATAATTTTCACATGCAAATGAGCTTAGTAGCAAACTTGCGGCAAATTGTTCATTGTTGCCAAAGGTTTGCTGCAGGTTCACCACTACCAGTGAAGTGCTCATTCTGCTAATCACAAGCTCATTTGCATGTGAAAATAATGAGTGGCAAGTTTGCAGCTAGTTTGCCAGAGCGCTAGATTGTTTGTAAGGGTCATTTCTGACATTCTTATTTGTCATTGACCTGTCTGTCTTTGTCTCACTTTCTTTTATCTCATGACACTTGTCCTGTCCTCACCCTTCTGTTCTCAGAGCCACACTCTCTCAATCGGTCTGAACTTATGTGACTTTTATAATCAGATTTAAAGGGATAGTTCACTTTAAATGAAAAATTGTCATTGTTCACTCACCCTCATATTGTTCAAAACCTGTATGACTTTCTTTCTTCCATAGAACATGACGTTTGACTCAGTCACCATTCACTTTCATTGCATCTTTTTCCATACATTAACAGTGAATGGTGACTGAGGTTAATATTACTATATTAATCTCTAATAACCTTGCTGTGTGAATTTATATGTGTGTGTTATCCGTTGTGTTGATGGTGATGTCTGATGTCATAAGACGACGAATTTGCTCCTGGATTGTTCTAACTATACGAGTTGGGCTTTGATTCACTTGGACATTATCCCTATAAACTCAGTGTAAAGTGCAATAATAATGGGTAAACTGATGAGAGATGTTTATATCTATATGTATACATTTACCAAGTGATCGCTGGTGGATTTACAGTATGTTTGTTGCCTATATATTAATCTGCTGTATACCTGTCGATGGCTTCAGGCTGTATATTCAGTAAAATCATGCTTTCTGCCTAGTATGCATCTGTTACCCTCTATTACGGTATTTTGTGATGGAATGTGTGAAAATTGTCCACGTAAGATCATAAAAAAGTTGTTTCATTATACTTCTTTTATTAAAGAAAGACATTTATTGCTAATGCGAAGATTGGTGTTGGGTGATACGACTGTTACTATGGCAGGTAGATTAGGATTAGTCTATGGAAAAAAGAAAAGTAATAAGAGGCACAATAATGTGTCACAGGTGTCAATCGTTTACAGACTGCTGATTCGTCTAAAAATGAATCTTAAAAAAAATTTGCGTTACAAATGCGACAAATCAGCCTTCGAAGGGCACAATCATAGTACCCATGCAGTAAGAACTCTTCAAACTGAATTTCCAATATAAAATGACTTATAAGTGAGTTCTTAATAAACGTTATGTTTGAGCCCCACAACTTTCAGTCCTCCAAAGCTCTCAGAGTAAAGTCTTTGAGAGGAATTGGGCATAGGGATGATCACTTCTGTATGAAACACACCATCTGTGTTCTTCTCTGCTTTGAGTTGTGTTTGATATCTGGGTTAAATATACGTCACGCAGCATCTCTGTTTTTCGCAGCATGGGCATATAAAAGCCGAGGCCTATTGCAGATCGATTGAAGTGTTTACATGCTGGGCGGAACAATCTACAACTGCATTATCTAGGACTGCTTCTCTATTTCGCAAAAAACGGACTGAAAGGATTTCAGTCGGACTGACGCATTACAAGACATTTTAACAAGACCAATTATTGCTTTAATCGCCACAAGTTGAACTTTTAAAGTGCATGTAAACGCTGTGTGTGTGTGTGTGTGTGTGTGTGTGTGTGTGTGTGTGTGTGTGTGTGTGTGTGTGTGTGTGTGTGTGTGTGTGTGTGTTTAGAGATCAAAGAGTCAGAGGTACATACCTGCTCTGTGAGGACTGATTCCTGCCCTGAGGGGGGACAACAGGCGAGCGTTTCTGTCACACACTCCTCTATCCTCTCTGATCCTGCCCTACAGAATGCTTTCTTCTCTTCTCACGGCTCTTCAATCTCTCCATCGTTTTTTTACTCATTCTTTCTTTTGCTGGCTCTAAATCTAAATCAAAGTTTTTAAACAAATAGGAGGCATCATAAAAATTGCACACACAATTATCACAAAATGCTGCAAGCAGTCATTGATGCTCAAGGGGTGGCACCATGAGTGTGTAAACTTTTGAACAGGATAATTTCATTTCATATTTTGTCTTGATATATAATATATTTTATATATTATATATCTTAATCAGCCACAACATTAAAACCACCTGCCTAATATTGTGTAGGTCCCCCTCGTGCTGCCTAAACAGCACCAACCCTCATCTCAGAAGAGCATTCTGACATTATATCCTTCTCACCACAATTGTACTGTTGTGTGTGAAAATCCCAGGAGATCAGCAGTTACAGAAATACTCAAACCAGCCCATCTGACACCAACAATAAAAAAAGAAAAGTTTTTTTCTACATGCAAAATATCTATGTATATGTCTTGTATATCCATCCATCCTTCTCTCTTTCTATAGAGTTTATATAACAGTGAAAGTGTCGAATGGTCCCTTGAGGCCGTGAGTAGACAGATTGCACTTTCTACAAATGACTGCTCTCTTTCATCACTGCTCTCTGACAACCCGACTGAAAAAAAAAAACAACATCTGACACTTTTTTATATTACATTGCAGAAGAGCAGAGCCGTCACATTCACTCAATTCACTAACATTATCCTCTATTAAGAGTCTAACGAGGAGTATGACAGGAGAGTATGACACGTGTGAAATATTTTCTCTGCTTGTTTTAGTTCGAGATGGAGGGCCGTGTGGTCTCTCTCTGACGTGAATTACATCTGGTATTTATGTCCAATATACAGCTCTGTCCAAAAGGTTTTGTGATCCACACACTGAACCCACATTTAGAAGTAGACATGTGACCACACTGCATTTGTTACGTCCATACATATACATGCACACGATTTCACTGAACTTTTCGGGTTTGCCTGACATCAACCTGCAGTGACCGTTATTCAAAGTTCAGTTAATATAGGAGCTCGACACTTTCCTCTAAATATCACATTTGCGGTTAGATTCAAATTTGGAAGTATTTTTGAAGCAACAGTGTTTGTGCCCCTGTTTACCTTTTTTGCAATTGTATCAAAATGCACTAACACTTTGACATAGTGAGTGATGTATGCCGAAAATTCTCTCATCATTTACTCCCCCTCATGCCATCCCAGATGTGTAAGGCTTTCTTTCTTCTTCAGAACACAAATGAAGATTTGTAGAAGAATATCTCAGCTCTTGGTTTTGGGTGAGAACAGATCAAAATGTAACTTCTTTTTCACTATAAATCTTGACAGCTCTCTCCTTGGCGATCATGATTTCAAGCTCCATCTAGCACTCTGCACATGCATCAAGCACTAGGAAGTGTTATCGAACTTGAAATCATGATTGTGCCTAGAGACTGCAATGGCGAGGTGCACAGTGAAAAACTGATTATATTTTGATTTGTTCTCAACTAAAACCGATTGGATCTCTCCAGAAATCATGGATTAAACTACTGGAGTCATATGGACTACTTTTATGCTGCCTTTGCATGATTTCTGGTGCTTTGTCACTGTTCAATTGAAATTCTATGGACAAACAGAGCAGAAATATTCTTCTAAAAATCTTCAATTGTGTTCAGCAGAAGAAAGAAAGCCATACACATCTGGGGTAAACTATTCCTTTAATAACAGGTGTCAGAGCCTTACAGGGCCTTACTTTCTTTTTATCTCTGTTTATTTCCAGGCCCCAGAGAAGAAGAAGAGTGCAGATAAACAGAATGGCTCTTCGAACAAGAAAGCAGTGTCATTGGGGAAACCACAAATCCAGGTAGGCTTAGCCAAGATTATGATTTGGTAACAGATTAAACTGGTTAAATTTACATTTCAGGATAGAGGTGGACAGTAAGACCAAAGTCTTGGTATATGAGTACATTTGTATCACAGGAATGGTACAAAACAGTTGTTGAAATTTCATGTAGTGATTACTACTTGTTGAAAATCCAGCAAATAAAATATTAAACAAATACAAAAGGTACCTAATCTTAATTTGATTTTATACTCCTCTTATTTGGTATTTAATAAAAAACTTGCCATAGATGTGACTGTCTTGTCGGGCACTTCTCACGCACCTTACAGTCTAGCTGATCCCATAAAAGATCCATAACACTCTTTTCCAATTATCTGTTGTCCAATGTCTGTTTCTTTGCCCACTCTAACCTTTTCTTTCAAAAGTGGCTTTTTGCTTTGTACTAAAATAATTTAACCCACAAAAAACAGTTAACACATTACTCACAAATTGAAATGCATGTTAAAAAATGTACATGTATGACACGTACCTGAAATTAATATTTTGTATTATTCACAAATGTTACCAAGAACTGTTTAAAAATGAGATACTGTAACTTCAACAAACTATGCTTTACTTTGAAATATGTATTAATCAAAGTAGGGAAAAATATAGCTGCAAGCCGCAATTACGGTGCCAAGCACACCAATGGCATGTAAGGAAGTATCACTGGACATCACTGGTTATGACTTTAAGAAAAGCAGAATAAAAACATTGGAAGAATTGCTAATATTACAATACAATTCATTATGAATGATCTATAAGTGGTGCTGTCTCCAAATATATGGTGTGCTGTCAGGATGTGGTCACAATAACACATGAAAAAGTTTCATGTTAATATGGCACAGCATTGCCGAGATATAGCCTCAGATCCTTATTGGCGTGTTGCCATGAAATTCGGTGAAGTGTTACACGAGTACGATTTGGTTTATCAAAACTTTTCATAACTTTGTCATGAGTGTCTCTAGATGATACGTACAAAATGTTGTTCAAATTGGACTTTTGGCTTAGGAGTTAGAAAAGGTACGTTTTCAATTAAATTAAAAATGGCGGGCAGGAAGTATGGATGACAATGGCAAATTAGGTATCATCGTACTCTGCATGACCCAAGGAATTTTAAGAGAGCATCACAGGACGATAGGCCAAATTAATTAGAAGTTATAAGCAATTTTACACATTTTGTTATAACTTTTGACATGTAGGTGGCACTGTCCCCAAAATTTGAGTACCTTCAGGACATGGCCCTAATGACGCATAACAAATCTTTTAAAGAGATTTAACACACATACACACATATTGGTAAGTTTAGAGTTCCTTGGATCTTTCCACAACAAAAGTTGTTCCTTGTCAGTTGGCTTACATGACTCCAACAAGAAACAAATACAAACAGAGCAGAATTAAATAAGAATCAAAACGTTATATGTATCGCCACACTTTGCTTTGCTTTCAAAAGCACAGACTCCATCATCTTCTCTCATCCAACACTTCAACGACACAGCGTCCCCAAGTGCACTCAATTGTAACTGCGAGATTTGCAGAGAGATTCTGAGGCAAAATAGTGTAATTCAGCACTGCTCACAGGAGGCAAATGCGGAAAGGAAAATGAATTTGCGATTTTCGAGTAACGTTAATACTAAGTACCTTGTGCAGAACGCATACTCTTGTCTCGATTACACGTGCACATCCCTAATACAGCCCTGAAGTTGTGGTACACTTTATTTAAAAACAAGGACTTAAAACAGTTTGGTTATTATTGGATGATCCACATTCAAAAAAGGCGATATACACACAGTTGTGTTACATTTGATATTAATAAGGCATGTTGATGTGATTCTCTGTAACAGTTAGCAACTAAACTGCTTCACATTGTGCCTAACAACATCCTTAATAGCCTCTTTTCCACTATCGGGCCAGTGAGAGTCAGGGTTATCAACTGGCTAGTCAGGATTAATAGCCCCGGACCTCGAGCCACGAGACCATAATCGATCTGCGTTCCCACCATCGGGCCAAAAGCCCCGCAGCATTGCCCTAAAACCTGCCCTTAATATGCTGCCCTGGTGCCAACATCAGACACCCTGCCCATTTCACAAGCAAAAGGGAAGCTCAATCTGAGGTATCATATTATCTAAGGGCAGCTCAATCTGAGGTATCATATTATCTAGTTATCTAGAATATCGACTTTAAATAATTTGTAAACATTAGCTAGCTAGCAAGATAAACTAGCATTAACAACTCACCATCTTTAACTGCCTTGGTGTCCCCAGTGGTCTCTCCAGTAACAGCAGGACAATGCCTCAGCACACTTTCCATGATCTCGAACCATGGAAAGTTATCTTTTGGGCACTGCTTTGTCCATTGTGCGTTTTGATTTATTTGTACTGTGCCCACAATTTTTGTTATTTTTCCCGAACCTGTCCCGTTGGTTGTACAACCTGACAACTTCGGCGAAACTTGATGTTGACGCTGCCTCAATCCCAATTTGGCCTTGTTTGGCCCATGGGTAATCAGCGGGCCAATGGCCATTAGCCTTTGGCCTGGAGAAAGGCCAGAATTGGCCGGTGAAGCCCCGAAAGTGGCAGTGGGAACGGAACTGGCCCTGAAACGCACTAGCATGCCCTTATTTGGCTCAATAGTGGAAACGCAGCTAATGAGTTCTTTCTCACCTTTGCTTGTTTGGGACACGTTCCCTTCTGTATTTTCACTTCGCTCTCACATGTAAAAAACGTAAAGTTGTCCTGCCAACTTTTGGCCTATAAATATCTACTGTGAGTTAGCAAAAACATTTCTACCATCGCACGACCCACTATATACAGAAGCATCATTCCTCTCAGCTCCAAAGACCCCATTTGGGTTATGGCAGATTGTAGGAGCTGTCTGGACTTCAGGTTTTGGTATTCAGTCCAGATCCCATTTCCAAATTGCTGTGCCAACCAAAAGGTAATTCTAACCAAACGTCCAGGTGCAGTGTGAAAGGCCAACGGCATGGCAGCCCAACAGAGAAAGCCACAGGATAATGAGCAGACCTGCCTTTGTTTACGATCAGCCAACAATGCCGAAAGCAAAATGTGAATTAGACCAGCAGTACCCCTCAAGATAAAAGTGTACAACAGCATTCAAAAATCCAGCTGTGATTAGCTCAAAACCGCCCAGTCTTTGGAGGACACTACGATTCCAAATCCACAAAGCCATTATTTCTGTATCTTTGTTTGGAGTGAATGCACTTAATGCACTTTTAATAATCAAGAATATTAGCGAAAACATCTTGACATTCAAAGGTTCTTGTTCAGGTCATGGAAAAGGCCTTCATAACAAGCTGCTGGTGGCACCAACCCCAAAACGTCCAATTTAAAGGGTCATTTGTGGTCTGCTTTAAAACAACAAACTATTCTCAAAGCCACTGCCTCCTGGCAGGGTGTCCGATGTTGGGAATCTGAAATACGTTCACCAGACTTTCTTCTAATCACAGACCCCTAATCACACCAGTACACATTTAGTCGTGTGGGGTTGAATTGTCTTTGATGTAGTTTTTTTTCTCCTCACTGTAATTGTGGTGCTGAATCAGAGACACAGGAGCACAGCGAGGGTTCTTCAAATACATCCATGGTGGAATGAGGCACTTTTTTATAAATATCAAATCCAACTTGAAGTCAAACAACTGAAATATCTGTTTTCGATGAATTTAGATGAAGTAGAGAGATTGGTAAAAACAAAGAATGATAATAATTAAGTAAACTTTGTTCACCAGATGTTCAGTGCTTGGTGCACATGTAACCACTTTATAGAATAACAGGGCTGTTTGATTAAACACTCTGTTAAAGAGAAACAGAATGCAGTTGTAGGGTTCCTAAAGTAAAACTTGCATTCATTTTCTCCAAAGAGAAATCGATTTTAGCAATAACGTACAAACCTTTCAAGACAAATGTACAATGAGCTCTGAGGTTGTTTAGTGATGGTATACAATGCTGCAGATACTAAATCAGTGTGATTTCAACTTAATTAAAACAACAATATAGGCATTTTTCAATGCATATGGAGAAACAGTGGGTGGTCACTGTTGTGCTCGATCTCTTGAGTGCTCACAGAATTATCAGATTTAAATATTCCAATTAATGTCCATCAAGTTTTGCCTGTCAAACTTCCCAAAGCAATTACACAAACGGGGTGACCAATTACCTAAAAGCAACAATTTTGCGGCTGACAAGAAAGACAGGTGACAAACAAAAGCAAGGCTGAATTTTCCCTACTTATATAAACGTGTCTGGCCTTTGACCCCTGGAACACATCCCCTTAGGACAGGTTTAAACCCTTACAGGTTGACCTTTGGTTTTTACATGCAAAGCCGATCCACCTTTAACACATAAGCCACCCCATACCACTTCACAATGTCTCAACGAGTTTCCCTTCACTGCTCCTACTTGCTGTTTACTTGAGCTAACAATGTAAGACTTAGTATGTATGTTATTACCATCTTAGATGCTGTCGTGAGGAGCGCTAATTACCTACTGTTTGAAACAGCCTGGGAGGATGTGTATTTCTCAGTGAGTTTGTGTGCACGCACGCATTTGGCTAATTCCATAATGGCCATGTTCTGAAGCAAGACAGTGGTTGTTAAAACACTTGATGAGATTAGACACTCAAACAGACTGTCATACGCCCATCTATCTCAAAACCTGTCTCTCAGGGCCAGAACTTTTCACATTTTTGCTTCCGGTTGGACATTCCTCTCGTTAATTTATATACCTCCCCCAAATTGAGCACACAGCTCGTCCGTCTCCACACCCTTGTTTCCGGTGGCCACTCCTCTGCCATTAGAAATCATTAGGGCTTGGAGTTGGGTGTCCCTACAGGCTATGGGATGAGCGGAAACCAAGTGCTCTGTCATTAAAGCATGGCAGACACATTGCTTAACACTTTACATTCTCCCATCTATGAGCCATTAAACCAGAGAGCTGCATCTCTGTATGGACTTATGAAGAGAAATCACATGAGAACGTGTGGAATGCTTTGTTGACTGTGCATACATGTAGAAGCAAGTTTACAAAATAGTATGGCACACAAGATGGTATCGTATGTCCTAAAGAATACAGGAATATATGTGCTTGGTGGTGCATTGTGGAGTTGGGGTAACACTTGACGATTTTTCCTACAGTTCAATTGTTAGCTTAGTTTACATATTTACTGGCTAGTCTGAGGGTGTCATAGTTCGCATTAGCTTCTGCCAGCAAGAGATTGTTCATCCCTTGCCTGACTGCGGGCTCTGGTGGTCTTGTCAAGTGACCAATAAGCTTTTTCTCACATTGCAGAAGTGACAAGACTCTGAACTGATTATTTTCAGTTGGTCGGTATGTGTGACACCTTTGGCCAAAATCAGGTTGTTTAGAGTCAGATCGTGAACATACCTGTATATTCAGCTTTGCTGCTAAGAGTTATGTACTTGTGATGAGGAGAAGGGTGTGGCCAGGCCATGATGGAGCATAGTCGGCACTGAATCAGCTGATCAGCGGGAGGGCAAGATAAAGGGCAGCCAGAGACACTGGTTCGAGAGAGAGAGAGAGAGAGATGCATGTGGCCTCGTTGCATATGTTTTTTAATTAATTGTTCAGCCGGTTCCCGTCTCCTGCTCGCCCAACCTTTACCTATTACAGTAGTGCCGAAACCCAGGAAGGAGGAGGGATGCACTGTCACAGAGTCCTTGCTACTGCCATCTGACAGGGGACCGCCGCCATCTGCAGAGAAGGGGAGGAGCGGTTCCGTCTCCCAGGGGCCAGAGGAGGAGTGAGCTGGCATCCACCTGAGGGTGGAGGAGCCTTTGAGGACCGGGCTACAGCATGCCCAGGAGCCGGCAAGCAAGTTGTTATCTCTCTCCACTATCTCTCTCTCTCTCTCCCTCTCTCTCGCTCTCTCTCTCTCTCTCTCTCTCTCTCTGTGTCTCTGCTCGCCCCTTTCCTTCTCCCCATGCCTCCCCTTGTCTCTCCCCCAGGTTCACAGGAGGCAGGGTGGACCACCAGCTGATAGAATGGCCGAAAGGGCAGCATCTCCCTGCCAGAGATTGGGGAGGAGTTAGTCAGACCTGTGACGCCTGGCCTGAACCAGGCGGGGGAGGATGGCGTGGCCAGTGTCACACGAGCCATTTTTTCCTCTTTATTTTCAGTTGTAGACTTAATTTACATTATCGCTCGGCAGTAGGTGGGAGATGGAGCTCGACGGAACTCCGTTGAGTCAATGGCTTCAACAACTTGGAAAGGACATCAAACTTGCTAAAAAAAAATCAATTCAGTTGCAAGAGTTATGTCCAGTTTCAGATCTAATCTAAACGCTCTAAACGTCAAATAAAAATAAAAGAACAGCAACCCTGTGTGGAAAAGTTGGAGATAGAATTGCCAGTGGCTTGTACATTTTTGTTTTTACTTGCCAGACTTTTGACAACATTTAAGCGTAATGCAATTAATAAGGTATTAAACAAACCGGGTCATTTTCACATACTGTATGTAGTATTCATATATCTGAATTCAAACGCTGTATAGTATGTGAGTATGTATACTTTTTCATATTTAGCTTTCAGTCATTTTAATAACATTTTAGCTTTTCAAAAATGTATATATTTAACATTCTATCAATTTATATTATGTAACGAAACTGCTTTAATAATGATGAAACAAGCTGTTGTCACTGTTTAAAATGGCATGCACATTTTTAACACAAAATATCAATAAGGTTGGAACCTAATAATTAAAATAGAATTCCAAATACTTTATACCATTTAAGTGTTACTATATCAAAAGTACTATGAAAAAAAAGAAAATCAAACAAACAAGGTTTATTGGTCAGGGGCCTAATATTTTTACCAAACCCCTATAGATGTTGCAAGAGCCTATTTGTTAAATTCTTCAATATTTACAGTGTTTTAGGGGCCTGGGTAGCTCAGCGAGAAAAGACGCCCAGCCAGGTCTCCTAAGCAACCAAATTGGCCCGGTTGTTAGGGAGGGCAGAGTCACATGGGTTAACCTCCTCGTGGTCACTATAATGTGACTATAATGCTCTCGGTGGGGCACGTGGTGAGTTGTGCGTGGATGCCATAAACACGGAGGCAACTGAAATTCATTCTCTGGCACCCAGATTGAGGTGAGTCACTACGCCAGCACGAGGACATAGAGCGCATTGGGAATTGGACATTCCAAATTGGGGAGAAAAAACTAAATATTTACAGTGTTTGTTGAAGTTAAAATATTTCATAATGTATGATTTCCCCTTTCAATATTTATATATTTACACATTTATCACACTTCAAAATAAATGTTAATATTTACTAGCCAGTGGCTACTAACAGACATTTTTTAGTTGCATAGTGCAAAATTTGGTCACAAATGCAAGTGATATACTCTGTGTAGTGGGCTGAACTGTGCTTGGCTGGTAAACTTTCCCATCAGACAGCTATTTCCTCTCTATGGCCACATCCACAGTACCACTACCACGGTTTTGTTTGAAAAAGTGTACACCTCATTAACACCTCCATTTCACACAGGAACAGCATTTTCCTTCACCTGTGTTTTGAAATGTAGGAAACAAAATTTTCATTTAAAGCGGTCGTGGCCACAGTGGGTTGTTGGCCACAATAAGGAGCAATGTTGTCAAGTTACCCTGTTTACTTCCATTGTAAGTGACTTACTGTAACTGCCATTTTTGTTTTTATTAAAAAACTGGGGGACAAGTGCTTTAGGGCTGCAACTAATGATTATTTTGATAATTGTCTAACTGTACGATTAATAGAACGATTCATCAAATATTTTGCTGATTATTGCACCGATTATTACGACAAAGAGTTTGTACATGTGTATACTAACATAAAGAAATGAAATTTTAAGCATCTTTAAAAAATACCTATTCCAAGTATTTTGTCTTGTTTTTTCAGGGAAAATATTTAAATGAACAACTTTATTAATTTAACTTTAATAAAGCAGGTATATAATAAAATGACAGATAAACACTGGGCTGTTTATCTGGGGTGACTTTGCTAATATGCATGTCTTACTCCAGTGGAACACCACCTCCACTTTATTTCACTAGAATATTGATTCTGTAATTCACTGTATTTTTGTATAATTTCCCCATACTTTGCTATCCATGTCATTTTGAGTTCTTTGAAGTGTGTCTAGACTGCGAGCTACATCTTCCTTTCTGGCTGCAGCACTTCTCTGGTAAAACCACATCATCATTAGAGTTGAAAATGATCTCATGTTAGAGCTGTGGACATCCCTTAATGTCACAGAGGGGATTGTGAAGTTATGAGATCGAGCACTGCTTCCAAGAAACATCTCGACTGGCCGCCATAGAGTCATAGAGGACAGAGAGGTGCGTTAGCTCTGCTTGTGTGTGTTTATGTGTGTTGAGGACAGCTGATTACATCAAATGCTAGCGTGCTAATGATTAAGTGCCGTCCCCTGGCATCTGTAATCAGTGTCTGGCGTAGATTAAAAAGCTCGCTGAACTCTCTGTCTGTCAGCTGTCTTAACTCTACAGCTGTCCTTTCCCAACAAAAAAATAGAAAAAAAAAAAAGAGAAAAACGCCCTGCTATATAATGACTCCACCACACCGGGCCTCCCTGGCCCACTGCCAGTCCTGAGTGAGTGTGTGTGTGTGTGTGTGTGTGTGTGTGTGTGTGTGTGTGTGTGTATGTTGTGAGTGCATTTGTCCTTTAATCTGATGCCTTTTGATCTATCGCATGCTCGTCAATCGCTACAGAGAAAAGGGGGATTATTTATTTTGTTTTTACAAAGAATGAACGACTGGAAGACATTGTCCGTTACTCAACGTTCCTCCTTCCCTTTCTGCTTTCATCTAGCTGAAACAAAAGTTCTGCGAGTTTCTTCTTGAGATGTTCACCCATTCTCCTCAAAGCTTAACTGCTAGTGTGTCACAATAGTTCAAGAGATACTTGATTTCAGGGTGTTTTCACACTTCACTACCCTTTGAATGAATCAAACTAGACTCATGTAAGTGGATCAAAAGTGAACCGAGTGAAACCAGAGTAAAAAACCCAGTTCTGTTTGCATTCTTTATCTGGCCATAGAAGTGTGCTCAAATCTCATGTGTACTTGTGACTTGGTCTCAGTCCACTTTCTCTTGTGAATAATCAGTAGTATCAATATTAATGAATCGCATGTTGGAAAAGTGTTTCACTATATTAACATATTTGACGTAATTACAATTTGACGTAGAGTTATGTGGCCATGTCTATTAGCTCTGAGGTCATCCTTATGCCAGAGTTCTCCTAAATTGGACAAATTGATTTTGCAGAGATACACAATAGAGGTCGACCGTTGTTGGATTTCGCGGAGACCGATTACAAAGGTTTTGGAGGAAATCCACTAAACGATTTATCGGCCGCTAATTTTTCAAATTGATATATTGAATGTGTTAAATCAGTTTCATAGTCTCTCCTTATAGTGACGGTGTGACCCAGACGTAGGCCACAAGAGACCAAAATATATGAAATACCAGATGCTGTTAATTGGAAAATCTTGTTCAGAACTACTACAAACAAGCCAAGATAAGGGAAACAAAATACACATGTCATTTAACAACTATGAGCAGACATTTATCAACAGTATTTCATCAGCGACCGCTTACCATAATGTCCAGTATTATATCAAAAACCTAATTTCAGTTTTTCTATATAGCCTTTATATTCATTTGATGCATTTTTTTATGACGTGTCTAATTGCACCCCTGTGTAATTAGCATCTGCCACACAGGTCAGCCATTTGCACCCCAATATTCTGGTAGAACCACAGAAATATATGGCAAACTGAACAGTAGGTGTGGCTGCAGTGGCGTGGACTGTAAATACGGTGTGTGAATGTGCGACTGCAGTTTAATCCGCGTTTTGTCCCCACTCTTGTTCCCATCCGTTTTCTTAATATTTCCTTTAATACTACTTAAAATAATAGATACACTGTAATATAATTGTTGATTTCATCACAGTGATTTGGTCATAGTGAATGTCGAGGAGTGTAGAGAAGGGTTTGATCCGGAGGCAAGGTTTGTCGATCGCACTCGTTCCCGCGGCTCGGCATCGCTTGTGTGTAGATTGCATCACTGTATTACTAATATTGTAGTAACCAGGCTTTTTGGCAAGGTTAGGTTTAGAGGTTAATGTAGTGTGACTGTTGAACTCTAAATAAACACAATGAACACACTGAAGCGATGCCCATTTACTGTATGTTAGTGTTTAAATATGGGTAAAAATAGTATCTGGCACTATGTGCACCAGGGTGCAATTTGTATCTAGTCAAGTCAAGTCAAGTCAAGTGGTTTTTATTGTCGTTTCAACCATATACAGTTAGTACAGTACACAGCAAAACGAGACAACGTTCCTCCAGGACCATGGTGCTACATAAAAACAACAAAGGACCAACACAGGACCACATGAGACTACACAACGAAATAAAATACCTAAATAAACTACCTATATATACCTATATAAAGTGCACGTGCAAACATGTGCAAAAAGTACAGGACAGTACAACAAATTACTGACAATGAACAGGACAATAGACAGTGCAGCGCCGACCAGTACTCAGTAGTGCAAAAAGATGACAGTTTCTAAAAATGTAAACATAACATACTATGAGATAATGTTCTATGCACATAGCAGTTATTGAGGTAGCAGACAGTTATAAAGTGACAGTAATTAAAGTGCAACTCAGGACACGTGTGTGTCAAACCAGTCTCTGAGTATTGAGGAGTCTGATGGCTTGGGGAAGAAGCTGTTACACAGTCTGGCCGTGAGGGCCTGAATGCTTCGGTACCTCTTGCCAGACGGGAGGAGGGTAAAGAGTTTGTGTGAGGGGTGTGTGGGGTCAGTCCACAATGCTGGTTGCTTCTATGGATACAGTGTTTTTTGTAAATGTCTTTGATGGAGGGAAGAGAGACCCCAATGATCTTCTCAGCTGTCCTCACTATCCTCTGCAGGGCTTTGCACTCTGAAACGGTGCAAGTCCCAAACCAGGCAGTGATGCAGCTGCTCAGGATGCTCTCAATAGTCCCTCTATAGAATGTAGTGAGGATGGGGGGTGGGAGATGTGCTTTCCTCAGCCTTCGAAGAAAGTAGAGATGCTGGTGGGCTTTCTTGGTGATAGAGCTGGTGTTGAGGGACCAGGTGAGGTTCTCCGCCAGGTAAACACCAAGGAATTTGGTGCTCTTGACGATCTCCACAGAGGAGCCGTCGATGTTCAGCGGAGTGTGTTCACCTTGTGCTCTCCTAAAGTCAACAACCATCTCTTTTGTTTTGTCGACATTCAGGGACAGGTTGTTGGCTCTACACCAGTTCGTCAGCCGCTGCACCTCCTCTCTGTATGCTGACTCGTTGTTCTTGCTGATGAGACCCACCACGGTCGTGTCATCGGCGAACTTGATGATGTGATTCGAGCTGTGCATTGCTGCACAGTCGTGAGTCAGCAGAGTGAACAGCAGTGGACTGAGCACACAGCCCTGGGGGCCCCAGTGCTCAGTGTGGTGGTGGTGGAGATGCTGTTCCCGATCCGGACTGACTGAGGTCTCCCAGTCAGGAAGTCCAGGATCCAGTTGCAGAGGGAGGTGTCCAGGCCCAGCAGGTTCAGCTTTCCAATCAGGTGCTGGGGAATGATTGTGTTGAATGCTGAGCTGAAATCTATGAACAGCATTCGAACGTATGAGTCCTTATTGTCTAGGTGGGTGAGGGCCAGATGGAGGGTTGTGGTGATGGCATCGTCTGTTGAACGGTTTGAACGATACGCAAACTGCAGTGGGTCTAGTGAGGGGGGCAGCTGGGTCTTAATCTGCCTCATGACGAGCCTCTCGAAGCACTTCATGATGATGGGTGTAAGTGCGACGGGACGGTAGTCGTTGAGGCAGGACACTGAAGACTTCTTTGGCATGGGGATGATGGTGGTGGCCTTGAAGCACGTTGGAACAACGGCGCTGCTCAGAGAGATGTTGAAGATGTCGGTAAGAACATCTGCTAGCTGGTCTGCACATCCTCTGAGCACTCTGCCAGGAATGTTGTCTGGTCCAGCAGCCTTCCGTGGGTTGACTCTACATAGAGTTTTCCTCACATCTGCCGTGGTAAGACAGAGCACCTGGTCGTTGGGAGGAGGGGTGGACTTCCTCGCCATCACGTCGTTCTGCACTTCAAACCGAGCGTAGAATTCGTTCAGCGCATCTGGAAGGGAGGCATCTTTGTCACAGGCAACTGATGTTGTCCTGTAGTTGGTGATGGCCTGGATGCCCTGCCACATGCGCCGCGTGTCACCGCTGTCCTGGAAGTGACTGTGGATTCTCTGGGCGTGTGCGCGCTTTGCCTCTGATTGCCCGTGACAGTTTGGCCCTAGCTGTTCTTAGGGCTGCCTTATCGCCTGCTCTGAAGGCGGAGTCTCGGGACCTCAGCAGCGTGCGCACCTCCGCAGTCATCCACTGCTTCTGGTTGGAGCGTGTGGTGATGGTCTTGGAGAAAGTGACATCATCAATGCACTTGCTGATGTAGCTGGTCACTGATGCTGTGTATTCCTCCAAGTTGGTAGAATCGCCATATGTTGCAGCCTCCCTGAACATGTGCCAGTCAGTACACTCAAAACAGTCCTGAAGAGCAGAGATGGCTCCTGCTGGCCAGGTTTTCACCTGCTTCTGAAGCGGTTTTGTGCGTCTGACGAGCGGTCTGTATGCTGGAATTAACATAACAGAGATGTGGTCTGAGTAGCCGAGGTGGGGGCGGGGCTCCGCCCGGTACGCGCCTGGGATGTTTGTGTAAACAAGATCAAGCGCGTTCAGCCCCTCTCGTTGCAAAGTCCACATACTGATGGAATTTAGGGAGCACTGTCTTGAGATTTGCATGGTTGAAATCTCCGGCGACAATAAACAGTCCGTCGGGGTGAGCGTTCTGCAGTTCGCTCATAGCCCCATACAGTTCACAGAGCGCTTCCTTAGCGTTAGCGCTGGGGAATGTAAACTCCGGTTATGCAAACAGTGGTGAATTCCCGTGGTAGATAAAAAGGTCTGCATCTAACAGTCACAAGCTCCAACAGCGATGAACAGTAACTAGAGACTAGCATAGAGTTCTTGCACCATTCCGTGTTGATGTAAACACACAAGCCACCACCGCGAGTCTTACCGCAGAGAGCTGTATTTCTGTCGGCACGAAACGAGGCGAGCCCGTCTAGCTGAATGGCGGCATCCGGAACTCTGTCGCTGAGCCACGTCTCCGTGAAAACAAAGACGCAGCAGTCTCTAAACTCACGCTGCGTAGCCTGCTGGAGTCGGATATAGTCCAGTTTATTGTCCAGGGAGCAAACATTTGAGAGCAGGATAGACGGGAGAGCCGGCCGGCTAGGGTTTGTTTTTAGCCTAGCATGGACCCCCGCCCTCTTTCCGCGCTTCCGTTTTCTCGCACACCGCTTACGACGTCCTCTCCCCCGGCCACCGGCATCAGGCGACGCCGAGGGCTGGAGGCCTGGTCTCCGCAGCAAGCCGAGTACGCGTAGCGCCTCCTGCAGGTCATCATGCAGCTTGGTTTTTGCATGAGTCTTATATTTCAGTAGTGTCTGGCGATGGTAGACACGAACACCGGTTGCTCCGATGTCCATGTGTTGCAAAAGTCTGGCTTTTTTAACAAAAATAGCACCATTGTGGATCCGGAGTGGCCGCTGCGTGCTACCGCGCCGCCATCTTGGACGCCATCTACCATTGCACCAGGGTTGGGGCCACTATTTGCACTTAAAATAGCATACACCATTATTTGCACCAGGGTGCAAATAGCATCTGCCTTTTTTTATGTATTATCTTTAACCAGATATGTGCTGATGAGGCATGTTTCCACGCCGTTGCTTCAAATTATAACACTTTAAAATGAGAATGAAATTTTGATTATATAAATACAGCAAATTTCCACAGTGTCAGGGATTATTTATTTCACCTCCAGAGTGTGCACTCATACTCTAGAACCCTTCAACGGTGCCAACTATCATGCCGATGAATCGGCAAAAACGTTACAAAAAACATTTAGCAGTTTTTGTCCAATAAAATTATTTCTGGAATGGCTTCCCCAAAAATGTCATATGAAATGAGGCAATGACAAGTTTATGTACAAATAATATATATATATAAATTGCATGTTACTCTTCGTGATGGACAGAATATGAAATGTAATAGCACCACTGTTGAACACAGAGTGTTCGATGGCTCGGAGATGCACACGCAGTTAATTTGATTTATCACGTTTATTTCAGATTTTATATTATTTCAGCTTTTTTCAGCGTATTGCCCAAGTGAGCCAAATTCTTAAGTTATTCACACATCTTGTGACACCTGCAGTTTGTTCTATTCATTACACTGCATCTCACTTCTTTAACGCAACAAACACATCTGGTCTGAACGGCCCCTTTCATGACTGCTGCAAAACATTTATTGCTGGTGTCTTTGCCATATATACAGATCTCACCTTCGCATACATGCACACTCTCTCTCTCTCTCTCTCTCTCTCTCTCCCTCTCCATCCCTTCATTTCTATCTCTCTCTGCCTGTGAAAAATAAGACTCTGTCCATCAGTTTAAACCTGCAATCAGTGTAGATTCCTGGCTGGGCTGCATGCATGGACAGGCCAATGTGTGTGTGCATTTACATCAGTGTGCAGCAGGGGGAAAGTATATCTCGGGCACTCACCTGTGCCCAATGAGCACAGACATACACCCACACTCAGAGGTTGGACACTAGATTCTTTAGTGAAGATGTAATATTATAGACATTTAACCCAATTATCCCTCTTTACTCTGACTGAACATCAATGGCCATGTAAAATATTTTCCTTTTAAGGTGCTAACGTAGTTTTTGCAAGTTGGAGGCATTTACGTAGCTGCTGCTACAACTGGATCATACCAATGAAATAGTGTTTTCTGTACCTACGCATGATATATAGTGGCCCCGAAAGTATTTGGACACTTAAGCTACACTTAAAATACATGATTTTCATTGCATCAAACAACAAAATATCAAACCAAGTGGCATCTGCAAACAAATGCTGCTAGAACTTTTCTCAAAACTAATTTCACTTTTTTGCAGTGACATTTATACAACTTGTTTTGCTTTGATTTAGTGGATGTATGAAGTCAATTTCACCACACCAAATGCTGTCGATTGAGCTCAAGTTGTAGTGAACCTGGAATATTCCTTTTAAGATGGTAAAGACATATATGCATGTCAAACGTTCACTACACACAGTATTGATTTTTTATTATTGTCAATTATTATATTCCAACCCCCAACAGCTCCTTGTCTCAATGTGTGATGGATATTTTCACACACTTTTTCAGTTCAGTTCCACAAATTTTCTATCAGATTGAGGTCAGGGCTTTGTGATGGATACTCCAATACCTTGACTTTGTTGTCCATAAGCCATTTTGCCACAACTTTGGAGGAATGCTTGGTGTCATTGTCCATTTGGAAGATCCATTTGCGACCAAGGTTTAACTTAATAGCTGATGTCTTGATATGTTGCTTCAATATATCCACATAAATTTCCCTCCTAATGATGCCATCTATTTTGTGAAGTGCACCAGTCCTTACTGCAGCAAAGCACCCCCACAACATGATGCTGCCACCCCCATGCTTCACAGTTGGGATGGTGTTCTTCGGCTTGCAAGCCTCACCCTTTTTCCTCCAAACATAACAATGGTCATTATGGCCAAACTGTTACATTTTTGTTTCATCAGACCAGAGAAAATTTCTCCAGAAAGTAAGATCTTTGTCCCCATGTGCACTTGCAAACTGTAGTCTGGCTTTTTTATGGCAGTTTTGGAGCATTGGCTTCTTCCTTGCTGAGCAGCCTTTCAGGTTATGTTGGTATAGGACTCGTTTTACTGTGGATATAGATACTTGTCTACCTGTTTCCTCCAGCATCTTCACTTGCATGTTCATTGTTCTGGGATTGATTTGCACTTTTCGCACCAAACTACGTTAATCTCTAGGAGACGTCTCATTTCTGAGCGGTATGATGGCTGCGTGGTCCCATGGTGTGTTTATATTTGCATACTGTAACACTTTCCACTAAGGAAGGGACAGGAAACAGCGTCAAAGGTAAGGCTTCTTTTAATCTTTTTTACTTTCACAATATTATCACAACAATTAGTTTCTCTTGGCTTGGTGTCGGGCTCTCCCTCTCGAGGCTCTCCGTTTTCTGCTTTTTATGCCGCTCTCCTCACGCTACTGCAATTAGACACAGGTGTTAGACATAATTTGGCCCAGGTGTGGCGCCCTTACCGCTTCTCTCTCCCGGACGGGCGCTTGACCACGCCCCGCTGCCACATACCCCCACCGCCCGACTCAGGCGGGCGTCATCCGGCCTGCCTACCACTCCCCCATTTCTGGAGAGGAAGTCGGCGGCAGCCATCTGCACCCCGGTCTGTGGATCACCTTGAATTTAAAAGGCTGGAGAGCGAGATACCAGCGGGTGATCCGGGCGTTAGTATCCTTCATGCGGTGGAGCCACTGGAGTGGGGCATGATCCGAACAGAGGGTGAAGGCCCGCCCCAGCAGGTAGTAACGGAGGGTGAGGACCGCCCACTTGATGGCCAAACACTCCTTTTCCACGGTGCTGTACTTAGTCTCCCTTAAGGAGAGCTTCCGACTAATGTACAGCACCGGGCTCCTCCCCTCCACCAGCTCGCGAGTACGGCCCCCAGCCCTCTGTCTGAAGCGTCCGTCTGCAAAATAAAAGGGAGAAAAAATCAGGTGCATGTAAAGCGGCCCCCACAAAGTGCAGCTTTAATCTGCGTAGCGCCTGTTGACACTGCTCCGACCATTGGACCGGATCTGGAGCCCCCTTTTAGTGAGATCAGTCAGCGGGCTGGTGGCGTCCGAATAATTAGGCACAAATCTTCTGTAATAGCCAGCCAGCCCCAGGAACTGTCTCACCCCCTTTTTGGTCTTAGGTCTAGGGCAAGTCGCATATCGCCGCAGTCTTTTCAATTTGGGGGCGCACCTGGCCATGACCCAAGTGGAACCCCAGATACCGTACCTCCACCGCCCAACCGCACACTTCTTAGGGTTTGCCGTGAGCCCGCCCGTCGCAGCGATCTCAGGGCGGCCCTCAGATGATGCATGTGCCGCTGCCAATCATTGCTATAGATGATAATGTCATCCAAATAGGCAGCGGCGTCGCGGTATCGCGGTCTGAGGATCCGATCCATGAGTCAGCTGGAGCGTGGCTGGGGCCCGAACAAACCGAAAGGAAGCGTCACAAATTGGTGTAATCCAAGCGGCGTGGTGAAGGCTGTTTTCTCGCGGGACATTGGTGTCAAGGGGATCTGCCAATAGCCCTTTGTTAAATCCAGGGTCGAGTAAAATCGAGCAGTACCTAACCGATCGAGCAGTTCATCAACACGGGGCATTGAGTGCAGCGTCAAATTTAGACACAGCGTTGACTTTCCTGTAATCCACACAGAACCGAACCGACCCATCACTCTTGGGAACAAGAACAACCGGGCTGGACCAATCACTGTGGGATTCCTCTATTACGCCCATATCGAGCATTGCATCTAATTCTTCCCGAGCGACTTTCTTTTTATGTTCGGAGTAGCGATAAGGCGACAACGCACCACAGCGCCCGGCTCGGTCTCGATGTGGTGCTGTATGAGGTTCATGCGGCCGGAGAGGGAAAACACGTCCGCAAACTCTTTTTGTAACTTCGGAAACCTCTGTGAGCTGCAGCGGTGAGAGCTGGTCCCCACAAGTGACCGGAGTGTTAAGATTGTAGTTTTTGTTTACCTCCGGTCCGAGCTCCGCCCTCTCGGAACTACCGTGGCCAGCGTCACAGAGGCCGCCTCCTCCCTCCACAATTTCAGGAGGTTGAGGTGATATATTTGTGCAGCGCCCCTCTATCGATGCGTTTGACTTCATAATCGAGATCCCCTACTGCGTCGTGTGACCTCAAGCGGTCCTTGCCACTTGGCGAGTAATTTTGAGCTTCGATGTTGGGAGTAATACAAGCACTTTATCTCCGGTGCAAATTCCGTAGCTGAGCACCCCTGTCATACAGCCGGCGTTGGCGTTCTTGAGCTTGGAGCAAATGCTCTTGTGTTAATCGCCCCAGTGTGTGGAGCTTTGCTCGAAGATCAAGAACGTATTGAATTTCATTTTTGGCATTAGAAGGTCCCTCCTCCCAATTTTCACGGATGACATCGAGGACACCGCGAGCGTCGCCCGTACAACAGCTCAAGCGGGGAGAACCCGGTGGAGGCTTGCGGGACCTCTCGTGCCGCAAATAACAGGGGGTCTAGCCACTTATCCCAATTTCTAAGCGTCATCGTGTGCGAATTCACGAATCATGTTTTTGGCGTTTTATTAAACCGTTCCACTAGGCCATCTGTCTGAGGATGGTAAGCGCTAGTCTTGAATCGATTTAATGCCCAAGAGCTCGTAAAGTTAGCGAAGTGTCCGTGACATAAAAGTTGTGCCTTGATCGGTGAGGATTTCTTTCGGAATCCCCACCGGGAGATTATCTTGAAGAGTGCCCCTGCAACACTACGTCGCGGAGATGTTGCTCAGAGGCACTGCTTCCGGATATCAGCGTCGCGTAATCCACTAGGACTAACACGGCGATGTCCGGCGTGCTGACCGTTCTAATGGCCCGGCGAGGTCCATCCCAATTCTTTCGAAGGGACCTCGATTAATGGTAGAGAGCGCAAAAGCGCTTTTGGGGTGGCGGTGGGTTTACCAGCTGACATTCGCGACACGCCGCACACCACCTGCGGGCGTCACCGCCAATGCCCGGCCAATAGAAGCGGGCTATTAGGCGGAGAAGTGTTTTTCGTTCCCCTAGGTGACCGGCCATAGGATTATAGTGAGCCGCCTGGAAAACCATTTCCGGCGGCTCCGTGGAATCAATAATTGTGTTACTTCCTCTTTTGTTTGAGCGTCCTCGTCACCCTGTATAAGCGATCTTTAATAAGCGAAAAATCACGGATATGAGGCGGCGACACCCGGCGGAGTTGTTGACCATCGATTACTCTCACTTGGTCAAAGCGTGCTTAAGGGTATCATCCAGCGACTGCTCAAGGGAAGTCCCCTCCGGGAATTCCGGAGAGGAGGCGTCCACCTCGCCCCTTCCCGTCACTTTCGGAGCAGTCGAGGGCGGCCCTAGCTCCGCCTCCCGCCAAAGCATCGCACATCACACACCCCTTCACTCTCGCGCAGGACCCATCCGCACAAACTCCCTCCAATAACTTTCTAAAATTCGGCCAATCCGTACCCAAAATTAGCGGATGGGTGAGTGAGGACTAACAGCTGCCTCTACACTATGTTTTTCTCCCTGAATTTGATCGCCAGAGTCACCACGGGATATTTGTGAATATCCCGTGTACCACCTTACCCTCACCAGTTTAGCTGAGCCCAAAGCCCGGGTTGAACCAAGCGTTGGTGGATGGTGGTCTGGTTACAGCCGGTATCCAACAAAGCTTGGTATATACCCTAGATTCTTACGGAATCCGATGCGCTCCAACCCGATCGGGGGCAGCCTGTGGAACATCGGAGACCCGTACCACGCCCCTATTTCCATCAGCGGGCACTGATCCGGAAGTGGTCGGGTCCCGCACCTCCAGCAGACCGGCCCAGGCGCTGCGGCCGCACCGTGCTGGCGAGCCCCCACCTGAGGAGGAGGCGGCTGAAGGATGGAGAAGGGCTTGGTGGGCGTTCCCAAGACCGGGGGAGCTGGAGCTGAGCAGCTCCACGCCTGCGAGGGGCAGGAGCGGACCCTGGGGAGAGAGCAGGCGAGAGGGAAGAGGGAGGGAAAAAAAACAGGGGAAGACACAGGGAAAGGGGAGACAGACAGAGAGGGCTCATCCGCCCTCGGAATCGCCGCCATGTGGTCCTCCGCGAGCGGACGGCTTCCTCCAGCGGCGCCGGGCGGTGGCACTGGACCCACTCGGCCGTCTTCGGGGCAAGCGCTGGACAAACTGCTCCAGTACCACCTGGTCGACGAGCTCCTCGGCGCCCGTGGTCCAGCGCAAGCAGCCACCTCCGACGCGCATCCGCGGAGCCGTTGGGCGACGCGAGCAGGCGGTCGGATTTCTCCAGTTTTAAGGCCGGAAGAGTTGGCGACTTTCCTCTGGGGACCGACCAACCCGTTGCAGGATGGCTCTTCGCAGATCGTTGTAAGCCAGGAGGCTTGTTGCCGGCAGTTGTTGGGCGCGAGTTGTGCTTCCCGGACAGGAGAGGGACTAATCGGGCTGCCCACTGGTCTTGGGGCCACCCCAAATCTCCGCCGTCCTCTCGAAGAGGTCGATGAAGGCCTCTGGGTAGATCCGCCCGGCCCCATCTTCTGTATAGCGGGTGGGGGCAATGTGGCGTGGGTGTCGGGGGTGGCGGCTGCGGCTGGGCGGCCTCCTGGCTGAGGAGGCTCGGATGGCGAGCCGGTCCTCTGCTTGAGCCCGCATGATTTCAAAAAGCGGCGATCCTGGTCTTGCGGAGCTCAAGCAGGGATTGTTGGTGGCTCTGGTGGAGTGTCGCGAGGGACTGGAGGACTTCAGCCAGCTGGGAGGACTCTATGGGGCGACTCTGTTCCATTATTATGGTTTTTTTAATGTCCGGGTTTAGGCACCAGTGTAACACTTTCCACTAAGGAAGGGACAGGAAACAGCGTCAAAGGTAAGGCTTCTTTTAATCTTTTTTACTTTCACAATATTATCACAACAATTAGTTTCTCTTGGCTTGGTGTCGGGCTCTCCTCTCGAGGCTCTCCGTTTTCTGCTTTTATGCCGCTCTCCTCACGCTTACTGCAATTAGACACAGGTGTTAGACATAATTTGGCCCAGGTGTGAGCGCCCTTACCGCTTCTCTCTCCCGGACGGGCGCTTGACCACGCCCCCGCTGCCACACATACTATTGTTTGTAAAGATGAACGATGAATATTTGTGTCATGCACAAACTAAATGTACTAAAGGAGTTACCAAAACTATAGTTTGCTAATATTAAATCTGTGGTGTGGTTAAATGACTTCAACCTAAGTATATGTAAACTTCTGACTTCAACTTTAATTTCATGCCTGCTCCGGAAGTAAGTGCGCCCCCTGAAGCAAAACGAGTAATGATGTCTCAAAAACGTATGTAAATGCTGTGTAGACAAATCGTCACTTGCAGTGTAAACAGATTGATTCATTTTAAGGCAGAGGTTTTCAGTTATATTTGAAATTGAAAAGTAAACATGACATGTTACTGTATTTGTCACTAACAGACAGAATTATGAATATAAACCAATGTTATTAACAAGATTAACAAGGTATTTTTTGTCACAATCTAAATTATTAGTATTTATTGAGAATATGACTTTTTCAAGGTTTAAAAATTGGGTTTTAACATGTTTTGCTGTGTGTGTTTGGATGTTGGGTAGATGAATAGGGTTTCTCTTATTCACAGGCACCACAGAAAGTAAAAGACAAGTCTGCAGCAGGTCCTTCTGGGAAGGCTCCCAACCTGAGTGAGGTCAAAAACAAGCTATCATCAGTAGTTCAAGAGGTATGCAAAGAACTCGATGTATTCCCTTCCATGCAGAGTTTTCTCTCTCTGCTATCTGTGGATCTACCGATACAAACTTTTATCGACGCTTACTGTTCTAAATAAGCACCCCATTTGTTGTTGTCAAAGTTCTGACATACAAACAAACACTTGCGTTAAGTGTTAACGGTAAGTCGGCCATGGCAGCAGACACTGCGATGGTCGGGTATTAATGAGGCATGTGAGTAACAAGATTGAGGCCGGAGGTGGGTTGACCAGGTCTGTGACATCACCGAATCAGCCCTGTGCCGGGATTAAGCCGCCTTCCTGAGCCCACCTGCTCACCTCCCCAATCAACTCCTAAAACACTTTGATTCACTGAGTGCACATGGAGGCCACCTCAGTCAACATCGTCACCCTCCTCAACTTTGTTTTCTCGATTAGAGACTTCTTGATCTCTGTGAGGGTCTCATAGCACTGGTATGTTCTTAAAAAGTGCTGACCCTCTCCATGTTAAACAAAAGTATGAAAATACATGCCATGACAAAGGAAAATCAGTGTATTGTGTTTCTTTAATATATCGAGATTTTCTCTTTTCCGAGTTACTAATGATTGTCTATGCTTTGCATGTGTGGTATGTTGTTGATTACCAGACACAATAATCCTGACTCATCCCGTCAGTAGGGATGGAATTAACGATTACATCTCCTTCACCAAATCCATTAACTATATTATTAGTACTTTTCAGGAAGTATTATTTAAAAATTCCACCGATTACAACAAAACTCATGCGTCTCTTTAACGACACATTGTCATTTGAACCAGTCTGTAACTGCACTGCCTGACTGAAGTCTCACGAGCTTTAAGTTTAAAAGAACCGGTCATTTGTTTGGGAATCTGACTGCACTGGTCCTGTTTTATGTTTCATGCTGTAGATTTAAAAGAATCGGCTCATAAGTGTCAGTTGTTTGGGAATCGGCCTACACTATTGACACTATATGTTTATAATCCTGACCCTAACCATCAGTTTGTAAAAAAAATACACGTTTCTTTTTTTTACAGTGATGCACTTGGAAGCCAAGCAGGCAAGAGTACATCACCGCTAATAAATGCTTCAAATATGCAATTGACACTCTTGTTCAATGTACAATCAGAATGTGTATACTTTAAATTTGTAAGCATGAGACTGGTTGGATAGAATTGCTTACTAACTCTGTCTATGCAAAGTTATATCCTGTCTTTTGACACATGCAGTTGCCAGTCACAAAAACTTCAGCCTGGTTACATTCGCATGGTTTCTGCACAAGGACACAAGGAACAAACTTGACTCCACCCACAGGAAATATGCTGGTATTGCACAACCGGAAGTTCCTCCACGTAGAGAAGTAGTCCCATCTCAAAAAAAGACGATTTAGAGATATGTCCAGAAACGGTAAATTTAGTCCCATCTTGACATACATGATATGCCTTCAACATGAGTCATAAACTCATTTCCCATTCATTTTATACACACTGAGGGACGAGTTAAAATCATTGTCCATGGTAATAACCAGCATAGATGCAGTACATTGATATTAAGTTGAAAATTGCTCAATGTTCCTTTTACCAGAAACAAGACAGTAGGATGATTAGTGTGTTGCGCAGTAACATCTAGTTTGAAACTGGAAGAATACAGCGGATGGATTGTGTTGAGCAGATACGATGATTTGTGTCCATGTGATTTCATTCGGTCTGCTGTAGATAAGGGGAACTGGAATTACAGTAAAGGCCACAAAAATACAAGTTCACTGAAGTGTGTCCAACACCCAACACTCACCCTGTTCATCACGGCTGCAGCGCTCTGGCGCAAAGTCAGAATGATCTCAACACTTAGCAGAGAGACACGAGTGATGAAAACGAGGCATTTCATTTCTTCAAAAATGTGTTTCTCTGAACAGGGGAAGTCACTTCCAAAAACGGAACAGAAGTTTGAAAACTACGCTAAAAGCTCTTTCAAGATCTCAGATAAGCAAGTGAGTATCTGCACTTTCATAAAGCACTGTCACACTTTGGCAAGCTTATTTATACCATTTGTACATTACGGAGAAAGTATGTATGGCACTTTATCAACACTTCTGAAAGGTCTTATATATATATAAGAAATGAGTATAGTCCACTTAAAAGATTAAAACCCTACTGCTGAGAAGATGAGAGACTAAGAAGAAGCTATTGGTGAAGATGGTCGACTAGTTGATTGACCTCAATGGTTTGTAAATAGACCAACACTTCATGTATTTGGAGTCTGACAGTAATTGTCTTGAAACGTTTTGTTGAAGTGGGTTACAAACACAGTGCTTTGATGGCTGTAGTGGTATTGCTTTAAAGGGGATTCAGAGATGCATCTTTTGTTGGTTTTGGTAGTCCAACAGTTACTGTTAACTCACTTAAGCACAGCACGCTAAAACCCTCTTCAAGACGTAGCATCTCTAAATTGGTGGTGTCTGCATGATCCTAAACCAGTGTAATTATACAGAGCTTCCTTAACTCAGACTAGACATTCACTCAACCCAACAACTAGTCAAGTTGAAAATATGTACTTTTGCACATCCCTGCTCCACAGCCAGCAGAGAGATACAGAAGCATTAGCATCTTGTGTTTTAGAGGTTTGGTTGGGGGTGGCATACTGAGAGGATCCTGCCTCTCTCTCTCTCTCTTTTATTTTTATCAGCAAATGAAATATGTACTAAATGACCTTTTGGCATTGAAATAATCAGGCGGGAACTGTCAAGACTGACATCTTTAGCTGTGATTTAAATCTTTCGTTCACTCATTGCCCTCTTTTAATCTCTTCTAGACTAGTTGTTTCGCAGTCTTATGTGTCAAGCTGGGTGTTGACCTAAAATATTGCAGTTGTGCAAAGCAGCCCTCACAAATGGCAAAGTTTGGATCGAAAGAGAAAAATCTCTCTTTTAACTAGAGCACTATCACGTCTGCTGTTGCTTCTCTTTGTCTCAGGATGAATTATAAGCAAGAGAGCACAAAAGTCAGTGTGTGTGTGTGTGTGTGTGTATGTTTGTGTAGTGGTACCATTTAGGAATGGGGATATATCAAATATACATGATAAATTCATGATGATTTTACTGGTGAAATAAAATGAAGCAACATCGTGATTATAGTGAGCTTTTTATGTGGCTATTAAGTTTCCTAAATAGTTTGTCAGTAGCAGGCCCTAAAATTCTTGTGAGTGGACCTACTTCCTTGGCCACAGATTCAACATCTTGTTTTGATACAGCTGAAGTCTTCGTTGCTAGTTTGAAAACATCACTTTAGAACTAGCAACGGAGGATGTGTTGCTTTGCTGGAGCACTTACTGGAGTAACAAGTTAGTGTGCATGTGCATGTGTGTGTACGTTTGTGTGTGAGTGTATGAACAAGAGAAAGAGAGAAACAGAGATATTGGTGTTTGATGTGGCTCTCATCAGGCATAACATTGCTTCAAATTGACGATATGTAAATGTAAGCACACTTGTCCGCAGCAGCGAGTTTATTGTGTGTGTGTGTGTGTGTGTGTGTGTGAGTGAGCGAGCGAGAGAGAAAGGAAGGAAGAAAGACTGGTGTGTGAAATTATTACCTGTTTGTTGAGGCTCTCATCAGTAACTGCAGTTACTTTTTATAGATTACATGATTACATATTAACAAGACAACAGCAGTAAATTGTAAGTAGAGTGTTTTCGGAAGAGAGGGTGAGGGCTGTGTGTATTGCGACTTTGAGAAGTTTTCATGTCACTGATTCACAAATATAACTAGTCTGATCTCTTACTACACATGGATGGCGTTTGTAAAATGGCAAAATTGCATGACCACATTTGTGTAAACTTGCCCCGGTTACCTGTCCATCATTTTAGAAACTCCAATAAGAGGGGACCTGGGTAGCTCAGTGAGTATTGTCACTGACTTCCACCCCTGGAGTCGTGAGTTCGAATCTACGGCGTGCTGAGTGACTCCAGCTAGGTCTCCTAAGCACCCAAATTGGGCGCACCCTCCTCGTGGTCATGATTCAGTGGGGTGCGTGGTTAGTTGCGCGTTGATTGTGGCGAGTAGCACGAGCCACCACATGCTGTGAGTCTCCGCGGTGTCATGCACAACGAGCTAGGTGATACTATGCACGCATTGGCGGTCTCAGAAGCGGACCTGCTTCAGAGACCTGTCCTCCACCACCCGGATTGAGGTTGAGTAACCGCACCACCACGAGGGCCTGCTAAGTAGTGGGAATTGGGTATTCCAAATTGGGAGAAAAGTTGATAAAATAGAAACTGAAAGAAAAGAAACTCTAATAAGAAAGGCCTGTTAAACTCAAACATATTTGGGTCTGTTATTGATGGAGGGCCAAGACCTCTATCAGCATCACAAACATGAAAATATGAAATCACGTGTCAGCTTGTGTGTTTCGCTGGGCTCGAATCGCAGTCTTCTGTCCAAACCTAGACTCTATGAGGTGAGCTACTGCGCAAGTGAATCACATTGGAATAAGTATGTACATGAAGGTGAGTCCCTTGTCAACTGAACCGAACTCGGAGGACATCTGTTAAGCCCAAAGTGAACTTCGGTTAGAACTCAAACACTGAGCGTGTGCAGCCTGATATTTGTAACCACGTGTCTTCTGAACGTGCAGTATGTGCAATCACCTGGAATTATTTGCTGGTCCACAAGGTGACAACGCTCACAATTGAGCTGTTGCTGTCACAAAGTAGCGCTCGAAGAAGATTTAATCGCCACTTAACTCATCAGGAGATACGCCTTTATACATCTTAAGTCTGAAGGACAATAAATAGTCCAGGATCTCATAGCAGTCGTTGTGCACATGCACCAACCACGTGTATGAGCCTACAGTCAAATTAAGTATACTTTGGAATATTCATGTTCTACTGTACGCATACGCTAAGCATTCATCGTGAGGTCATAATGCAATTTTTATTTTATTTGGAGTAATTGTGCAGCCCTTCACAAGAGTTTGTGCTATTGTGTTTTAGTCTGTAATGAGTTGTATGATTTGATTTATTGCACCCTATGCATCTGTTGTAGAAATGTGGCTGGAGCATTTCAGGCTTCACTGAGCAGGTGTCCTCTCAGATGTAGAATGGGTTGAGTATGTGAGTGTGTGCTCGTGTGCACGTGTATGTTTTTGAGCATGGATCACAGCAGGCAAAGAGGTGTGAGACATTTTTTTATCAAAGAGAGGCACTAGTCATACCCTCTGGTATGTGCAATGACTGCACCCCCTTCCTCTGGGCTCTGCACTGTAGTTAAATCCTAGACGCACCGCTAATGTGGAGTTTTTGTCCAAACTTACTCTCAGCTCAAATGATCAAGAATCCAAATGAGTTGCTAGATCACAGAAACTCACCAACTCATCCTTTTCCCCCTCCCCTCTCTCTCTGTCTCTCTCTGTCTGTCTCTCTCCACATTTGTTTTCTTGCAGGTGATCAAAGAACTCTGGAACTTTTTACAGTCACTGAAAAAGTAATGGCTGCTCTGCGCTCCCCGTCCCGTCCCGGTGAAGCAGAAGTCTGGGGTGAGCCAGTAACTGCACTTAAGCTGTGCAATCTGGCCTATTCCCCTCCTAACGTGATCCGTCTGCTCTTCTCTGATCTATTCTCTCAGTTTAATAAAGGGAAATATTTGCATTTACAGTAAAGCCCTTACAATGGAAGTGAATGGGGCAAGTTTATTAATGCTAAAATTAAATCACTAAAAAAGTATAGCAACAAGACGTAAACATTATACATTTGAATGTGATTTTATTGAGATAAAGTCACTTACTTACCTTTTCTGTGTTAAGTTATATCCAATACCGGGATTACAGAGTTTTGTTGTCATGGCAACAAAATTCTAATATTGAAAATAACAACACAGATAAGGTTAGTAGGCATTTTTATCACACTAAAATCATGTTATAATGTTTACGTATTGTAGCTATACTTTTGATACTGTGGGTGTTTTAGCATTTATAGACTTGCCCCATTCACTTCTATTGTAAGTGCCTCACTGTAACTGAGATTTTGAACCTTTTTCTTTCTTTTTTTTAATAAATGAGGGACAAGTCCAAATACATTTTTGTGGTAATCAACATTATGCCATAAATCCTGTTAATTGATCTTAACTTGTATTGAATCCTGAATATTCCTTAAAGAGTTCATCTCACAAAATCATGTCAAGAACATGTCCAGGTCATATTTCAACCCAAAACCAAAAGAAAGTTATAAGCCTAATTAATGACAATTCTCTCATCATTTACTCACCCTCATGCTATCCCAGATGTGTTTGACTTTCTTTCTTCTGCAGAACAAAAGATGAAGATTTGTAGAAGAATATCTCCGCTCTGTTGGTCCATACAATGCAAATGAATAGTGGTCAGAACTTTAAAGCTCCAGAAAGGACATAAAGGCAGTGTAAAAGTAATCCAGTGGTTAAATCCAGTGTATCATCTATTAATTATTATAGGCTGTTATAAAATAATCTGTTACAAAATGTTCAAATGATTGCATGAGCAAAATATAATGCATCTTATTTTGTCATTATGTGAAGGTTCGCTGCCCAACTCAATGAAAGAATGTGCACAACGCGCGTATGTCTGTTCTTCCTTCAGGTTACCGTAGTAATCTTAGTAATTATGCATTTTTTTGTGACTGTCTGAACTGTCTATTTTCAATGGTTGGTTTAACCATTGCGTTTTTAACACGGGTGTTAAGTTGAATTCATTTTTGAAGACGCTGCATTCTGTAGCTGTTTGAAACACTCGTAGCACGTTGAGTTCACTGCCACACGCCTGGTGAGTGTTTCTCCGCAAGTTTGGTGTCTTCTGAAGTGATGTGATAGGTTTGTGAGGCCTTGTCATTCTCCACTTTAACATTCTTCTTTTGTTTTTGGCCATTCACATTCTTCGCATTATCGCCACCTACTGGTTGTGGCTGGTGAAGGGTGGAGATTTATACTAAAAAAGGACTTTAATATTGATCTGTTTCTCACCCACACCTGTTATATACTGTAGGTACTGAAGACATGGATGAAACCACTGGAGTTTGTTGGATTACTCTTTTGCTGACTTTGTGTGCTTTTTTGGACCTTTTAAGTTCTGGTCACCATTCACTTGCATTGTATGGACCAACAGAGCTGAAATATTCTTCTAAAAATCTTAATTTATGTTCTGCAGAAGAAAGTCATACAAATCTGTGATGGCATGAGTGTGAGTAAATAATGAGAGATTTTTCATTTTTTGGGTGAACTATTGCTTTTTTTATTTACTTTTTTAATGAGATTAACCCTTAAATACTTGTAGAAAAATAGAAGAAAAGGCCATTGAACTGACATTGATTCATGGTTTTTCGTGAGGCCCCTCTGGGGAAAAAAAAGGTAAGGCTTGAAAGCATCTCAAGGAAAACCCTAGATCAACTTATGATGCCTTGATATCACTACGGTATAATAAAAAATACATCAAAATAAAAGCTCATTCTAAATTTACAGCTCACAATTCTTTATTTCGTTCTGACCGAATATTCCATCTAGCTTGCTGTATCCCGTGCCGCCCCTGGGGTCCCGTCCTGCTGCAATTCTAATAGCCTGTATAAAGTTTTCTATCATCTCAAGTGCTGTAGAAGCTCCAGTAAACGTTTACGCTTGAGAAGTATGGTCAGAAGATGCCTCGGAAAATGTGATTGTTAACCCGTGATTTAGGTCAGTTGGTATGACCACAAAAATGATATGTTTTGAAATCCAGCTTAGAGATATAGAAATATATATATGTTTTGTTTTTTTACGCTAAACTTTTATTTTTGTAGCGTGAATGAAATCCCTTATGCAGTTGATTTAAAAGTGGAATAGTCTGTCCTCCATCTGTTTTAATTCATTTGACACATGTTGTGTTAGTACAGATATGATATTTACAGCATGTCTGTACACCACACAAATGGTGCAACATGACAAAACTAGACTGCTCACATTTTAATCAGCAATGCTATCTAACACTGCGAGTGCACTGTGTCACTTGTTCATTGGCAGCAATTTGGTTTTGTCGCAGTATAGATTGGGTGTCTTGACTTGGATGGGAATTGTTATCTAGCTTTTGTTAATCCTTGAAATAAAGACTGTAACACAACCTGTGAGTTATAAGAGTGTGAAGTGGCCTGTGCTCGAGCTTTAATTCATCTCTGGATAAAGAGTTGCACCTTTAACTTTAAGGTGTTGTTATAGTGTATAGTTGCAGATGTGATTATGAAAAAAAAAAAAAAAATGTGTTCTTTTTATCATGTCTATGGTTTATTGCTTAATTCCAAAACTGTTTGAGGAAGAGTCTAAATGAGTGAATCTATCTTGGCAGATTTTCTCCATCTCCAGGGAAGAGCTCTCCCATTTCTCCTCCTGAATTTTCACCTGATTGTTTCTTAAAGAAGGAAAGTGTCATCATTGTCACTTCCCATTCTTGTCTGAAACTGAATAATTATAGTGTCAACCGAATGGAATGCATTGCCATTCCTATTTACACAGCTTATTTGTGGGAATATAGGCGCCGACATTGATGAACATTTTGGAATTCGGTCATATCCATACAGTGATGTGCACAGATCTAAGCTGCGGTGAAAGAATAAATAACACTTTTATTTTTTTTAAATAATTTATTTAGTATTTTATTTGCTTTTTAAAAAATTGTTGTGTGTGTATATATATATATATACTGTACATATTGTTTTTCTTTTTTTCCTTTATCACAAATAATAGCCTATTCTATTATATTTCTCAGAAAAATCACCATGGTAATACACTTGTTTATTTGTTTATTTTCAGACATGTTCTGTGATTAACTACATTTTAATTACTGTTATTGTGAGATTATTACAATTAATTAAAATTTTGTTTTATTTTACTATTTTAATTAAATTATTACAATTTCACCCCTTTTTCTGGGTGACCAAAGGGCAGCATTAGATTTGTGAATGAAAGGGGCAGGGGCCTGCTGCCCCCGTTCTGTGCACGTCACATTATCCATATACTTCACACTGAAACAGAAAGTTTTTTTTTTCAGGATTACAATGATGGGTTTGGGTTAGTATAAAGATTATTTGTTTATACTGTATGTTTTATCTCATGTAACAAACCCTTAACATACAGTTTATTTTACAAGAGTTTGTTAGACCTCCATGATTGTATCACTAATAAACAACATACATTATAGCATTTGGGTCATTTTGTATCAACTCACTCAGAGGTCCTTAGCTCAAAATGAGTTTATTTTTTCTGGTGAAAGGTATACAAATGGTGATGCAAAGCAAAATATTAAATGCCAAGGATAAATATTTACTGAGTATCAATTATTTTATAGTAGGGGTGTCAAAATAAACATTTTTGCTAATGATTTTGGAGCAAAACTACTGGTCAAAGAAATGACCATTGAAAGGTGGCAGCATCATTATTTATTTTATGTATTACACAAAGAAACATAAAATTTAACAATTAAAGGATAGTTCTTCCAAAAATGAAAATGTTCTCATCATTTAATCACCCTCATGCCATCCCAGATGTGTATGACTGACTGTCTTCTGCAGAACACAAAGATTTTTAGAAGAATTTCTCAGCTCTATTGGTCCATCCAATGCAAGTGAATGGGTGCCAACATTTCTAAGCTCCAAAATCCACATAAGGGCAACATAAAAGTAATCCAGACAACTCTAGTTGGTGATAAACAGATCAATATTTAATTCCTTTCTTGACTAAATTTCTCCCTGCTCAGTCGACCTCCACTTCACTTTCTTCTTCTTCTTCTTCTTCTTCTGTATTGGTGGTTCACAGTCTTAATGCATATCGCGCCTTACTGGGCAGGGAGGAGAATTTATGATGAAAAAGTATTGATCTGTTTCTCCCCCACACCTATCATGTCGTGTCTAAACACATGGAATAAACCACTGGAGTCTTATGTATTTCTTTTATGATGCCTTTATGAGGATTTTTGTAGCTTCAAAATCTTGGCACCCATTCACTTGCATTGTATGGACCTACATAGCTGAAATATTCTTCTAAAAACTTCATTTGTGTTCTGCTGAAGAAAGTAAGTCAGACACGTCTGGAATGGCATGAGGGTGAGTAAATCATGAGAGAATTTTTATTTTTAGGTGAAATATTGCTTAAACAGGTGGAGCCACATTGAGAGCCCCATATCTCTTAAGAATTAACCATAATGGGTCTTAAAAGTTCATATAAAAAAGTTTGTTCTGAACCAGAATCTAAAATAATGATAAGAAATATTTTATACATCTGGAGTTATAGGCACACCAACAACAACACAAAAAAGGTGTTTTTCTCCCCATTTTTGGACTGACACAATAGGCATTTAATGCAACAATGGCTGCTGAAGTCAACTGATTTTAATAGTACACCAACTTATCTCTGTGTAAAAATAAAATAATTTTCAACGCTTTTTCCCCTGTAGTGTTTCTCCAAAATCACAGGTGAAAATTGACATTTTGGCACCGCTCTATAAAATAATGGTTTGACTTTCATTTTCATTTCTGTTTCTCTTTCTTCAGAAAAAGTATTAACAAATTGGCAAAATCTGAATTTTGGTTGACTTGACATGGAAAAGCCCATTTGCCTTGCCTTGAAGTCAATGTGAAACAAAATTCACAACCATTTTTACTTTTATAATGTGACGAATTTCTGACTGAAGCCAAGAATTCAAATTCAAGGAGTGAAAACATTGGCCTTAGTGACGACTACAAAAAAAAAGAAAGCTATTTCGGAGGTCGAGCAAGTACTTTTCGATGAAAGATTATTAAGACTTGTTTTATTTCTATGGAGTAACTTGCACTGATGAATTGTGCACATTAAGACCAGAAACATTTATTAAGAAAGTAAACCGGTTCAGATTTCATTTCATTCGACCGTATAACACACACTCAGGTAATGAGATTAATGTTTAGGGCAGAGTTAAATGAATCTGTGTTCATCTGCAGATTGTCTCAGATGAAATGAACCATCACAAACTGTTCCTGGATGTCATAAGAAACTGTTGGCCTCTCTCGAGTGATACGGTACTCATATGAATGAACTGGACATGTTGAACCCTTTATGATCTGTATTAGCTTTGGAAAGCTCTTTCTTGGGGGGTTTAATTGAGCTTTCCTTTTAAATTGCTTTGCTAATTTAGATTGAAAAATATTCTCCATGCTGTCACCACATGGTGGCGATAATGGCTTATATGAGATGGGTTTTTTTGATTTCAGAAATGTCATCTCCCACTGTGGTGTAAGGTGCAATAAATCACCCTCACCTGAATTACTCTCCTTCATTATGCCTGCTGACACTCACTTACTTCCTGTTGTCTGGGTCCACAGTAGGAAGTGAGCTCAGCAGACAAGGTGTGTATGGGGCAATACATTTGCAGAACTATTGAAGTGTGGAATTCCCCTTCTTTCCCAAGGGTAAGGAATTCCAGATCAGCACATTCTCTGGGCAGAAACAGAGATGGAAGAGAACTTAAAGACATCATTTTCTTCACCTGAATTCATGAGCTGTTCCAATCAGCAGTTAATCAGAATGAATGATAGAATATTTCACTGATATTGACTGGAGGGTCACAAACCAAGAGTGTCCAGAAGATCATGTTGGGGGCATAAAGCATTTTGATGCCTTTTAATAATGGGACGGAACAGAAGCAGCTGTCCTGATTGTCCTGAACACTGTGTTTCACTGCACACATTAGTGTTTAACTGTGCAAACACCAGGTCTTCAGGGCCACCGTTGGTCAACTTAATGCCCTACGCAGAGTTCCGGGGGAGGGGGGTGATATGAGCTTGAAGTGATCATCTGTGTTCCCCAACTGCTTTCGGGTCCTTGAATAACGTATAATGTGCGAGTAATGGCAGCTGGTGGATTTTTAGTGTCCCAGACTGCTTAGTCTGCTTCTAGGGAGTGGTGGTACTACAGGTCTTGGTAACCTGGTCTCATAGTAGCACGTTACTATACCTACATTTTTGCTAAATGGTTTTGCCTCATGTACATATCATGGCAGTTTCCTGGTGAAATGAACATTAGATGCACTACAACATCAAATCTCGATAAAAATGGCAGATTATCAGTTCATAAACACATGCTTTTTGTTCTGTTCCTTACACAATTCTATCTATCTTGGGTCTTTTTAGCCAGAAGAGAAAGACTGCAAAATTAAAGCAAATTTTGTCAATGTTAGTACAATATAGATGACCATAAAGCTAATATCCATTGGCTAAAACTAACAAAACTTATTCCACTTCATGTGGTCTTTAAAGCTGATGCTGTGTATGAAAAGATGCAACGTTGACACTGGCTGTTTCACCTGGGCCAGGTAAAACAAAGAATTCATGCTCATGGTGATAACACAGATTGCTGAAGTGCACTGGTGACTGATTTGTAAACATTGACTGTGGGAGAGTGAAAGAATGGCAACTTGGCATGTTTAGAGAAACCCCAGAGGGCAAAAACTGGATGGATCAAGGCTGATTAAATGTTTGACGTTTCCTCAATTTCAGCTGTCAGGAGCTTGGCAGTCATATGGCCCAGTTTCATTTGGGTTTGAGATGATTGTGATTGGTTGGGTTGGGCCTGGGCACCACCAGATCTATCAAAAAATGATATTTTAACTCCCTTGACTAGTTAACATCTTAAAGTGTTCTGCTAAACAAAGAGTGAAATTGAGTGAAGGATCAGGGTCCATTCTTCCTTTAATTTGTCATCAACATTTATCTAGTCTCAGAATGAAAAGCTAACCATCAGTGGAGTAAAAATGTAAAGTTTTAGGGAAAAATGCAAACTCTGAATCTCACTTGGAATGATTGCGAAATCGATAACTTCCTGGTTTCAATGCATGATCCAGACCCAGGTCTTCCACACTGCTGACACAATGCACTTCTGGTTGCACCACAGGGGAAGATAAACACGCATGAGCCGATGTAAAAATGTCTGATAGAGAGATGCCACTTGTTAATCAGTTGGCATAATGTGGCCAGTCATACAGTACCGGAAGTATCGTAAACAACATGCTGACCACCTATTTGATCATAAAGCATTTGGGATGCATTGTCTACCTGAAAATGTATTTGTTTTTACAAAGTACAGGGTTTGTACAAGGAAGAACTAATAACTGCATTTGCCAAATTTTGCCCGGTTAGTGGCATCAAATCTTTGTAAGATTGTACCAAGAAAATTCAGACTCACTATGAATTCAATGACAAGAGGTCAAAAGTTATGTTGCTAAAATCAGTCTATGCTTACTGAATTGCGATTCGCTACCCCCAGTGGACGAAGCTGGCGCCAAAAGAGAGTTGTATTTTTAGTTGTAAATAATGTAATATGTTGAACAGGAATGTACATTTTAATTAACAATACACCCTAACCCAAACCCCAACCGTCAGCGTAAATGAAGACTCAGAATCACGCTTACTATTTTTTATTTAAACAGGATTATTTCCTGATTCCCACGGAAACTGAACCCGGTTCACTGAGGCTGCTCGCGCAACGTGCTATCAGTCACTTTCAAACAAAGCACCTTGTAATTGCTGCGATACTTATAAGATGCATAATATAATTTTGCAACAATGTCGCCACAAGCACGTAATAAAATACAAATACAGCCTTAACTTTTTGGCTTTTAAACCCTCCAGAACTTTTGCCTGCTAGGCTTCCATTGTAAGTGCATTACTGTAAATGTGTTTTCAGTTCTTCTAACAAACTGGAGAAAGAGTGGAATTTATTTTAATTGGCAATCGACAGCAGGCCGCAGATGCTTTTGACAGAGCTTAAGTTGTATTTACTGTCCGCATGTGGCCCAGATTTTCTCGACATGCGAACAGTCCTTTTCATTGACTGTACTAAAACCGTTTACAGATCGTTAGGGGTGGGGGTTAGCGATCATTGATGGGGGCAGGGGGGTGTGGTAGGGGTTAGCGAGACATGCTTACCCCATCCCCCCCATCCCTCCCCCAGGATAAGATGGTGCCCCCCTAAGGAGTTGGTGCCCTACGCTGACTGTGTAATATGCGTATGAAGAGCTCCGGTAGTGTCAAAGAGCTCCGGTAGTTCAAACATGGTCAAAAGAGTGTACTTTGAAAGGCAACGCGGTCAACCGGGAATGATCTGGAACGTTTGCCCAATCCTGCTTGAATGCAGATTCCAGTGTGCTATTCCAGAATCGTATGTCAGTTCTTCTCATACTTCAGGCATTCTTTTTTTCCATTGGTGGGGAAATGATTATGCAACGTGTTCCTCCAGAGCCCCATGCTACCTGAGAGAAAGTTCACGCCAGAACAGGCGTAGCCGAGGACTGTGGGAAAGTGAGAAGTTCCACAACCGCACCACATTAATGAAATGTTAAGAGCTTAGTTTGCTTCTAATGAACCAATGAAACAGATGGAATATATGTGGCGTAGATGGCAAATAGGGTTGGTCTTTTCAGGTCAGCAAAGACAGAATGATCTGTGAAGTGTTGTATGGTATCTTGTGTTGCGTTAAACCTTGCAGAAATAAAAATATGCCAGTAATCAAGAGATCCAGTGAGTTTCCTCATGTGAGGTGCTGTAAAGCAGTGTTATTAACTGGTGGTTCATGTCCCAAAAATAGGTTGTATTTTTGTTATGATATGGTCATGGACAGCAGGGAAAAACAATGCTAAATACAAAGAATGTAATGCAATTAACTGTATATTCGTAAATAGTTAGGATAGCCAAATAAATAGGTGCATTAACTTTTAAAAATGAAGAGATAATGCTTCCCATTTATTTTGTTGATGATGTCAAAAGATGTGTGTCCAATCAAACTTATTAATGTTTTGCCTCAAATTCATCTGTCAAAATTAGGCAGATGCCAACATGGACTGGTGGCATGACATGCCCTCATCCTAGAAAACCATGAACTACTACTGGAAAAAGAAAATACTACCCAGAATGCATTATATGGAATCACATTTAAATGACCCCTCTGCTGTTGTTTGTGCATTTACAAATTTTTTAAATTGGGTTGCCACATGGTGTCCAATATAAAACCTTGGTCCTGAAGCAAAAACAGTTAAGAAACACTGCTTTAAAAATGCAGCATGTCTCACTGAGCATTATGTGGATTACTTTGCATGTTTTCTCACCTTTTGTGTTTGTATTTATGTTTGTTTATACATACAGTATTGCCAGCATGTTTCTATGAGTTCATGTACATGTGTGTTTTTTCTCTGTTCTCTTTTCTCTCAGATCTGCTCTGTGCTGTAAGAGGTCAGGTACATCAAAAACATGACATGTTAACGCACTGCCTAGGTGCATCCCAAAAGCAAAGAAGCATTTCAAACATTTGTCGAGAGCGTTCAGAATGGAAGTGGAACAATACGATAGCCCGAAGGGAAAATAAGTGATCATGCTGGTATGTTTAGATTAGACAGAGATGAAGCCATCATTGTCATTGTCAGATTTCAGTTTTTATTCTATCCTGTTCTAATCTGTTAGGATGACACCTACACCTCTGTCCCTCTCTCATTTTCTCTCTCAAGCGGTACATGTCCCGATGATTTGCATATTGTGAAATTTGTGTAATAAATGCTTTTAAAAATCCTTTTTTGAAAAGGTTGGGCGTAAGACAGTTGTGATGGTTGTGGGTTGCGATCTGTGATGATTCATGAAGTGGTTAGAGCTAGTTTTGAGAGAGAAGGCCAAGCTTTATTAATAAGAGACAAGGCGCGCTTCCCTTAACATGTGCCAACATGCGAGTGCATTACCTCCACGGCTGGCTATGGCAGAGATGTGAGATGCATTCCTCTACCCACAAAAACCCTTGACTCTGACAGACACTCTGTCACTAACACAGAAAGGCCAGTTTGGAGGGGTTTCATTGGCGTTTATAATGGCTTGTCAGTGGTTTCTTAGAAGCTGCTGTGTGGTTAGTTTTTGGTTTCTCTGTGGTTACTCTTGTAAAACTATATGAGCATTGGGTCTTTGTTAAAGGTGTAATATGTAATATATTTACTGTACTAAAGAATAAAATGATCATAATATGTTATCAGAGATTTAGGAAACATGCTAAGTTGAAATACTGGCTTCTCTGAAAACACTGCTTCAGCCAGTAAATTCTACTTTGAAATGTCCATTCCGGGCCAAAATTTCTATTTGTGTTTTGGCCCATTTCCCAATAGTATTTCAACACCCCGTGTAGCCAGATTTGAAACAAGTTAGCGGGCAAACACAGTGTGCTGCAGCCATGGAAGTGAGCAATACATAATTGACAGAGTTAAAAAAATCCAAATGAGCTGGTTTATAATTTGCAAACAATAAAAACATTGCAAACATATACATAAGCTGACAAACTTACAGTGTAAGTCTCATCGCTTGCCATTGTCAGTTTGCTCGTTCCTGTTGCGGGTCCTCAACCTGCCAACCCGAGTGAGCTTTGAGTCTGGGGAGGAGGGGGCGGGGGAGACAACTCTCTCCAATATTTATACTTAATATCTATACATAAAAAAATTGTTTTTCACCCCGCAGGGCCATTTAAAATGAACAAGTGAAGGCAAAAATGTAATGACAAATTATGAAGAATTTAAAAGAAATGGTAACCAGTTACTGCACCTAACATATAGACTTTCCCCAAGACATTCATATACATTCATATAACCATCTCTTGAGTGAAATAAAACTACCTATATTTGGTGTAGATTGCGGTCTCAGTGGTTTCTGGTGGTTTTGTACTTCAAACGCACTCAGCGCAGGGTCGCTTGAGGCACCTGTAGTTCTCAGAGAGTGATAGGATGAGGTTTGGGGTTTTTTCCCTCCATGTTCTGGAGTCTCTTATCAAGATGAATTGAACCCATTTGTGGCTAAATAGTGTGTTACAGGCCGTATGATTTGCAGGCTTTTTGTTCCAATGTGATGGTCTCTATCTATCGTTCCGACAAGACCAGGTTGATTCAGACACCAGTAGAGTTGAGAGTAACCATACGAACAGCAAAATGAAAAGACAACTTGAATACAAATCAAACCAAATAATCATTGTGGGCTTGAGGCTGGAATGAGGCCACATTCTTAACACCTGGTTTGGATCACCCCTGCGAAACGGCATGTTTGTTGAGGAAGGGAATTTGAGCTTAATTTACTACAGGACTTACTAAGGCTTTGTTCAGACAGGCAGCAAAATCTGCTTTTGGTGTATCCAATTCAAATCAGTTCAGTCTAAACTGAAAAAAAAAAAAGCACATGAAATCCGGATTGTACAAGTGTCCAATAACAGCCAGGGTGGTTTCAGAGATTAGGTGAATGGTATTCAGCTGGTCCTGTGATCATAACATGGCAGCCCTCAAAAGTGGGCCCTGTACATGTAGAATAAAACAGCTTTTATAAGGTTACTGATATGACTGTGTTTATCGCATGTGCACACTCATTATTTTTACACATCTTTCAAAATAAGGATTAATGTATTTTTTGGGTAAAAAAAATATATATATAAATGAGGGAAAAAAATTGCTTTAAATCTTAATGGTTTGGAGAAAGCAGGGTGACAGTTTGTAACAGTTTTCTTATGGTCAAGACCTTTCTCTTCACCCATTTCAACCAATAAAACCATTTTAATTTGTCCATTTTAAAGACCTTTATTTTAAGTAAAACCAAAAATCTATTGATAGCTTTGGTTCCGTAGCATCATCAGGCTTCCACCTACTTATGCTGAGACAAAATAAACAATCATATTTAAGTGAGGACACCGGGTTCACATCAATGAGTCAGGAATTGGCTGGTTTGCAGGTTCCAGTTAGCAACTCCAGGTAGATGCTGGAACTACATACTGTGAGGGCAAAAACATGCTGCTCCATAGACCACTTTCAAAAGTAGCCGTGTTTTCTGACCCAATATACACTGGCGGCCAAAGGTTTGGAATAATGTACAGATGTTGCTGTTTCAGAAGGAAATTGGTACTTCAATTCAACTGATCACAAAGTATAGTCAGGACATTACTGATGTAATGCACCATCACTATTTGAAAAAAGTCATTTTTGATCAAATCTAGAAAGGCCCCATTTCCAGCAGCCATCACTCCAACACCTTATCCTTGAGTAATCATGCTAAATTGATCATTTGGTACAAGAAAATCACTTGCCATTATATCAAACACAGCTGAAAGCAATTTGGTTCATTAAATGAAGCTTAACATTGTCTGTGTGTTGCCACAGTATGCAATAGACTGGCATGTCTTAAGGTCAATATTAGGTCAGAAATGTTTTGAGGAATGAAGGCTATACAATGCTTAAAATTGCAAAAAAAAAAAACTGAAGATTTAATACAAAGATGTACACTACAGTCAAAGCACAACTGACTCTAACAAGAACAGAAAGAGATGTGGAAGATCAGATGTGCAACTAAACAAGAGGATAAGAACATCAGAGTCTCTAATTTGAGAAATAGACGCCTCACATGTCCTCAGCTGACAGCTTCATTGAACAGATAATTGGAAAAGGGTGTTATGGATCTTAACCCCATTGAGCTTTTGTGGGATCAGATAGACTGTAAGGTGCGTGAGAAGTGCAAGACAGTCACGTCTATGGTAAGTGCTACAGGAAGTGTGGGGTGAAATGTCACTGAGTATCTGGACAAACTGACACCTAGAATGCCAAGAATCTGCAAAGATGTCATTCCTGCATGTAGAGGATTTTTTTGATGAGAACTTTTTGAAGTAGTTATAAAAAGATTCTAATTGTAATAGTCATTTTTCATGTTATTAATGTCCTGACTATACATTTTGATCATTTGAATGCCACTTTGGTGAATAAAAGTATCAATTTCTTTCAATAAGAGCAAAATCTGTATAATTATTCCAAACTTTTGGCCACCAGGGTATATATTTATTTTTTCCAATAAAAGTTTAAATGGCATTTATGCCACTACAATATGGTACATCCTTTTCCAGTGGTCAATGCTTTAAAGGACGCTTGAAAGTGTGAAACTGACTTTTTGCCTATCCATTGTGATTGGAGTGATTGGTCACATGACACCAGATCACAAAAACTGAACTTCCATGAGCAAAGATGCTAGCCTCCAGATCTCATTCTTCTGGGGAACCCTGCGCTATCTGAGCAGATGTTATTGATGTGAATGGGAATGTGAACATATTGCTTTCTCCAGGTTTTTTAGAGCTGGTACATGTTCTCGGATTTGTTCATCAACTCATTGAAAATGAACTACTTCCAGACACTTTGTCGCCGCTAACCGCTGTATGTTTAACACAACTTAATAAAGCCTGTACTAAGCAAAAACACAATTTAGGCCAGAAATGGCACACAAATGCAGACGCGAATGCTTGGACAGTGCATTGCAGGAATGTGGTCCCCTTAAACATACCTAACGTGTTAATTATCAGGTAGCTACTGTACTTATAAATTGTTGATTTTAACTTGCTCAGTAACATTTTCTTTAAACGGCTACTCTGCCTTGACAGCACTTGACATGGAAGAGAAAACTAACCGTACAAGCATACACAGTTTATTCATAGCTAATAGCACTGAGAATGCACTTAAGTAATGAATGAACAAGACTGCGCAAAACTGAGCTTGCATAGACAAAGCATTTGCGTGCTCACACTATGCAGAATATGGTTTGGACCTTAAAGCTAGGGTATACTTTTTCTAGTACTTTTTTTCATATGCCGTTCCATCTCATGCACGGTCAAATGGTTGTTCTTTGAAAGTATACTCTTGACCACTACCCCATACAGATGTGTGTGCTACATGCACTCAGTAGTTGCGCCCCAAACTGCACACTTTTGCACTATCCTCCTAGTACAAGTTTGTTAAAACTGAAGATGCAACAAAAAGAAGTGTACTATGAGTACCCAGAAGATGCACTTCTTAAAATGTCAAAACGGAGTGTTGAATATTGGACACTTCATGCACTCAAAGCTTGCCGTACATAGCAGAAGGGCGGAATTACCTGGTTGGATTGACCTTATTCACGCTAGCACCATCTTAGATTTTTAATAGAAATGACAATGAGGCTGTGAGGGATAGACTTACAGCCTCTTCAATGGGCCATACTGCAGTTTAAAGTGTTTTTGGTGCAGTTTTTTAGTGTATTGTTCAGCTGAAAAAACATTGACAAAATATCTGTCCAAGAACATTCATTATACAAAGAACTCCAGACAACATGAGTTGTGGAAAATCAGATGTGATCTAGGAGCTTTTATAAAGCTTTATACTGTCCATGCCATTGAAGAGACTGTAAGTCTATCCCTCACAGCCTCGATGTCATTCCCATTAAAAAAAGATGGCGCTAGTGTGAATAAAGTCTATTGCTGGTCTGACAAATGATCGTAAATAATGGAGAATGTAACTAGCGAAACTACTCTGAAGGCAGCACCTTTCAAATGTAAGTTGAATGCTTTACCATCACCCCACACTGTGTGAATATGGATGCTGTTTACATTTACGTATTTGGCAGACCCTTTTATCCAAAGTGACTTACAGTGCACATATTACAGGGACAAGGCACTTAAAGAGTTAAGTGCCTTGCTCAAGGACACAATGGTGGTGGCAGTGGGGATCGAACCAGCGACCTTCTGATTAACAGTTATGTGCTTTAGCCCATTACGCCACCACCAATCCTACACAACTCCTGTTTGAGATACAAGTGTTGAACTGAGCTTGGTTAACGCACTAACGTTAGCAGTAAGCGACAACACACACATGCATTTAAAGAGCCTCTTTCTGTTAAACGGTGCATGCTTCCGTGTAGTAAAAAACTGTTCCATTTAGCATGATACTACACTTTGAAAATTCCAACCTATGAGTTAATAAGCACTTATTTTTTCACTCACACACTGCTATGCTATGATATTGAAACAATTTTACTATAACACATCATTTGAAAAACAATTAATTTTAACGCTTGTAGTACAATTCCAATGTGATTAGCTTCCATGGGAGCTCACCTCATAGAGTGTTTGACTTTAGATTCAGAAGTCCTCGTTTCGAGTCCAGTCAAGCATGCAAGCTGATACGTGAGACTGAAGTGTCAATGAAGCGGCACAAAATTACAAGGTTGCATCAGAAAATTTGCTTTTCATGTCGCTTTTTCTTTAACAACACTATTGGTTAGGTTTAGGTGTGGGTTTAGGGTAATCATTTTTAATAATTAATTTTTTCACCTGTCATTTCATTTTTGGTCATTATTTGTTAAGTTGAGGTTAGTTTTATGTTAAGGAGGTATATTTTATGCAATAAAACCTCTATCTAACATTCACCTTAAAAACCTCATCTGATTACGACACAATTTCACTCGCTTTTGGCGAGTCACATTTCACTGTGAAATTGCATCCAAACGTGTTCTACAGCACGTCATTTTGTATTGCAAAAATATGGCCATGATTACGTTATTGTCATGAGATCACCCTGGAAAATGTACATATTACATGGCTGAGTGCATTATGTACAGTGCTTCATTTGGGAATGACTGCTTTGTGATACGCTTAAGTACAGTCAACAGCAGGCACATGCACTGACGATGCTATAAAGACAACGACTTTAAGCGTGTCTAGAAAAACTAGGCTGCTTGTACAGAGTTGATGACAAACATTTCATCAAGCACACTGTGTGCAAAGACACAGAGAACAGAAGTATACAGTACTTTGGGCTTTAGGCTTGCATCAGTATCCTTAAAAATGTGAATTATCTGTCATGAAAGGATTTTTTTCTATCCTCTTCAGAAAACATCTGCAAGCAAATGCAAGACAGGTATTTTAAAAGTTAATTGTTCATGAATGATTCTCTCTCTCTTTCTCTTACTGAAAGCCCAGAGGCTAGTATTTCACTGATTACAGAGTGACCATATGTGAATGGTTGTTTGTGTATTGACAGAACAAAGGAAGCGCTGCTCTAAGGAGGTGTTAGACAGGGGAATGGATCAGACCAGCCCACAAACTGCTCGGGAGGCGGGGGGAGGACTAGACTAGTCCATTGAGTTTGAGCTGGTTTCAGCCAGCTGGAAGGATACACACAGTACACTTCCAGTACACTTCTCGTGAAAGGTGTGTATATGTATGTCTGTTTATTCAGTGTAAGAGAATACACCTGAGACTGTGTAAATTCTAACGGATAGAATATGGCTCATTCCGGTGTTGTCTGCTTTCCTAAACAAAGCTTCTCTGTTTTAAAATGGTAAAGTGCCCTTAGCTGACCCATTCTGGAAGCAAAGGTAGTGTTTACTGTAATTGGAGAGACTGTTTTTATAATTGAGCGTTTGTGAGGAATAGGCTTCTGTTCGGGACTAGTTGGTGACACTACTTCATTGTATTTTATTAAAGAGATGATGCCAACAATCTGGCCCACATCCAGAACCAAGCAAGTCTTTGATTGACAACGCCTATTTCGTTCGTCAACACTTCAGACGTTTCCAATGTTTATCGTCTCATTGTGAAGTTTGAAGACGTTATTGTGTAACTACAGCTACCAAATCATTTTCAGTGTCCAATTTAGTACATCGAAGGCACTCAAACCCAAGTGGTCAAGGTCAATCATTTGTTTAAATTACAGTTTGATTGGAAATCAGAGCCGATAAACATTTTCTGCTCAAAAGTGATATTTACCTTGAATTTTTTAACATCACTTGTCTCATATTTCATCTCAAGCATGCTCTTCACTTGGTTAAGTCATTAGCCCTTGAAAATTAAATAAAAAAAATTATTATGAATCAATAAATATTAGACACAAATTTGTCTAGTGGGACAACTGCAGTCTGGTGGGTCTAGTCTAAAAACCATGGGAAAGTCGTAATAAAAAAAAGTGATAGAAATCATTTCACACAATAAATATTGAAATGGTTCATGTTTGATTCACTTTTTGATTAAGTTGTAGTTTTAAACATGTCATAATGAGTATTTATATAATGGATTTTCATAGTTTGAAAGTCTAGGTCTGGGACCCTAAAGGCTAAAATGGTCAAATCTGTACATAAAAGGCATTTGAAAAGTACCAAAAATAAATAATGAAGGCCTGGTAAAAAGTTTCAAATTCAGTTTTAATGAGACCTTCTTAGAACAAAGAAACAAGTTGAAATCTGTTTGTTTTAATAACAATCAACCCCTGGCACATGAAAGAACCAGAAGTTGATGAAACATATTGCAAGCAACACAAATTGTAAGTATTTAATTATAATGTAGTCACTCTTTTACCTGTGCCCATTGTTTGTCTCTTAAAAAGCTCTTAAAAATGTGTAATGGACTTCTTCTGGGACTGAGTGTCCATGAGCAAAGAAGGCAGATTTCAAAATGCATACTCCCGGGCAGCCAGCCGAACAACTGACATTGAGATGAACGGGAATGCCAATGGATATTTTGCTCCAAGTATGATGGATGTGACCTTCTTGCTCTAACCCCTTTCATCCAAATCCTCTCACCTTTAAATGTATTTTCTTTCCTGTTACTTTAGAACTCAGAATGGCAACTTGAGAATAGATAAATGAATGTCTGTGATTAGTCGCCGCTGTCCGGCTTCCACGGTGTCGTCCGTAAGACCGGTAGGATGTGCCAAAGAAACTAGGGATGGGGGAGCTGCTGTTCCCTAACCAATTACTCTCCCCAGTTTGAAACATCTACTTGTATTGTGATAAGCTTTGACAGGCCGGCTCTTTAAAATCTATTAAATTCAACGACAAACACTCCACAAAAATGACTGTGGAATAATTAAGGAGTATAGAGTTCAGTGAGCCATGGAAATTGATGCAGTCATGAAAATAAAAACACATGTTAGCAGCTAGTGGCAAGGGAGCCGTACAAAGTGTTTATGACGTTGGACAGGGAACGTAGAGCAAGAGGGGAAATATCATCATTAGCGCCATGCTGCGCAGCCTGGTCGCAGGCCCTGCTAATGCATTCTATTTGTAGGCCAGGATTTGCTCTGCTCTGATGGAACAATTATCTAATTCAGTTGCCAAGGCTGTGTCACCCTCTTGACTGACCGCAACATCCAACCCCCCAACCTTCAAATGCTCCTCACCCCCCACACAGTCTTCTGTTCCCACCCACCCACACACCTATCCAACATCACATATGCCACATCCTGCACTTCAGTGGACTTCTAAATGGTTCCATGCAGTCGACGTGTGATGGGGACAAATTAGGAATGTGTGCACACCCTCAAAGCAACATCAAGGCTTTGATTCCCTCCCATACACCCTCTCTTTCACCCTCCAACAGGACATGACCCGAAATCGACCTATCATGAGAAATTGACCATTGCTGGGTGTAGAGACGGACGGACGGACGGACAGACAGACTAATAGATAGATTGATTCTCTGAACTTTTACATACTCCTAGGTGATTCATGAGACTGTCACCACATTTAGACAACATTATGCCATTAAGATATTGAAGTGCTAAATTGCTAACAGATTTTTAAATATCAAACAGTGTTGCCATGGCGATGCACTAAATGAATAGCAAAAATAGGGAAACAGGCAGTGTCACATATCTTCTGCGTGCATCTATACCTCCATCTATATGATTGTGTCAGAGATGAAAGTGGAAACAGGGAGGAAGTTGGGTGTGTCTGAGGTGTTCTGACACTAATGTGGTACTGCACATTACCTGGGAAGTTGTGAAGTTCCTCTGCCAGTTTTAAAAGTTCTAAAGTTTTTGAACAACTGTGCTTGAACTCTCCTCTGAGTTGTCTTATTAAACCTGTTTTTCCCTGCTTTTATTAAACTTTAGGGACAAAGCAATTGCACAGCATTCCAAACTTCCATTACACCAATGCACAAAGGACAGGCTGTTTTTCTTATTTTTAGGCCAACATTTTGTGCAGAATACCTTGATCTGACATTTTAATATTTTTTTAAATGCATTCTATCCTGTTGTTAAACTTCTTTGACTAATGATCCTTTGTTGTTAAGTTAAATCACTCCTCAGTCCACTTAGCTGCTGCACATTCAAAGTCTGCCCCACTTTAAAGTTGCACCGAATGTGTGATGTAGACCTCTCCAGCTCTCCCAGGAATCACTGTTGGAATCTATCGCTCATTTGTTTTATCTTTATTCTTCCAAGTAGTGCAATTCTAATAAATAACAAAGGTACTTTAAGCACAACTATGCATATGCCTCATACCAGATAAATGATTTTGGGCCTCACTTTAGTATAAGTTGCACTTGGAATCAACTATCAATTTGCCATCTGAATAATTAAATACCCTGCAAGACAGATGCAATGTGCACACACACAAAAAAAAAAAAAAACAATTGAATATTCAGATAGATGTAGTTACTTCCGAAATTCATGGAATGCCAGATTAGAACTTCCTCTTGGTTAGAACTATGTGTCTCAGTCTCAGCCTTGTTGCAGGAGATGTTGTGTAGGTTGTCATATTGCCAAAACCTCCCTTGATCTCATTTGGCCGATGACGGACGAAACCTTTTGTTCACTTCTTCATTTAAAACCGCTTTTGTTTTGGTTGTTCCCAAAAGGATAATTGTGAGCTTACCGCACAGTCCAGGTGATCCACTTCAAAGAGAATTTGCTTCACTGTAGGCTACATCAAGCATCTAGATTTTTAGCTTACTGTTTTGACGTTGTTGTTGTTGTTGTTGTTGTTTTAATTATTCGAAGGCGCTGTAAAGAAGTGCATGCAAAAAATGCATGCAAAGAACAAATTAAATAAAGGACAATACTGTCAGGGTGTAAATAGTGTTGATGAAGTGAGTGCGTGTGCCTAAACACTCTTGGCGCGCGCTGTTCTAAACCAGACTTCAAGCTTAATTCGTCAGATTCAAAATACGCATATTGGACTCCAATCTGATCCTGGATCTTGTTCGGATTAATTAGAACATGCAGAAAATTCAAATTAGGCCATGTGAAGCAATCTCATTATTTTACACCACATGCGCAACATTTATTAATTTTTAACATTGCGAATTAAAACGAGCTCCAAATGACCAATTGCCAACAATATAATAGGCCTATAGGACAGGTAAAACATGTAAACGTGGTAATGTAAATGTGAAATGTTCTTTCTTTCCTCAATCGCAGTTGAAAAGGGGCTATTAACGGGTATAAACTTGCGGCCGACGGGGGGCATGTTCAGAAGACCTTGCAAACACATTCGCACCTCTGGTGCATTTCAATAGATCACTTATAGCACAATATTGAAAATTCGAGTTCAACAACCACTTGCATCTCAATACTGTCTGAGACGAATCAACACACTCCACCAATAAAATGCTTTCGGCAATGGGGGGTGAACAAACGAGTTGAACTAAGGTAATCAGAAGATAAATAATCAAAGCATGCATTTATTTATTCAAATAGGCTACACAAATTGTGTAGTAGTTGGTCAGGAACCACTAATTTTAGTTTTCTCCTCCTCTGCACCCCAAACAGGATTTTAAAATCAATAGAAACATTTGACCGCTCATCGCAAGTTAGTGTTGCGTTTTGGGAACGGAGTGTAAATTAACGCCTTTTTACCGCATCAGTAGAGAAATGTGTTATCTCGAGTGTGCGTATCTGGTTTTGCTCAAATGAAATGCACCTGTTTACGAGTTCCTATGGATTCTTTTTTTTTTTTTTAACAGATCCTCATTAAAACGAAGACAGAGCCCAATAAACTTGGAGAGGCGCACATGGAAAGCTGTCCGACAGAGGAAAAGTGCATTCCCCGCACAGATAGTCTCTCGCAGATCACCCTATCAGGTGCAAAAACACTGACAGGTTTCCACCCACTACCAACCAAAAACCCCTCAGTGCGCTCCAACCCTCCGCGGCACACAGACAGAACACTGACAGGCAGTCCCGCACCATCACCAAACGTTCTTCTAGAATTCGCCTCGGGTCTATCTGCCTTTTATATACCACCATCGCTTGGACAACAGAAGCAAATAGTCAAAGCGAGACTTATTTGCACAACAACTCATCTTTCCTGACAGCTTGGAGTTGTCGGGAAAGTTTTTCCCCTCTCCGAACAACGGACATGCAAAGAGTGTGGTCTATGTAAGGTGTGCGCATTCAGGTGTCATCGGCAGGTACGAAAGGAATTTATCTTGTTTGATCGCATACTGGATCAAGACTAAGTAGCAAAGGCCGTGGATTGTTCACCGAAGAGGAGACACCCCGCTACTTGCAAATTCAATCTTTGCGCGCTTTGGCGAGAGAGCGCCGTGCGCACGGCCGCAGACCGGGGACATCTCGGGGAGACATTGATTTCTGTTGATTGCGATCTTTTTAAAGCAAATAAGATCCTCATGCTGCTTCCAGCGAAACAATTGCACTTCCTTTATCTCTCTTTTCCCTGGGATTGCACATCTCCTCTTGGATTTTGTGTGTGAGACACTGGCGGGACTCCGCGTCAAAGGCTGGAAACAGGTGTATTTGACCAAGATGTCTGTTATGCCTTCGAGGTTTTTCTACTTGTAAGACACATTTTTAATAATCACTTTGATTCACTTTGAGTCCGTACATTCTTGCCAATAGAAGTCGCTCAAAGACAGGCTACTGGTACATTTTTATCTGGTGTAATTGCTTGTGATTCACCCCTCCTTTCCTCCCTCTGTCTTTCTCTCTTTCTGTCTTTCTTTCTCCAGGTGTTTACATTTTCTGGTCCTCTACTTCCAGTTACAGGTAAGTCTGGCTGTTTGACTGTCTTCATTATTCTGGATTAAGGGGAGGATTATGAGGATGTGCCGCCAGTGCGCAAACACAAAGCTTGTTTGAATTAGTTGTTTTAAGGTTTTTGAAAACACTGGCATGAGAAATATAAACCCTAGAGGCCTGTAAAGTAAAAGGGAGTTTGCGCTTGTTGGTGGTCTCGACAGAGGAATTGAAATTCTCTTGCAAAATAATTGTGGATTGTCCTGTTGCATTCAGATCTTCGTTAAAGATATCTAAAACTAATTTATTTGTAATCGTCTCAAACGTAAATCTTTCCCTCGGAATAGTAAGGACTTTCATTTATTGGCTAGTACACCCCTGAAAGCTAAAATGAACATTTTGCGCAATCAATGAAACGCTAAATATGTGTTTTTAATAAATACACGCACATGAATTGTAGAGGAAATATATTTAATTGCGTGTAATTGCACAAGGACACGCACGATTACATTTTTGTACTCTCCATGAAATTAAGAACATAATAACTTGAAATCAAAGAGACGGCCAGATCAATTTTGCTATGCTTCCGCGCTCAAATAGATTACATGTTAATAGATTAGACTGATTAAAGCATGGTAACGGGAATATTCCGGGTTCAATACAAGTTAAACTCAATCGACCGCATTTGTGGCATGTTGATTACCACAAAACAAATACATAAAATAATATAGCCTAGGGCCTACGCCTATATATATATATATATATATATATATATGGCCTATATATATATATATATATATATATATGTAGTATATATATATATATATATGTGGTATATATATATATATATATATATATATATATATATATATATATATATATATATATAGGCCCTATATATATATATATATATATAGTTGCTAGGTATGCTTACATACAAAGAATTTGTCTTGGTGACAGATATATATATATATATATATATATAAATCTGTCACCAAGACAAATTCTTTGTATGTAAGCATACCTGGCAATAAATCTGATTCTGATATTCAAGGAAATGTTTATGTTACTGTGACACACTTACAATGGAAGTGAATGGAGGCCAATCTGTTAACGTTAAAAATTCTCACTGTTTCAAATGTATCGCCACAAGACTTAAACCATAAGCGTGTTAACAAGATTTTAGTGTGATAAAATCACCGACTAACCTTTTCTGTATACAGTTATATCCAATTTTTACGACCGCATTGCCATGACGACTTGACGCCGTAAACCTTGGTCGCAAAAACGCCGATGTAAACAACTTTACAACTGAAACAAACACACGTTTGAACAACGACAACAACAAAAAAAAAAAATGAATTTAAGTGCTTTTATTAAATTATAAGCTTCACATTTCTGCCTTTAAACCCTCCAAAAATGGCCCACATTCACTTCCATGTGCCTCAATGGAACTGTGATTTTTTTTTTTTTTTGTTCTTAAGAAAAGGAGGGATAAGTCGAAATATTTATTTATTTACTTATTGTGTTGGTTGAGCATAACTTAAACCCGGAATATTAATTTAAGTCTGTCTGTCTGTCTGTCTGTCTGTCTGTCTATCTAATGTTTGAAGAAACTTCAACCGGGTTTGTGTCCCTTGTAATCTTAAAAACCTTTTGATCTAAAAGCTTTTGCTTAAATACTTTGAGTTAATGTTGTAGAATAGTGTATAAATACTGTTTAAAAAGAATGTGGACACCTCATAAAGTTGGTTGAGAGATTGCACAGAGTGTGCAAAGGGTGTAATCTTCAAATCTACTATGAAGAAACAAAATGAAAACATCTAGAATGAGAGAGAGAGAGAGAGAGAGAGAGAGAGAGAGAGAGAGAGATTTTCTTTATTTAGGGCTGCCAGGTGACTGTACAAATTGAATTTCCTTTCAAAAGCTATTAAGTTACAACTAGCTCACCTGAGCTGAAATCTCCGGCTGTTCCAAGACTTTGAGGAAGGTGAATCTCTGACAGAATTCAACCAACACAATATACTTGACAAATAAGTAATAAGATATGTGCAGTTCCTCAAACCCTCTTTAATGACAGATGATCATACCTCACAAGGAGAGAACAGCTTAATGGGCTAGAGAAATTTTTTTTCCCCTTAGGGAAATGGGTCAAGGCAACATGATTATAAAACCTGCATCAGAATGTCGTAATAGAGGGGGAAGATCTACAAAGACACCTCTCAAATCAGGAACAAAAAGCCACTGATTTGAAGAAAACGAGACCCAAGTTGGTTATATAATTCAGTGTGCTCAGTTTTGTTCCAAAGTATTTGGCACAAACAAGGCTACAGTGTGGCACAGCTTGCTTTTTGAGTCAGTGACAAGAGTAGTATAGATCTTTAATTGTTGCCAGTTTATTGATAGACAGAATATAGGGGAGACCAGAGCTAGTTATCACACGGGGAAGTTGTCATAAGGGCTATGAATCTGTAACTATGAGGTTTTGATTCAAAATTTCAATTACATAAAAGTGTGGTTTCTCTAGAAGTTGATGTGTGTGTTGATTTCAAATACCTAATGAAAAAAAACAATTAAAAACTCATATTAGATAATGTTTTACAATGGCGTTTTTGCAGCCAATACTTTGAGTTATGCGCCTATATATAAATGTAGCCTATTTCACTTTTGTAAAAAGTGTGACAACTAGCCCCACTCACCCCTGCATGATTCTAACCTTCAGTGTGATAGTATTCCTTCCGAAAAAAAACAAGGTTGTTATTAAGGAGATGCAGTGAATGAGACGTGCGATAAGCACAGTTTAAGTGTCAGTGCAGTGAAGCGTTGTTTCCTGAAATGCGTCCTTCACAGAGAGTGTCTGCAGATACGGCCTATCTGACATGCAAGTGCTGAGCTTCTTAGCGAGAACGATGCCGTCTTTTGAAGTCTCAGTGATATTCGTTTGCCTAGGTTGGCTTTGAAGAGAGTAAGGCGGTGTGATAAAAAAATGCTTGGCTGTGGCGGGCTCCCTGCATAGGCATGCCCTCTGCAACCCACTCTCGTCCGTACACAACTGTCTACAAAACACTCCTCTGTATTTGACTGGAGATGGGCAGATTTCAGAGTAAACTCTTCCGTGGAGAGGCGATATGTGTGTGTGTGTGTGTGTGTTGTGTGTGTGCATGCACTTGTGTTTTAATACAAGTAGTGTTATTACATGCAGAAATTGGCAAACTGTTAAAAACTGAACTTTATTCTATATTAGACCAAGTTGTTCTGACATTGGAGATGGCTGTGTAATGGATCCATGAAATCAGATTTTAAATAATTCAGGGTTATTTAGTTTTTTCGGAATTATCATATGTTTGTTAAAGGTGCCGTAGTAATTTTTTCCCCATTAAAAAGATTTACTCCTAAAGAAATGAATTGTGATTTTGAAACTTATGTATAAAATCATGAGCACTCACATGAGATGAGGAATCTAATCATACCAGTAACCTTATAAAAGCTGTTTTATTCTACATGCGGAGGGTCCCCTTATGGGGGCTGCCATTTTGAGATCAAACTCATTAACCGTCTTGTTATTAGATACTTTCACTCCTGCATTAAATTAATCATGGCTGATTGTGAATAGTGAATTGCTACAATGGTATCTGGAACTGAAATCTATTGATTTTGATTGATGCAGCCAAGCCGCTAGGTGTCACTTTAAGTCGAAGATGACACAAACAAAAACTTACTGAGTGCACCTTTAATGCTGCTATTTACCAAAATAATACAAAACAAAACATTGCTACTGTTAAAACTAGTCAGTGTGTAAATGTCACCCTTATCTCACAGAAATAGCATGACTGTGGTGGGAATTTTGCAAACTGATATTACGTTGTTCCTCGTGTAACGTGGCAGTTCTGAGGTGAAATGTCCACTGTGTGGTGCTCAAAGTGAGATACATTTCCACCAAAACTGTCCCTCCTTTTCTTTAAAAAACAAAATCTAGATTCCAGAGAGGCACTGACAATGGGAGTGAATGGGGCCACATTTTGGAGGGTTTAAAGGCAGAAATGTGAAGCTTATAATTTTACAAAAGCACTTATATTAATTATTTTATTAGCTGTAGAGTTGTTGAACCGAACCTTACTGATAGTGTCAGAAAAAGAAAATGTGAGATGAAAAACACAATTGCCGAAGAAACCATGTAATTTTGTGGTGCTTCTTAGACACTTTCATGTCGACTCACGTGATCTTCAGGACTCTTATCCTGGCATCACAAGTGCATCACTCTTTCAGTTACATCACTCTACTGCATAATTTGATCACACTTGAACAAGCTTGTAAATGTAGTTGGTTATGCAATGCAAACATTAAAACGTCTGCACAGGGCTTCAAATTAAGTCAGAGACTATGCAACCTGAACTGACCCAACTGAGAGAGTAAAATTGTAAGCTCAAACTGGAAATTGCTCTCTCTTTATGAATTATTTTAAATGCAAGTACATTTGCTGCAATTGGCTGTATATTATTTAAGCATCATTGGCAACATTCTTAACAGTATAGTAACCATACTGTACAGTTTTAACAAGGCCCCTTCAGCCCACCAGAACATATGGGGGAAAAAAATATTTGCTTAATGTATATCAATTGCCAAAACTTTGCTTGGTAAAGAACAATCTTGAATCAACTGCAACAGTATAACCAGGGCTGTTTCTGAGCAACTGGGGGCTCCAAGCAAAGTCCAACTTGGAGGCCCCCATCAATGCCCCCCACCCAGATCATTACATTCTCCTTTCCCTCTCAGGCCACAAGGGGGCTCCCTTTACCTGTCTAATTGAGCCATAACAAATGCCTGAGTCTTACTTGCAGCTTTTAGTATATATACAAAAACGAAAACAAAAAAAATTACCATGTTTTGCGGTGCTCCATGGATGCTCGGGGCCCTAAATGCCCACTTATACATTTATATCCAGAAAAAAACCCTGAGAATAGCAGCCACATGAAGCCCTCTCTACAACCTGAACTTCTGTAGAACATTGAGGGGGGAATTCACCAAGAATGAATTGCGCCCGGTGGCGGATTCTTGCAGATCAGACAATTTTACAATTGCACCCACAAATTCGCTGCCTGATGAAATTTGGTGATATTCTGAACTTTTGGGCTGATTCTGAGTGCTATATGGTGGAGGATGCAGGAGACCACCGTTACCTGAAACACTTTGGCAGGATTGAAGATCATCACTGACTACTGTGATCTAGACACTTGAATCATCTCTTAAACATGCTGTAACAGGTAAAGGACGGGCAATGAGGAGGCGGGAGCCAGCCGAACAGTAAACATAAAGTTTTAATGAGAAACTCAACTTACATTTACATTTATGCATTTGGCAGACGCTTTTATCCAAAGCGACTTACAGTGCAATTATTACAGGGACAATCCCCCTGGAGCAAACTGGAGTTAAGTGCCTTGCTCAAGGACACAATGGCCATGGGGTTCGAACCAGCGACCTTGCTGATTAACCTTGCTGATTAACAGACCTGTGCTTTAGCCATTACGCCGCCACCACCACTCTTAAAACTTAAAACAAACGTAAACGAACATGGACACATATGCAACGCGGCCGAATGAGTCTCCCTCTCTTTCAAACCTGCATCTCCAGCTGCCCTTAATCTTTCTCTCTCGCTGATTCAGGGCCGGCCATGTTCCATCACGGCCCAATCATGCCCTCCTCCTTGTCACACTCCTCCCCACCCTATTCAGGTCAGGCGCCTACCCCCCCCCCCCATCTCTGGAGGGGAGACACTGCCCTTCCAGCCGTTCTGTCAGCCGGTGGTCCACCCAGGGAAAGGGCAAGCGGAGACACACAGAGAGAGACAAAGAGAGAAGGACTTACTCGCCGGCTCCCGGACACGCTGTTGCCTGGTCCTCAACGGCTCCTCTGTCCTCTGGGGGACGCCATCTTGCTCCTACCCGGCAGATGGCAGCAAGTCCTCTGGCCCCTGGCAGATGGAACTGCTCCTCCCCTTCTTGGCAGACGGCCGTGGTTCCTCTGGCTCTCGGTGTCTGGCAGCGACCCCGCTGTGCCCACGCAGATGGCCGTGGCTGCTCCCCTGGCAGATGGCAGTGGCAAAGACTCTGCAACAGCGCATCCCTCCTCACTCCTGCACCACTGTAACAGAGTTTGTAATTTCAGGGCAAATGGATGAGTCGGGAGGCAGAAGTAAACGTGAGTATTTTTATTACTCTTTAAGTGTCAGGCAAACTTAAACAAAAAGGAGTCTTTGTGGCCAACTAAACACACAGACACGTCCAATGAGAGTTCACATCAATGTTCGTAGTGACAAACACAGCCGACTTTCTCTCAGCTTCCTTTTTCTGCCGACTCATGCCCTTGTCTGCCTTTTCACGTCTCCCTCTGCCATCACTATAACAAGAGACAGGTGTTAATGATAATGTCAGCCCAGGTGAAGATCCTTACCACTCTCCCTCTCCCGCAGACAGACACACGACCACACCCCCATCCCCACACATCCCCAAAGTGCGCTTGACTACACCGCACATCTGGATAAATGCCAGGTTATAATGCTCTTCTCCATCATCTAAACATTATTTGAGGAATCACTGCTGATATGATCGATATAATATGTACGCAAGCATTTCTTTTAAAAATTCATTTCACGGAAAGCTTTCATCTGGCGGTAATAGCGCAATGTAAATTGCGGCAGGCAGTTTTTGTGAATGAAGCACAATATATTTAATTTACATAGAAAGGAGGTGTGTTTGTGTGGAGTGGAATGATAATTACTTTGTTTAAACACTCAAGATGCAATGCAATTTCAGTGTTGATTGTGCCTATTTAGGTGTGCTTGAAATAGATAGAAGGTGATTAGTTAATAAGATGCAGGTGTTTGTGCTGAAATACCATGTGCAAAACTGCCGCAACTGTTCAGTGAATTCGCCCTTGAATCTTTGCGATGCCAAAAAAATTGGAAAAGCTACAAACAGTGCAACGAACAGAACTGAGATGCATTTGAACAAGACACGGTCTGAAAAAGTCCTTCTAGGTGATTCATGAGACTGTCACCACATTTAGACAACATTATGCCAAGACATTGAAAATTGCAAACAGATTTTGATATATTGAACAGTGTTATCATGGTGAGGTATTAAATTAATGGCAAAAATTATTTTTCAAAGTTTGTGTAGAAGCTAAAGGTGCAGAACATTTCCCTGCCCACCCAAATAAACTAAAATCCACCATTCAGTTTCTGAATATTTTGTTCACAATGTCATGCTGGAGAATTTTTTTTTTTTAATTGCATCAGCTTAACATGCAATCACTGTGTCATTGGAGAGGGTTGTATGCATCGACTGCTGTGAAAACTTATGATGTAAGAAATTTAGAGTTAACGCCACTGGACTAGAGGAAATTACATCTGACTCCCATGCGCTTGTGACAGAGCTGGAATAGAGCAGCTTTGAGAAGAACCAGGCAGAAGTGATCATAACAGCATTAGTGACTCTTACTACAGCCAACATGGACATTGTATAGAGTGCCGAAGTTATGACGTCACTTTGTAGGCCAAAACGCGGAAGTGAGTTAGCATTTTAGCACTTCCGGTTCCCTCGCACTAAAGTCTATGGGTTTTTTGAATGGGTTTTTGCTAAATCGCCTGAAATAAGGTCTGTGGTTAACAAAGCCTTAAATATTTTCACGTTTTGATCTATGAAATAAAACACACCAGTTATAACCTGCTTGTGGTTTTTTTAAACTTTATTGTGTCTTAAAAACGGTGATTGCTAACAAGTTGCTAAAAGGGACTACATCCTTTGGCGGGGACTTTAGACATCATCATGACAAACAGGAAATCTCTCACTAGCCCGCGTTTCAGCCTCACGTTCTTAGAAGTTTAACTTTTCATCTCTCCCTAGTTTAACTTACCGAGACTCGATAAACCTTGTCCCTCATGCTGGCCCTTACAATACCGGCAAGTAAACCAGCATCTAATCTGCACTGTTCTACATGTCCAGATTTATAGTGGTTCTCTCCTCGATCTATGGTTTTTCTATCGTCTAAGAAAAAGGACATAAGATTGGAAATTGATACGGCCATAGCTAACGTTAGTGCTTATGAGATGGTAAAATCGCGGGTTTTTTTTCTGGCGAATTAACAAATGGTATGCAAACATACAAATGGTATGCAAACATACAAATGGTATGCAAACATAATACAGTGAAAGATAATCTTTAAAGTTTATTTGGGGCACAATGATCAGGCATAATAATCTTAATCACAAAGAAAATAATATTAAGGTTTATATAAACTAACAAAATAATAAACAAATAAATAAAACATTAACAAAAGATTAAAAAAAAATCTCAGAGTGACACGCATAAACAAAATTAGTTTCTAACATTTTTGGAAAAAACGAATGGGCAATATTTCTCATGAAAAAGTGTATAAGTGTTCATACACAGCGCAGATCATAATGAGCGAGCGTGTTTTTTAAATAAAGTTTGAGGAAGCTTGATGATGACGTTGATCCGCAACCATGGTGTGCTGTAGTCTGTTTATAGCCTACCGTTAGCATTTTATATCTGACGGCTTTATTTAGGCTTCAAAATGTATACATTTTGGATTAACTTGTAAATATTATCTTGATAGACAAAACGTGAAAGGGTCACAACTCTTTGTTGAACACAGATCTTATTTTTTGCGATTTTCCAAAAGTCTATGGGGAAAATGCATAGCTTTTCGATCAAGGGAACCCATGCGCCGCTAACTTCAGAATTGTCCTACAGAGTGACGTCATAACTTCGGCACTCTATACAGAGATATGGTAACAGGAGCCAATCAAGAAATAGCACTTCAACAAATCATGGCTCATCTAGACTCGATCAGGAAAGACATGGTTATCTGGAGAAGAGAGAATTTGCCAACATGCATTCAGAAAATGCTAAAAATGAAAACAGAACTGGAACAAATAAAGAACAGATTACAGGAAGAAAGTCCAAAAATCAGAGCAGATGCAAAGATAGATATTAATCTGGAGCGAAGTAGAGTTACAGACATGTCTACTGAACAAGAGAAGACAATGATGGAAGTTAGGACACAGTTCCAAAAAAAGAATTCAGAACTGGAAAGTGAAGCAGTAGAAACCTCAGAAAATAAGCATTCATGTGGCCTCTTTGAAAACCCTCCTGGAATCCCTAAAACTGGAAACTATTTGTTATCTTGCAGCATCCATCTTCACCTGCTTAGCAGCTTTGGGTTTCTGTCACTTATGGAATTGAATCTCACAAAAACAGAGAAACGATTTTGTTTTAATTATGCAAATTGTTATTGCAAATTTAATACATTGTAACATGGATTTATGCGAGGAACATGATACAGTGTTTTTTTTAATCATCTTTCTTAAAATTTCAAGTGATTTCACACATTTTTACACAATTTCCTTGTAAATTGAAACAGCAAAGCCTAACAATAAATGCTTGATAGGAGTTTCAAAAAATCCTCTTTTAAAACAAAACCTGTAAAATAGTTTGTGAGCATTTTTTTGAATGCATGGACAGATATTATGGAAAAATAACATTGAACAGCACAATACAGCATAAGCTTTTAAGTCATTTGTTTTATTAAACATTATTCAGAAGCTGAATTTTCTACTGTATATTGTAGTCATTTAAAATACAAATGATTGAACCATAAAATTAAAAGCATGAGATATTGTATTTATCATTGTGATATATTAAAATAAAGTCAATGGCATTGCAAAGTAGCACAAACTGCTAATTTAATGCTGGTCCAAAAAATTAAAATACAGTTAATGTTGAAAACGTTCAAACAGGAAGTGTCTCACATCTCAGATTTGTCAATCTAAATCACACATTGCACACAGAAGATATATGTTTAGTCTTGGGGGCTAATCACATGGATTTGACTATTTTGGGTCACGGTCATTGCGCCACCACCTGGCAGCAGGAAGTGTGCCTCTTACAACAGACTTTAAAATAGTCCTCTTATATTTTCTCAAATAGCTTCAAAATTGTTTAGAATAATGTCAAATGCCAAATGCATGTCCACCTTGCATTTTTTTCCAAAAGCCACTGGGTGGAAATGTACCAGTTATGCTTAGGCCCGTCATCACTGCTTGGAGCTATATTAATTATTAACATATATTATATTTATTACTGAAAGTGTGGAGGCCCCATTGTTCTTCTAAAGATTATTAGCACCCAAGAACTGAAAGTGCGGAGCGCCTATTGTTCTTCTAAGTATTTTTTACTCTTCTTCTTTTCAAGGTTTTCGGTACTTTGGGGGAACTTAACATGCGTGAAAACTCTTGAATGTTGTAACTCGTGCACCGGAGTGGATTTTGGTGACGTCATGATTGTTTGAACACACAACTCAATGGCACTGATGAACTGTTATTGTATGTGTTTTTAGCACTCATGTTGTCGTTGTTTGGTAAAATTGTTGTTGTTTATGTCTGGATTAATGATATATATATATATGTTATGGATGTTAGAATACCCACGCGCAAAATAGATCTTTAATATTTCATGATATATGCATGCTCATATTTGTGTTTGTTGCCGAGCTTAATTTTTTTTTTATCTCGTGATTTTAGGTTTAAAAGCTAGATGTATTTTGTGATTAGTATAAATTCATAAGCAATTAGTAGATTTAATGTGTGTAAACTTCCTAGCAATTTTTTACGTGCTTACTGGTGTATAAATAGCCAGTATGAAACAATAATTTTTTTAACAAGCTGAGTGATGTTACCTTTCTTTATGCATTCAATTTTAACATGTTTTAAAATAAAACCATATTTGTTTATTTATTTATTTTTAATAATAATTTTTTTTATTTTTTTATTTATTGTTGTTTATTTAGGTCCTATTAATTTACTGTTGAGTAGATGCAAAAATGAGATATAGTATGAGACAATACCTTTTATATCGATATAGTTTGATGCTGCATTACACAGCCCATTTATTCCGTAATGCCATGCCAGTGTTTGCATCTCTCCAATCTCAAACTCTCCATGTAACCCCGCCTCCACACTTACTTACTGTGTCTGCTGTGCACTAACACAGCCCCGCCCCACTCACTCACAAGTTCTCCTGCAACATGAATAGAGATAGAGTAGTGTATTTACACTGTCAAAGAAGATCTGGTTAGTAAAGAAAAACTGGTTCAGTTATTTGGAAATGGTTAGGCTATCAAAGATCAGATGAGCAGCAAAACATCTGTGCACTGTTTGACTGACAGGTGGCTTGTGTGTGCGGCATGCTTTACATATGCGTGTGCTCCAAGAATGCTCACGTATAAACTGTCATATACATATAGAAAATCAGCCAAAATGCCCATCTTAGTGAGGTGTTCATGTAAACACAGAGTGATGTCTAAACGTGAACATTAGAAGAAAAGGTGATTTTTAACTAAATGTGTGACTTGTAAGTTTAAATGTACCCTAATAGACATGCCGCTGTCTAGTGTATCCTCAATATCAATCAAACAACAATAACAAGAAAAGGACACAACCTCTCACTGCTATTGGCTGGATAACTGTAATATAAAAGTATTGTCTCAAATTCATTCTGAATGTTTTATTGAATACTTGATACTGTTTTATAAAAATGTTTAAAGCTGTTAAAAAGCACTGTTTTCTTAATTTGTATTTTTGTTTGGCCTATCATTTTTTTTCTATTCATTTCTTTTCTTTTGTTAATTTATTACTGACTGCTTACTATTAAATAATAACCGGAGAACTTAATTATTTTATAATTAAGTTAATTATTGTTATGCTATTATTTAATGTGGTATTGAAGCTGGCATCAAAAATCAACACATTTCACTAAAGACTACAGAAATGTTGTTATTTTGATAAATGTGTAAATTGTGTTTGGTATCTTGCTGCAATAACACAATGTGCTGCTGCATCCCGAAAAGTCTTCTGCCCCGAAACAAAGTGCGATGCAAGCTTCATTTACCATCTCACATGTGACTTACAACTGAACATTTAGCTCACTTTATTGAAAATTTGGCCATTCAGCCAAAAAATACAGAGATATGAATTTTGATCATATCGCCCAGCCCTATTACAACGTAAGTGCTGTTAGCAGTTGGAGACAGCAACTATTTTAATTTTCAACAAGCATATTATATTTTTTCTGCCATAAATTATACAAGATAATTCCTCTGGATCCCTCAAATGAAACTGAGAAAGGCCAGTCCATGTAACTATGGATACCTCACACTACATTGCCTGTTACATGACCTGCCAGTCAAACCATTACTAGAGAGCTATTGGCCTGATTGATCTAGGTAAATAGCCAATGCGCATTTGGTAACCACAGTGTGTCTGATCTGTGTTGAATGAGAGATCTGGCTGTGAATCACAGATTAAGGTGTGGGTGGGCTCAAAATACTCAGAAGAGTCCACAGAATAGGGGAGACACTGATTTTTATTGCATAATAATTAATTTGTATCTATAACTTATTGAAATTAGACATTTTTAATTACACGATAACATAAAAATAGAGGATCATTCAGGTTTTCCCCATTTACCCCCTATTTTCAATGTTTTGGATAAAATGGTTGAGACCATTTTCACCAGTGGACCTTCACGTTAGGCTCATTTGAGATGTCAAATGCCTCGCCTTGAAAGTAGACGAGAGCAGGTTGGGTCAGGAGATGGCTGGTTGACTGATTGAAATTACTTTGGAAGTTTATGGGGCTTTTCCACTGCACGGTACAACTCGATTAAACACGACTCTGCTCGCTTTTTTGTGGTTTTCCACTGTGGATAGTACCTGGTACCTGATACTTTTTTTAGTACCATCTCGATCGAGGTTCCAAGCGAGTCGAGCCGATACTAAATGTGTCGTCAAAATCCTGCAGATCACTGATTGGTCAGGGAGAATCGTCACTATCAGCGTCACTGGATTTCTGACACGCGACATCAACCCGCTAGTTTTAAAGTTAGCAACAGCGATAACAGTATCATTTGTTCACGTGACTTTCAAATTGTGAAAAAAGAAATGGCTGTGCGCAAAACCACGCCATGGTCAATAAACGAGGTGCAGACGTTCCACTCGTTAGCGATGAGCGAAACGAAAAAGTCTCTCAGGAAGTGTCTCAGCTGTTGGTCGCACACAGCTACCTCCGGACATACCAACATTGTAGGAAAACGTAAAAAAAAAAAATGTAAAATTGACTACAGAACCATCAAGGAAAAGTGGAAGTGGTTCGACCAAATGGACGCTATCTAAACCGGTGACCAATGGGAGGGAGAGTGCCCTGTACTCAGCCACGATGGAGGATGGTACGTTTGGTTACGTATGGTACGTATGGATGGTACGATGGTACGTTTGGTACGTATGGAGTGGTGGTGGCGTAGTGGACTAATGCACATCACTGGTAATCAGAAGGCTGCTGGTTCGATCCCCACAGCCACCACCATTGTGTCCTTGAGCAAGACACTTAATCCAAGTTGCTCCGGGGGATTGTCCATGTAATAAGTGCACTGTAAGTCGCTTTGGATAAAAGCGTCTGCCAAATGCATAAATGTAAATGTAATGTAAATGGTTACGTTAACTCTATACTCTGCTTGAAAGCTTCACTTTATTTAGTTGAGCAGCTACTGGAAGCTTGCTTCTAAAACAAGCAGGCCAATTTAACTGTAAACTGTGAAGTCACCATGCAACAACTGCTTTAGGCAGCACAATGAGTGTAAAAAGCTCTTCGTTTGGGGCGATGGAGGAGTCAGGGGACAGCGAAGCAAGTTCAAGGTCAGGGTTTTTAATTTTTCACTTCACACACAAACTGTTGTGCTGTTTTGCTTGTGGGTCACTCTCTTTTTGTATACTCTCTTTGGAAACTCGGCATGCCTTTTATGTCTCCCTCCGCATCACTATAACGAGAGACAGGTGTTAGGGTTAATTATGAACCAGGTGACAAGCCTTACCGCTCTCTCTCTCTCTCTCTCCCGCAGACCGACACATGACCACGTCCCCACACCACAATGAGCTAGTAGCTAACAGGTAGTGGTTTTGTTATTGTTTTGGTCAGTTTATGTAGTGTTTAAGATGATGTCACGGCAGTAGAGGTGGCGCAACTATGACGATCAGCCTATAATCCCACCCACGTTGAGGTGCCACTAAACTGCAGTGGAAATGTAAGCTCAGAAAAGTAAAGCGAGTAGTGTTGAGGCGAGTTGAACCGTAACGTGCAGTGGAAAAGTGCCATAAGAATGTTTTATTTTTTATGATAAACCTTTGGAAAAGTAAATCTATTATGTCCTTAACCTATTTATTATGTTATGGAAATACGATATCCATAAATATAGATGTCAAAGAAGATACCTCATTTTGGAAATTTTAGTTTGAGCTCTATCAGGATCTTGATACATTGGAGCTTGTAAGCAACAAAGATTCTGCACTGCTGTAGAGCCTTGAACTTTTACCCATCATAGACACCCCTGCATCTACGGCTCTGGAATATTCTAATACCCTTTTGTACATAGTTATTTATATATTTTTTCTTTTCTCTTTCTTTGCTTGTTTCTTTTTCCCCCTTTACTTCTGTTAAAAGAGAGAGCAGGCTGATACAGTCAGGGGAGGAGTGAAATAAGAGCTGTTAAGTCAGACAGTTCTCACTTCTTGTAGTGGATCATTAAGAGATCAAAGGCAGATATTGCGTGATTCACGTTCATGTGCTTTGTTGTTAATGAAGTCGATGCAATTTAAATTCTGTTGCACTCAAATGGCCCACCTGTTGGCCAGTGACAGTTTTCACACTTAAGTCCTCTTTAAAAGAACCAAACTCAGACCCCTTTTAGTGGACCAAAAGTGGACAGAGTGAAAAGGGACGCAGTTCTCTTTGAATTCACACTGTCTGAGAGCCTGTAAGTGGGCTCAGATCTCTTTTTGGTCCACTTTACCAGTTACGGTGTCTCAGTCCTTTTTTCATTCACACACTCTGTGTCATTTGTGGCTATATTTAATGTTAAGAATACAAATAGCTCTACGTATTAATGTATATGATAATATAAGCATGTTTAATGCTCTCAAAATGAATAAGCAGCATTAGAGCATATGTCTATATTCAATAAAACTTCATTTAACAGAATTTAATGCATTGTATTTTTTTTATGTAAAAATACTGTATTTAAGGGCTAAATTCAACATTCAGTCATGGTATTTCAATCATTCATTCACAGTCTTATTAACCCTCTGGTGTCACTGAAATAAGGCAATATAACACATACCAAACATTTGTCCACAAGACCTTTGAGAACCGGATCTTGTGGCATAGATCATCTTTCCATCACTCATTCATACAAAACAATATAGTCATTTAACTTTTGTAAGACACTTTTATTGTTAGAAAGGCCATATGTGAGGAGGCGTGAATGATCATGAATATTGTTGTGATTCACACCTGAGGAGACAAAGACCCCTCCCCTGGGAACAGAATAAAATATAATATCTGATATAGAGCATATACACAATATATAAAAAATGTAACATTATAAATGTCTTTACTGTCACTTTTGTTCAATACAATGCATCCTTGCTGAATAAAAGTATTAATTGTTGATACGATAAAATAACACAAAAAAATGTGGAAAAGGAAGCGTCTCATATCTTTTGCGTGCGTCTTTTGCATTTACATCAAAATTTAGACAAATGTTTGGCCTTGTGGGCTAATCAAAGTGATGTGGCTATTGTTAGTTATGTTAATTGTGCCACCAACTGGCGGAAGGAAGTGTGGCACGGTGAACAGACTTTGAAATATCACTCTTATGTTTACCTGAATTGCTTAAATTGTTTTTGAATAATTTCATGACAGTGCATATTTTATCTATATTCATGTTTTTGATGTACTTGGCATGCTTTAATTTTCATGATATTTTGCACACACATCAGAGTTGTCAGCCATTAGGCCAGGCCAAAACTCTGTAGCACAAACATTTGACAAAAGAGGTAGGGTCAGTTTCTTCTATGGTCATCAAACTTGCTACATATATTTTTCTCATCAAGCTAGACAACTTTCATGATTAAAATCATTAGCTGCATTTTTTTAATTGCAGGCCCTGAACTTTTGAACACCCCTCCTAGGAGAATCATGTGACTGTCTTCAAATTTAGACAATATTATGCCAAGACATTGAAGATGATAAATTGCAAACAGATTTTTTATATAACGAATGGTGTTGCCATGGTGACAATAAATTTAGGGCAAAAATGTGATACAGGAAATTCCTTATATGTTCTGTGCATTGTAAGATTTTGATGAATTTTAAGCTGTATGTTTGGTAATGGTGATCACATTTATATGGTTAATATGGGTCACAGCCATAGTGCCATCAACTGGCAGCAGGAAGGAAGGACATTTTATCTGACTTTGAAATGACCCTCTTATGTTTACGTTAATTGCTTCAAAATTATTTAGAATAATGTCAGGACACTGGTGATTTAAAATTGTAAAGGGATATGCCATGGCAGTTTATTGTGCAAGTGAAAGTGGTTTTTAAAGTGAAATAAAAAAGCTATAGAATTTTACATTTATTGTAATGAAAACGTACTGCACAGATTTTTTATTATTTTTATATAAATAAAATATAATAAAAATATCAACAAAAATGTAAAAATACTAGAAAACCAAAGCCAAACGTCTTAGTTCTGAGTGGCAAGTAACTTTAATCAGGCGCAGTACCATAAATGTCCAATAGAGGACAAAGCTCCATTGTTGAATGATTCCCAAAATACCACATCTCAGTCCCTCCAAGATTTTGCGGGTCATGTCTAGAAGGGATCCCTCTTTCATATGTTATGTATAGTCTTAGTATGTGTAATACATACAAATAGGAATCGAGAATGGGCAATGAACACTCCTTGTTGCTGCAAGTTCCGCAGTTTGCACTTTTTTACAGTCGAATCCCATAGATAAATGCAAACAAATGTGTCCCCACTCAAGATATACATCTACTTTGGTGCAATATTTCTTTATTAAAATATGAAGTTTCATATGGACGGAATAGAACCCCAAACCTCTTATGCGATGGGCTAATAAATTACCATTAGACCACCCAGTTAGGCTCCTTTTACCCACTCAGATAAAATAAAGTTATCAAATTTATAATGTTAAATATTTATTTTAGAACTTGAGTTGATCATCAATAATTACTTTTTTCAAAGTAGAACATTTAAAATAATATTTTAATAATCTATTTAAACAGTTGTGCCTATGAATATTGATTGCAGACTCAAAAGTAATGTGCGTATTTATTTTGACAGTGAACAGAGAAAAAATGTAACTATAAAAGAAATTTAAACCTATTGCCATAGAATTGCAACGAAATTACAAGCCTAAATGACTTCTGTGTTCATATTAAAATCTACTTAGACTATCTTAACACCTAATGCCTTGAAAAACATTTTTTTTAATTTAATTTAAAGCCATTTTAAGGATAAATAAAAATGTTAAATGACTTCAGAACAATATTATCTTTAGATCTGCATATGTTTTTTCAATAAATAATTATATTAAATTGTCAAATTAATCAGTTAGCAAAATTGTTTTAAATTACAATGAAAGATAGATAGATAGATAGATAGATAGATAGATAGATAGATAGATAGATAGATAGATAGATAGATAGATAGATAGATAGATAGATAGATAGATTCTCTGAACTTTTACATACTCCTAGGTGATTCATGAGACTGTCACCACATTTAGACAACATTATGCCATTAAGATATTGAAGTGCTAAATTGCAAACAGATTTTTAAATATCGAACAGTGTTGTCTTGGTGATGCACTAAATGAATGGCAAAAATAGGGAAACAGGAAGTGTCTCATATACTCTGCGTGCATTGTGTAATTTAGATCAAAATTGAGCTGGATGTGTTTTATGGGGGGCTAATCACATGGATTTTACATGACAGCAGGAAGTGTGGCTCTTACAACAGACTTTAAAATAGTTATTTACTCAAACTTGTATTTACTCAAATTGCTTCACATTTGTTTATAATAATGTCAAATGCATGTGTAATTTTCTTAAGTGTGACTTTAGTGTTCAAATACCACTTAGTGGCCACTGTATGTGGAGGTGGTTTATTTCAGTTGACATTTTTTTTCATAACGTGAGCATGTTTCCCTTTATGTTCCCTAAATGTAATTAATTAGCCATGGTTAAAATAACAGGCAATGGAAGCATGTAATGTGTGTGTAATTAACCACCTGAGAAAAGCCACATAAAAGCTCATTACAGGGTAATTACCCCTCATTTCAGCCAGAGAGAGCAGTCTTGGCTGGGATAGAGATTCCAAGGTTTTTAGAAGTATATGTTTCCCCACATATAGAGGAAGGATATTGGATGAGATGTGGGATAGCTGGTTTTTGAGCAAAGCCTCGGGTGATAGGCTGAGTGTGTGAATGTGAGTGATGGCTTCATATTGACAGGAGATGCTGTGGCAACCTGTATTGTATTTTATTTTGTTTGTATGTGTGCACATGTGCAAGACTCCAGTTGTGTACACATGTGTCTCCAGGTGTGTGTGTATGTATGTATGTTTGATTTATGAGTGTGATTCTTACCCTAGGCAGATATTTGTTTGATGACAGAGTTGGATCTTTCAGGTGGATAATTGCTGGAGACTTGCTCGTGGAAATTGAAAACTTCACCTTTCAATGTAGCTCCAGGCTCATAGTATTCAGCTGTGTTATTTAGATAGATAGAGTAAGAGAGAGAGAGAGTTGGGCACCGTTGCATTGCTGGAATCATTGCATTGATAGAGATTTCTGGATTTATTTGAATTCACAAGCTCAATTTGATTTTGACTTTAATACAATGTACTTTGATTCTGATTCAGTGGGGTATATTTATATTATTAGTGTTGGGTGTAATCTGATTACAAAATAATCATTTACTGTAATCTAAGTACTTTTATAAGTCCAAAAGTAGTGCAATGTATCACATTTTTAATTAGTGTTATCTGATAAGTTATTGATTTTCAATATATTTTAGGTTTGTACTTTTTTTTTTCAATTGTACTTTTAGGTACATTACTTGGATTACAATATATTTCAAAATAATATTATTTGTCTAGAATCCAAAACACGAATTATGTCTATATAAAAGACACTAACAAGTCTTTGTAAGGACGAACATTGTGGTGCTTTGTAAGTGTGCATGTGGAGTGTGAGACTTATATAGATATTATTTTTAATATTTTGAGAAAAAAAATATTTGGGAGGTGTTGCAATTAAAGGAATTAGTAGTGATTACTTTTACCATGATGTAATATATAGTGTAATCTGATAAAGTAACAGTAACTTAACCAACACTGGTTATAATGTCAATATTGCATTTACAGATTAAAGAAATTCTCTCTCTACTAATGCTTTTAATCATACAGGGGACCCTGTAACTTGGTATATCATAAAAATATTAATTAATAAAAATGAACAGGGCCCAAAGTATGCAGTTGATTTGGTGAGAGGTTGTTGGAAACGGACTGTTAATCTATGAACATGCACTAGATTGTCGGCTTTCCCTGTTGTCTCGGTGTTCGACGGGGGAGAATAGGGTGGCAGACGCTGCAAGCAGGTTCCCCAAGGAAGTTGAGGACCCTCCCTTACATTTTTGTTTGAGAGTTCACTGCAAATATGCTGCAAACTTTCTGCAAATTTGCCACAGATCATTTTCACATGTAAATGAGCTTTGTGTAAAACTTGTGTCAAATTGTCAATTGTTGCAAAAGGTTTGCCTGAAGTTCACCACTTCCGGTGAAGATCTGCAAACTTCTGGCAAACATTTGCAGTGAATCACAAGCTCATTTGCATGTGAAAATATCGAGCTGCAAATTTGGTATTTCAAATAATCAATACAACCTAAATTGAAGTAAACTTTAAGGTATTGAAAAACATTTATCTAGGGGTTTAATCGATAACGGGATTGTTCAAATGAAGTCCACGATTTATGGGAAAATATGATTTACCCAGCTCTAGAACTTTGATTAATTACTGTAATATGTTTAGTGTTTAAGTAAAAAAGTTGTGTTTTGTAATGCATTACATTTTAAATGCATGTGAGTAATCCATTGGTTGAGTAATGTTGTTGGGACGGGTCAAAGTGGGTTGCTCTAAATTTGATTGTGCCACAGAGACAAGCATTTACAGTTGTTGAGAAAATGAACCTCTGAATACTTACTAGTAAGCTGGAATAGAAAGAAGTATTTTAACACAGAAAAAGTTATATGCTGCAACTTTAAAACATTATTTGTACCTCTGTTTGCATGTCTGTGATGGCTGAAGTGTCAATAACAAATCATTTTATGGTAAAAATGTGGTGTTGAGTGTATGGCTTGAGTACAACAATGAAAAAGAAGTATAGACAATAGACACAAGCATAGAAGTATAGACATTATTCATTATTCGGAAAAACAAACTTTTCTATCAAAAGTGTTTAGGAAGTAACTTACAAGTAAATTATTTAGTAATGCGATTACTTTTTCCATGACAGGAGTAGGGTTTGATGTGTATGTGAATTAGGAATGTAATCTTTTAGAGAAGTGATCAGTAATTTGTATTGGATTACTTTTTGAGTAACCTACCCAACACTGGTAATGAACAGCGTTTCATGTGACTTTAATGTCGTAACATTTAAAAAGACATGCTTTTGTTCCTGTAGCTGAACTGATAGAGCATGGCACTAGCAATGTCAAGGTGATAGGTTTGATTCCCAGGCAATGCATGAATTTAAGGAATGTAAAGTGTCGTACAAATGCATTAATGTAATGTAGTTGTTCTAGCATTATTACTTATATCTCTCCACCCTTGATCAACAAACCATTTGTTCTTGCTGGTTCCAGGAATCGCACCAGAGTTCGGCTGACTTCCGGTTCTACATCGAGAATCACACTCGAGATGACGTGAGCCGGAAACAGGTGCGGATATATCAGCTCTACAGCAGAACCACAGGAAAACACGTGCAGATCCTGGGCAAGAAGATCAACGCCAATGGAGACGATGGGGGCAAGTACGGTATGGGAGTGTTCCAGTGCTCTTAGATGCTTCAGCCAACTAGACTAAACCAACAAAACGCCCTTAACATCTGACTCAGAATTAGTTCTGTGTGCCACGAACCAATGAGCCTCATCATTTTTTTCCAAGCGAGCAACCATGGCAAGAGACAGTCAATACGAGAGCATATTACATTGGCCTACCAAGGCATTCTGTTCTTCTTACACAGCATACAAGATGGAAACCAATAACGCAGAAAGTACAAGATGAAAACAAAACAGGCTTACCTTAATACTAAAATGAGTGGAAGCAAATCATTTGAAGCTATATTTGTAGCTTGATGTTGCTATCCTTGTGAGGCACTCAAGATGAGCATTGGTCAGTCTATTACTCTGTTTTATAGTGTTTTAATGGTGGAGAATGTTGATTCACAATTATATGAGCTCACAAAAAATTACCCCTTTTTGTTCAAACTATTTCAAAGTGGGAAAATCCGCCTCAGAATCTAAATTCTAGAAGTGGCAACACCTTCTCTGGGTTTAGCTTTGAGAGCTGTATGTCCTTTGCCTGCAACTCAACCATTTCACTTTCAAGTGCACTATGATAGCAGGGTAGAGCTGTTCGATAGCAGGAGTCAAAGAGGACAAAGACAGAAGGAAGGGGTTGTCAATGAAATTGGAAATCTCAGCGTACTTCTTGATATCACTAAACCTGGAATAAAATTTTCGTCATCTCTTCCAGCACTTTGACAGATTCACTGTAGCTGAAGTGTCTCGATACCTCAGGGTCATTTGTCGTGACAGCTCTCAGTCTTGGGAAATGAACAAGCTCTTTGCCAGGTATATATAGTGCTGTTATTGTGTTCTGGATTGCTTGTAGTCAATTTTATATTTTACCTTTTCTTTTCCTTGGAGCACCAAGAATTGTGTGTTAAAGTGGCATGTGATGTTGGTCAGAAGAGCCAATTGTACAATCCACTCTGGGTCTTCCAATTGTGGCTCAGTTTTCCCTTTGCTGTCTGGACAACACCTGTCTCTTCCACTCTTTTACTTCTATAGAGAAAAACAAAGGAACCAATCACTGTTGTATACCACGGAAGAAAGAGACACGTCAGTGTTTGGAACATGAGTTTATTGTCATTCATCCGTATTATTGCATAAAGAAATATGCAACGAGTAACCAAATTTCTTCACAGACGTTTCTTATCTTAAAATGAAGTGTTGGATAGGAGGCTAGCTGAAATTTGATGGCTGTATTTTATCGATTTAAACTTTTGTTTGTTGATTGGTTGGTCACTATGAATAAATGTTCAATGAGAAGGAAAGTTGTCTGAGAGGCAGGGCAAGTGATTAAACTAAATAGGGTCAAAGTTGTATTTAAAGATGAAGAAAAATGAAAAACAAGGCCAACCCTGTTTGTGTTTTTCAGGGAATTTTATTAATGACAAACAACAAATCTACTAATTTAACTCTGATTCTAGAAGTGCAGCACATAAACGAAGCATTGCTTAAACATGCTGAGCTCTCCCTTTGTTTTTGAATGTTTAAACATATTAACTTTGACAGGACAGAAGTAACACAAGGGAGCACAGAATGTGTGTGTGTGTTAGAGAGAGAGAGTGTCATGGAGTTCACAGGTGCCAGGTGTGGGGATTTACCTGGATCTGCCTCCTCACGTGCTAGTACAACGCAGCTATGTTCAGTCAATGCTGCATGGCTAAACTAACACTCAGCATGCTTACATGCACAGCAATATGCTGAAAACTATCAAAAATCACCGGTTATTCTCTGCTTTTGACATCAAAGCGTAAACAGCCATGTGCACATCATTTGAACAAAGCTGATAAAGTCCTGGTAGGAACGGCATTAAAGGTCTTTACGTGCAATGCAACATCAGGGTAATGGGGAAAAATCAATGTGTGCTGATTAGTTTTTGCTTCAACCCTTTATGGCCTTACCCCGATAAAAGAAAAGCTATTGGCAACCTTTTTCCAAAATTACATTATACAGTATCGTATAGTGGCAGATCCAAGGTGAAATATCCACTGGGTGGCACTAAAAGCAAGTTAAATGTTCTCCCAAAAGATGAGGTTCCTAAAATTCATGCTCTACCGAGTTTTAAATCAACAAAACCTATATCCCTACCCTAAACCTAAAACCAATAAACCAAACCGATAATGTCATAAAAAGCAAAAACGTGATAATGAACAGTTGCTGAAGCATCCACATCATTTTGTTAAATCAATGTCTTCAGAAGTGATATGAGATGTGCGGGGGAGAAACAATCAATATTTAAATCCTTTTTTTACTATGTATTCTTCTCCCTGCTCAGTCAATCTCCACATTCACTTTCATATTCTTCTTGTGTGTTTTTGGTTATTCACGTTCTTCATGCATATTGCCCCCTACTGGACAGGGAGAAGATTTACTAGCAAAAACTGGACTTAACTCTTGATCTGTTTCTTACCCACACCTATGTGAGTGAATGTGAGAATTTTCATTTTTGGGTGAACTATCCCTTAATGTTCATAGGAGTTAAAGACACCTCATATAAAGTTGGTCTGAATATCATGCAGATTTGGAACATGTGGGTGAGTAAATGATGATAGAATTTGATAAATGAACCCTTCAGCAGAACAACTTACATACAAAAACAGCTCAGCAGCCAACCAAATTCTTAAAATTGAAAACATTCATAACCTGTTTATTTTTTGGGCTACATTACCTAATGTAACACAACAAAAACTTCAGATGATTGACACAGCAGACCAGTGACATTTTGTCACTCACTAGCATTATTTTAACAAAGATTTAAATAAAACACTATACAAGAAGAACTACAAATCCAAAGGAGTAACAGGATTACCCAGGTACAGAAATTCATGACTGAAGGTTTATGGAATTACGTCTGTAATGGAATTTTTATGCTGAGTTGCTCTGACTGACACAAATGAGTGCAAGAGTGGAATATAAACATGCTTGTATCAGTCTGCAAAGTGAAGTGTTTATCTTCACTCTCCCCTTCTCACACTAGCACTGCTGGGGTAAGCTGCATATCAGTTTTGTGGTTTTTGTTTTGTTTATACTTTGTTACATTTTGATTAATGATGGTCCAGGTTGGACGTTATAAAGGAGAATATATATTCTTAGGGATGTTATTAGCATATCTGAGATTATTGTATGTTCTGTACTGATTCCAGGAAAATATTTGCAGAATGGATTTTAACCATGATGAAATGTGTTAAACACAGCTGACTGTATGATATTCTTATTGGTATTCATATTAGCCCAATATGCCCAAAGTCTCACGAGAACATGTAATCTTTTAAACGAGATGGCGAAATCATAAGATATTTTACGGCTTGGCTTGTACAAAAAGGTGTTACTTTTATTCCCATAGAGACCAATCAACAAACAATTTCAAAACGATACAGGCATCAAATTTAGCAAGCCTCCAATTCAATACTTTATTTTAAGAAAGGAAACATCTGTGAATAAGTTTGGCTACTCATTCCACATACAGTATATTTATGCAACATAAATGACTGATTTACTTCAACTTCCCTCGTCTCGTTCAAAACCCAATGTTTTTTGTTTTTTCGATGGTACACAGCAGTTATTTCCGATTAAAATCATGATTAGGTTTAGGTTTGGGTTGGGGGTTAAACGTGAGCCAACTCATTCAATATCTAACGATTTCTCAATCTCATGCTATTATCTGGCTCCATCCTGACATGGAACGCCACTTTTCCTGAACATCCGCCCTTTCTGTATGGTGACTGAAAACTGCACAACTCAACCAAATTAGCAGAGTGAATACAAGCAGAAAACATGGAATAAAGCCACAACACAACGAAATGAACAAAATAAATATTTTTTTAAGCACTGTATTTTAAGTCATTTGGCAGTATGACTCAATGCATGAGAGATCATGAGGCTGCTCGGAAGATGCAGAGAGCTGCTCGTCCCACTACAAGAGTTTGCCGGTCACACTTGTGATGCTGAACGTTTCTACCAAAGCACTTTGCTGTCCGAACGGGGGCTGCAGCTTGCATATAGCCCATTTTTGTGGGTGCAGGACACTTTTTAGGAGCTGCTGGTATGCAAGAATAGCTGCAGGTGCTGTGACGTCATTTTCGCATCATGGTTGGTACTGATTTGAGTTATATGCATTAAGAGTTTTAACAGAAGAATGAATGTAAGTGCTGTTGTTATAAAATTATAAGCTTCACATTTCTGCATTGAACCCCTTCAAAAATTGGCCCAATAATGTTTGTGGTAATCAACATTATGCAACACATGCTGTTGATTGAGCTGAGCTGGTATTGAACCCGGAATATTCCTTTCAGGACAAATAAGTAGAGCATTTTTATAACTATTAGTATATAGTCTTATTTATTTCATCATGTTGTGGCTTCAATTTATGTTGTAACTTAATTTCAAGGTGTTGTGGCTTGATTTCATTGTATTTTCTGCTTTTAATTGCTTTGCAGATTTGGTTGTGTTGCGCACCCCTCAGCCACTGTATTTCTGCCATTGGTCGACAAACAGATTGTTCTGCACCAAACACATGCTATTGGTTGACCCAGTGTTGCTGTGCCTAGCTGGTTGGGATGCTCAAACCAACAATACTTTGATAGCGCCACAGACAGTATTTACACTTTTTGGGGAAATCAACCTATTAATGGCTTACTTATAGTTGATTCTGCACATTAAACTAGGATAGGAGAACATATTTTAACACTGAAAAAAACCACCACCTTAGTTTATTTCGTTTTTTATTATTTATTAACTTATTTATTTGGGGAAGGATAGCATCCTTATAATCCATCTGTTTTTATATTAATAAGCTACACCAAAGAACTCTCTGAAATCGCCTGGTACAAGTTATGCACAGATGTGATTTTTAAGTACAGGTAAAGTTCATTTAAACACAGGAAGATGTAATCTTGTAAACTTTCTTTTCCCAATCAGAATCATATCCTATCCTCTTTGTTTCATACTAAAGCTTCAGATTTCTCAAGCATATCATTTAAAACAGCATGTTTTTGTAAAGGGACCTTCGCTCAGGAGTGGGAACTTTCCCACCCTCATTTGATCTCAAGTGCCATGCCTGGACTGGCCGCTCTCATATTGCCCCAGGCTGTTTTGGAAGGGGACAGTTTTGGTGTTGCTCTCTAAGCCTCTCTGCTTTGAGCACCTTTGAATAGCCCAGTGTGTTAAAAAATGGCTCATCCTAACTTTTTGATTGAGTGAGCATGAACTAAAGGCAAGTGGAAACCCAATCCCCAGGGATCTGAACTGCTCCAAGGAGATTGGCAGGTTTCTTCACCCCCCCTTCAGAGAAAGGATTCTTAACAAAGGTGGCTACAGAGGGAGAATGCTTGGGGTGTGAAGGATTGTGAGGGAGCACCTTGCTGTAGTGTATGACGAATCCTTGAATTTTTCACAGAGCTTTTATTTATTTATTTTTAATAGTTGGCAAATTATATCTACTTTTTAATGTACTTTTATCGTTCAAAATATAAAATTTGTTTATGAGTAAAATCAACATAACTTATACAGTAGAACAAATACAACAGTAATGTATAGGTATTTTAAAATTTTAATAATAATAATAATAATAATAATATATATGTGTGTGTAAAAAGATTTTTTTGGGGGGCTTTTTGTCATGAAAATAATATCAATCAAACGTGCAATTTCTTAATGCTACCCAATTAAGGCTTCTTTGTCTGTAAGCATAACATAATATGTCATTTTGTCATCTTTCTTTTGTTTCTGGGGTGAAATATGACTGGGGCATGTTCTTGACAGGTTTTGTGAGATAGTATTCATTGCTGGATATTTACATAGTTTCATCCTCTGATTAAAAAAAAATGTGTATAACATTTTAAGTAAAGAATGTTTTTTTCTTCTTCTTGCAGCTCTACTTGTTGTTGAGACAGAAACATTTGGGAGTCGCATTCGAATAAAAGGGAAAGAGAGCGGATATTACATCTGCATGAACAAGAATGGCAAAATTATTGGAAAGGTAAGTTTGATTTGAACATTTAAGAAAAAAGGGGCCAGGATTAGCCATGTCCAATTGTAACATTTTCCTGTAGCAGGAATGTACAGACAACTGAAGCTTTTAAGGAAAGGGTTGGGGTTTGGGTTAGGGCTCACGGTTAATCAAATATAATTCCTGTTAACTGTATTAAATCATTAACAAAAAAATACAATTCGCTTTTGGTGCGGCACTCTGTGGACATTTCTCCCAGAAACTGGAGCTCACATGTGTTCATAAATTCAACAACACTTCCAGCTTCAGCCACTGGGGGCAGTGATCCCAGTTTCAGTAAGCACAGAGCAATTTCAGCTGAAAAACTTTCGACCTAGTGTCGCTAAATTCACTGTAGAACATTATCATGTGTCTTGGTGGACCACATTGGGTTTCAGAGGCTGTGTTCATACCACAAGTTAAAGTGCTCAATAGATTTTCAGCTCATTATTATACCTATATAATGTAATTGTAGCTTGGCTTTGTCCACTTAAATCAGACCACAATTGGATTCACAATTGCATTGTGAAGGGTTGCCATCTTTTCAGCACTTGACACAATGCATTCAAAACGGAAAATAGGCCAGATACCAGCCAAAATTCGGGACATCAAGAATAATATGGAACAATTGCCAACCCTAGTGTTGCTAGAAAAATAGGTGATGCATGACAAAGGTGAACATTAATAAATACATTGATGGACAAAAGACAAAGAACAGAAACTTTTTTAAAAGGTCACCAAAAAGGTAAAAAAAAGCGGGATCCACTTACTGGACAATGGAAGTCCCACATTCATCCGCAGCATGAACTAAGCTAGTGTTTTTGGTTCCCTTGTGTATGCTTGTGACTTTAAGCATGAGTTGTATTGAGTTGAAATGTATTATTGCAGTTATGCATATGATTACTGGTGAATTGTGCTCCAAGGGTGTAGCAACGTTTACCGAACATCAACTTTCTATGATGTATGAGTTTGTAGCTGGGACCAATTTTGGAAATACATTTAGAAAACCACTGCTACAGCTACTGTAACCAAGTCATGATGGATACATAATGGAGCCAGTCATCATTCATTTTAATACCATCTATTCAAAAATAAAAATGAAATATTGAGGTATGCTGTTTTGAGGTAAAATCGTCCTTTTTTCCCCCAAACATTCTGCCATACCTCAAACAAATCTGAAGTGGAAAGGATAACACCCCCTACATTTTGCCTTATGTAGTATATTCCATGGTTCACTTGGCACGCATACAACTGACCATAAATTCCAGAGAGGAACACAATTATTGTGTCATGTTGGTAGAGTGGATGGCCTTTCTTTATAGAACATTACACTTTGTAAGTTTAGTAGGCGCCCTGTCATAAAATGTTATCAGTCAATGTGTGGAATACAGAGCAACTCAAAAGCAGTTCTTTCAAAAGGCGTTCACACCATGTCCTGATGTAAGGAAGGGGCTAGGAGGGGCATTGTCCAACTCCACCCCCCCGTTCAAATGGTGAAATAATAAAAAGAGAATCAGTTGCCCACCCGAGTACCGGCCCTGATTTAGATATACGGTGAACGTAAACCATAGGCATTACAGGACATTAAGCCCTTATGTACCATACATAGATACTCTCTGGGTTTAGTTAAGCATATGACTGTAGTCACTGGCATTCCTATATTATGACCAATCGAAACATAAGTTGAAGGTCTCGTCCAACAATGGTCTGACATTTTGTTTTATCCTCTATCCTCAGCCCAATGGGAATAACCAGGAGTGCGTCTTCGTGGAGGAATATTTGGAGAACAACTACACGGCACTGATGTCGGCCAAGTACAAAGGATGGTATTTGGGTTTCAATCGAAAGGGCCGACCCAAGAAAGGCTCAAGGACCACGCAGACACAACAGGAAGTGCATTTCATGAAACGCCATCCAAAGGGTAAAGTGGACCCTCTGGAGGAGTTCCGTTTCACAACGGTAACGAAACGGACACGAAGGGCACGGCGTTTAAAATCCAACCCAAAAACTAACTGAATCAGTGAGGATGAGTATGCACTGTTCCCTAAGGATACCACAAGCTTCTTGCCGTACAACACCGTAAAGACCAGTCTTATGGAAGAGGACACAAGTAAAAAAAAAAAAAAATGGCTATCGGAAACGAGACAAGAAGCTAAACAAAAAAGTTCAAAGATGTTTTATTTTTATATTTCAGAAGTGTCAAGTTTCTCCCACCTGTTGAATGTTTATGGGTTTTTCTAAATCTAAAATTGGTGTCTGTTATTTTATTTATACTGGATTAACTAAGGATGGCATACATGGAACTAGTGTCTCATGCTATGACACGTTTACAGCAGAAGGCATCCTGTTAAAACTCTGGAATAACGACAAGAGTAAACCGCACCTCCTGGGATACCTTTTATTTTCTGAAAACAGGGATCCAATATTTTCCACTGGAATGGGTTGTCATGGAGATGCAACAAGAGAGTGATAACATAATCATGTGACCTTTACAGGCCTCCATAGGTAAACGTCAATCTTTGAGTGCAATATTTTGAAGAACCGTGCTGTTCCTGTCCTTTCGGATGTTTTCCTGTGGGCCGCTGCTCTTCTGAGCAGACAACAGGCCCTTTATGGGTGAAATGTGCAGAACGCTCCGAGTACTATTTGGTTCCTGTGACATTTTGTATAATCTGTGAATCAGTTTAGATCGATATGCTTTGACCAGCCAGATCAGCTGTGGTACTAGTTCTTTTGAAAGACAAACGAGAAGCTTGGATATGAAGGGAATGGGAGAGATAAGAGAGGCATTTGAAATGGCGTATTGTAAAAAGGTTTCGGGAATTCCAATGGTCTGAATGCCCTCATCTACTTCACTAGTATGTAACGCACCATTGTGTACTTTAGCCAAATGCAGCCTACGTTTCAATGATGCCATAATTACGTGCTGATGATATTGTCACCCTGTGTCCTTTCTACAAACAACTTGGCTCCCAAAACATGCAAAGACAATCCTGCAAAATGCAAAAACCAGGTATATTGCAGTACTCTTAATTTCCATGACAGTTGACTGAGATTAATCTGAATACTTGCATGTTATTCAGCCAATGAATTCACACTGTCTGAACCAAAACCAGTTGTTCTAGTTGTCAGTTGTCTTCTTTCATACTTTGACCATGTACACACTGCAGTTAAATCTGGTAGGCAATCCTTTTTTGAGATGACAAACTCTTTCCATGTTTTCCAGTCATAATTTAGTGATATACTGTATGATAGTATTTCACCCTGTATCTGGCCCTCTGTCTGAAATGCTTAATTTTGACCTCAGCGTCTCCTTTAAACTTCAGTGTAAATGCCCAATGTTATGATTGACTAAACTCATGCAGTACCTTTGAATATAACTAAATGTATTTGAAACTCAGTCAAAAAAGAATGAACCGGCTCCACAACAATATAAAACTAAATTTCAGGGTTTACACATAACATACACCCAATTGCATCCGTTTCAAACCATTCAATCAATCACAGCAGCACCATCGACTATAAATGTCAAGCAGTCATAACATGTGAAAGATTTATGAATTGAGTTGGCTACTTACTGTTTTGCAGTCAGGTCCCCTAGTGTTTTTAACTGCCGCATCTTTCAATAAAAGTTCCTTTGCAAAGATTGAACCATATTGTGACTGGTTTACAAGCAATCCAATCTGAAATGAGCTGAAAAAACACATAATACACACTGAAATGTGCCGAACACACACAATGCAATCCACACTGAATTTTTCTAAACTCACATAATTACAATCCACGCTGAAGACATAATCCAATACAAGGTGAAACATGATGCACACACACACACATTATACTGCACTGATGCGAACAGGAACTTTGTTAAACTTCAGACACTTTTCCTGATGTTGGGATGCTTCAACAGGGGCCAAGCCAGAGATGCTGGTCTTCATAGGTGCATCTCACATCTGGTTACTCTGGCCGAGACGTGGTTCTCCCAGACAGTGGCAGCAAAGGAATGGAGCAGAACAGATACGGTTTTAAAAGTTGAACTTGTACGTCAAAAGGCCAAAGAACTAGACTCCAGTTGCATGCCGCATATTCTTTCAGGTGAAATCTTTGCCACTCACATTTCAAAATATCAGTGAAATGTTGCTATGGTTATCAATATATCAAGAATTGCAATTTTGAGCGTAACTCTTGTGTTGCACACACACACAAAACTGTATTTTAAATCAGATTTTCACTCCCAAAAGTATGCAGTGTGTACATGGCCTTACTCTGTTCTAGAATTGGTTTCTAGAACTTTCTCTAATGGTTCAGACACAGGTGCACAATGTCTGTGGGTCCGAGATGTTCTCGAAAACTAACTGGAGTGGAATTCCCTTCTGCAGATGTTGGACTCCAGCCACTAATGTTGAGGTCTACTCTCCATATGGGTATAGCTGTAGTAAACACACATCTATATACTCATTGTATGTCAGACTTTACTAATAACCATAGCACACCTACAAAATCTGTATGCAAAAATAATTTTATTACTATTATAAAATATTTATTGCCTTTCTCTGTAAATATGACTTGAATTTATTTTACCTCTGTTAATAACAAAAAAAGAGGACTATATATGGAAAAATTAATAAATTTATGTGTCGTCTTATGTGGTTTTCTGTGGCATTCATATATGTGGACTTGTACTATATACAGTATATACATGTATGTATGTATATATATACAAATATTCAGATAATTAAAATACATTCTTGTGGCAGAAGAGTTAATCATTGATAAGACAGTACAAAAAGTGGCTTTAGAATACAATGTATTGTTTATTACAATATTATTGATCATAAGTCAATCATTGGCACACAGTTCACAGCAATCCATTACACAAGTGAATTTGTCAATCAGTTGGAGATTTATTATGAGGGCTTGTTTAAGAGCCGTCAATTTCAACAAGCATCAGACATGCTTGTGTAGCGTCTCGGGTAAACATAATCATAAACATAAAATGTTTAGTTCACTGTTTCAAGTTAAATATAGCTTAATATTTAGAACACATCTTGAGATCTCTTAGTTCCAATTTGTGCTCCATCAAGTGTTTTGAACGCAAGAATGCAACAAATGTCTGTTTTGTGCTGTCTGGATGTTTTCTTCACTGTATAAACTGCGTGTTGTCACAAAGCTGAAATTTCAATTACTGCCCTCTGAAGTAAACAGGTGGTACTACAAGCTTGCATTTCTCATGAATCTTCCTTATTACAATAACACGTTATTTTTAATAGAATTAATCGCACTGAATTAACGCATTAAATCAACAGCCCTAATATATATATATATATATATATATATATATACACATATATATATATATATACACACACACACACACATACATACAGGGTTGGGAGTGTTACTTTTGAAATATATTTCACTACTGATTACAGAATACATGCTGTAAAATGTCATTTGTAACGTATTCTGTTAGATTACTCAAGGTCAGTAATGTATTCTAAATACTTTGGATTACTTCTTCAGCACCGGTAGATTTTTTCACTTGTTTTGACTATAAAAACTCTACCAGTACAGTAAAACAAAATACACATGTTAAAAATACATTCTCTGAAAAACCTGAATATCTTATGCAGTGTTAATTCTAAAACAAGATTAATAGATATTTTTTACAGGAAAACAATACAAAAATTATTATCAAGAATATGGTTTTTGCCCTAATATCAAAGGTCTTACTAGAAAAAAAGAAATTATGATCCAATGTACATTTTCTTGATAAGAAAATATGACCGTGTCTGGTAAAAATGGATAGAAATAGCATTTTGGCTTAGCGTAAAGCTGACAATTTACACAAGGATTATTTCTATTTCTTCTGCTCCAAACTTACTTCAGACGTACTTCTCTGTCTGCTCGTATGAATGTACCACATCATAAGAAAGTATTTCACCGCTGTTCAAATACACTTTGGATCATCATTTATATGTAGAAATGTTTTCCTTCTGAAAGGACCAAATATTAAATTAAACAAATGACAATAAAATGCAAAGTAATCTCTCCAGTAATCTAATTACCAATGATTTAAATTGTAACTGTAGTGGAATACAGTTACTTATATTTTGTATTTTAAATACACAATCTCGATACATTTATTCCGTTACTCCCCAACCCTGTATATATATATATATATATATATATATATATATATATATATATATATATATATATATACTTTAATTAATATAGTTAAAAAAAACTCAAAAATGAATGTACAAAATATGAAAATTTATTTGTAATCCTTGCAGATTTGGTGGTCTAACTTAACTGAAGACCCGAGACTCAGTATTGCGAAAACAAGTGACTCTTGTCACTTGTTGCACAAAGAAAGTGCTTCTGGAAGGTGTGTCTACCAATCTTGAAATACGTTTAGCTACAGGAAGTTAAACAGGTGTCCATGTGCTTTTATCTGCCATCCACATTGCCAGCATTACATACTATGCTTTGTCCAACACAAAGTGCATGAATATGTTCTTTAAAGGTTGTAACTAGTACGTCTCCTGACTGTGCTAAACGCAGTGCACACTGGACCTGAGGGAGTTGACTTTTGAGACAGGAGTAACAGTAGATCATTTGCTGCAGGAAGTCGACATAAGATGGAGAGGTGAATTGCACTGTGGAAGTTATAGACACAGTCCAGAAAATGTGTCATGGGGAAGTTATGAGGCATTTAAAGACAGTGAAGAGTTTCTCAGACAACAGGGGGATTCAAGGATCATTTAGATTCAAGGTTATATCAACAGAGCCCCTCCTTGGTTTTACATATTACCGCTTTTATGAAAGAATGCTCAAAGAGAAAGTTCGAAAAGGTATTAAGGTCAATGGAACTATTCCTTTTCCAAATGGATTTCCAAAACTCCTGGTATGAAACCTTGTTCTGGGAGAAATTACTTTGGCGGATGACAGCGCGCTCATTAGACAGTCTGCATTAGCCACTAGAGAGAATTTATTCTAATTCTCAATGTGTCAATAACAGACTCAAAGGTGAAACCAAGACCTCTGAAACAAAACTCCAAACCCGCCGTCAAAGCCCTGGTACATTTTTTAAACACACACTCTTTCTGTACCTCTCCCCCTCCGTGTGTCTTGAAACTGTTAGGAGTCTTCTTTTTGGCAAAGCACTTTGAGACTTCTCCCTTTAAAGAGGAGGATAAGGAATGTAGGGTAAGATGTCTCATAATGTTGTGTTCTGGAATGATGTTTACAGCAGTAGTCAAGCTGAAAGATGGCCGTTTTGAGGAAAAAATGCCTTTTGTTTAACTTCTCACTGATGTTATCAGAGGCTCCGCAGCATAGCCACCTACAGCGCGGGGAGACCAGGGGATATCAGCTAATTTAGATGTCTGACGGATTTTCGTTCTTTTCCCATTCGTATTATTGCTTCCTTTAGGCTGAATAATAGAGTGCTATATTTCTTTAGATGGGTGTCCCCTCCAAGCTTGAACTACTCAGAGCAGATGGATCAGACGGAGAAAATCACCAAGTGTACTGTAGACACAGAAGTCCATCAGAGTCTGATTTTGTTTAAAGCATCCATATTTTAGGTTCAAATATAAAAGGGAAAGTGCATATCTTTTTATACAGTCCTATTGCATTAAAAAATAATTTTTGAAATGACTAGAAATCTATATAGCCTTTAGGGTGTAGTATTTACATATTTAATGAATTCTTTCACCAATTTGGTGATGTTCAATGATGAGATTGCATGCTAGCAGAGTCTGTCTATACTCTATACAACACGGGAGAGTATTCTTCTTTTTGTTTAGTGAATGTGATTCAAATCATTGATATATTGTGATCTTTGATGTGCTTTCTGTAAAGTTCGGACTCGGTTGTTATCCACATCAGAACGTCAAGTATCTTCAAGATCTAGACTCATTTGAGAGGTAGAATAAAGGTTATACAGCACTCACGTATTTATACGCGTAAACATGCTCTGATACCATCTGACACATGAATGTCACTGCGTAAACCTTCAGAAGGTGAAACTAAGTAAAATTTTAGCTGGCTCTAATTGTTGCCATCTGTCCCAGTGGTACTTGTGGTTTTGGACTCTATACAGACACCCAACGTCCTGCATACTAGAAGTTTGTTTACTAATGCTTCATGCCGAATAAGGTTTATCTTAGGTTTATTTTGGTTTATGGTTTATCTTCTGTTTTGCTACATTTAGTCTGTGTTTATATCCGTCTCATAATGCACACATCCCTATAATGGGCATTCTTGTATTCTCTCCAAACTGATATTCACACATTTTTGAGTGCTGTATTGTGACCGCACAGCCGCGGCTCATGAGCTCCCTGCCGTCTGAACACTGCATTGCGCTCGCGCTTGCCATTTGATCACACCGCTTATCCATGATCCTCACAGTTAGAGCTACAGGTCATAGTGGATAGTTTCATGACTTCAGCAGGGGCCTCTTTATTTTTTTTAATCTATTTATCTTTTCTTTTCACTTGCACTCATTCTGTTCGGACTGTCTGATGGATCACACTCCTGTTTATCAATGTTATACATCACTCTGGACTATACCGTTGACCTAGGCTGTGTTGCTGTTTGTAGTTGAGTTTAATGTTTTATTGTTTGGTTTGCTTGTTTTGTTTACATGTACTTTTATATTTAAGCATTGGCTGATAGGGCTATATAAAGTAAACAAGTTATTATTATTGTCAGTATTAGTTGTAGTAACTCAGTCAATTGCATGACAGTGTCATGTGCTGTCAATATGGCAGCACCCATGAGTGGGCGACCCGCTCGATGTAAAATTAAACAGCTGTTATTGGGCTTCTGATATGACTGGAGTCTTCATCTAATGGAAGTGTACATCATTTTCAACATTTCAAAACAATGCTATTTATGTCTTTAGGTGTAAAACTAATTATTTAGCCAAATCATACTTTTTGCACCTTTAAAATCACGTTATTTCCTAATGTGATTACTAAACCACAACATCTGTGATTTAAAGAGATTAACATATAGTTTGCATGTGCTGCACACTTCAAAGTGAATGTGTGAAGCTGGCTGCCCATACATGGTAAACCCTAAATATCTACTGTATATGGAAACACATAATGAGGATTGCACTATGTTTGTTGCTGATGACAGCAAGCTTTTCTGGAGGTGAAAAGCTACCATTAAAAATACACCGAAACGGAGAAGGCCTCACTCCAAAATAGAAGCTCAATTTTATAAAAAATTAAAATAAGTATGACAGAAATATATCTCTATAGTATGTAATATTCACTGTAATGTTAATACTACTACTTTATTTGACCAAAAATAGCTCCAAAGTTGTATTTTGGAATGTGCTGTGCAGTTCTGTATAAAAGCACTTTTTTTTTTATAAAAGTAATACAATATTATGGTAAAAAATACATTTTAATGATAAAATTGAAATAAACTGGTGAATATGGAATTCAGGGAAAAAAGTAGTAAAGAAAAGAAAGTATAATTTCTCATACATGTTCTCCAAAAAATGGTATCAGGACATCCCTATAAAAAGATAATTCATGCATAAATAGAACATCACAGAATTATCAATAGTCAGTGAACTATGACTACTAAACTAAATAGATTATGAATAATAACAAACGATATAGTTAATTAATAACATGGTTGTTCAATTTATGTCTATGTGCTGCATCATTATTGCCACTATCCTTAACAAAATCTCTCAATTTGTATTTTGTTGCTTCTCTACTTACATCAACCTCATAATAGGAAGTAAATCTAAATAATTAAAATACCAAAAAAAAGATTGACTGATATGGGTTTTTTAATGGCCAATGCCGATGCAGATATTGAGAGAGCAGGTTAGCCGATATATCACACAATTTAACAAAGTAAAAAACATAAACATAAAATTGCTAAAAATTAATAAACTCTTATTAAGAACTATATTTAATCAATTTCACACTAAACTTTAACTTATAATAATATCAAATAAAATAATATTGTATTTTAAATGGTAGATAGCAGTTTATTTTGATTTCTGTTTAGTCATCACATTTTTTTCGAAGAAAGAAAAATTGTTCATATATTAAGGAGGAAATAACACTACACTCAGTAGTCCAGCAACCATGGATGGCATGTGTGCATTAACAATCGCATTTACTAAAAAATACAGAATCAAACCAATTGTACATACAGTACATAGTAAGACATTTATTTAAAGTGCTTTTACTTTAGACCTGCTTGAGCGCGTGAGTGCAACTTCAGAGCGAGCATCAATCTCATGACAGTTTAAACGGCCTGGATCGCCTGCTTGGATTGTCATGGACTGACCATAATAATTTGTGAATCAGAGAAACTTTTGATCCTGATGTTTTGATTCTGGCTGATCGAATACGCGCTTCAGAGGAAGATATTAGATGAGCGCTCGATGGGGGAAAAACGCTGGATTTTCATGAGGTTCATGAATTACATCTATTTAAACGAGATATCTGCATATTTGCAGATGGTATATAATACAAGTTTTATTGATATTTGCCTTTTATCATTAGACAAGTTAAAATTTACAGGAAACTGATGAGGAGAGAAAGGGAGAATGAAACATGCGAGTAATTTAACATTATGAGCTCAAATGCGTCTGTCAGGGCTCTGATATGTGGATATGTTTAAATGAGACTGTGTTGCACATGGTCTATTATTGTAGTAATGCGATGGCACATAACAACAAAACAAACCATGACTGGTCGTTTACATGTCTCAGTCACTTCATATGCAAGCAGGCAATTCTCAGCACCCTCAAGAAACAAATCGGCCTAACTGTAAATTTTATTGGTCGATGCGATAATTAAAAACTTCCGAATATCGGCGATATATCGGTCGACCACTAAAAACAATGGTAATAATAAATTATACAACAACAAACTGAAATACATTCATGCAACAAACACAATCAAACAAAATAGCCCTGTAATAATACTGTAGCTCTTTTTGAAAGACTGGTCGAGACTGCATCCTAGTCATCATGGAACCTCTTAAGTGACTGATTTGGAACAGGTACTCCACTTGCAAAATTCCCCACACGTTCCAAACGGGAGACTTAGCTTGCAGTTGATCAATAGCATTTGATATTCGCATGTGGCTAAGCTAAAAACACAATACTCCAACAAACATAAAAATACAGGGGGTTATAGGGTTAATGGGGTTCACAGTGGGTGGCTATCAGGAGCTTGGCGTAATAGATCAGGGCCTCCCTTGCAACGCCACTGCTTTCTACACATTTTCCAAAATGTTTCTGTGTACTTTTCAGTGCTGTTGCTGCTGGGCCTTTATTTTTTCCCACGCCGGCCTTTTTTATTGTGTAACAGATTTCAGATAACCCTGCTCCTAAATGGCACCTAATGAAACACAGAGTGTGATTGATCGCTTTACGTGTCAGTTAGATGGTTTTGGAAAAGAGCAAATAAACCTGATAATGCCAACACAGCCCATGAAACTTTCCTGTGTCATTTTCTAGCTTTGCATTCTTTATCCCTAGCTTTCAGTCAACCAAACATTCTACAAGGAAATGGCACAGTTTACTTTGAGTACTGACATTCAAAATGTGTTTAACTCAAGACTCCCCTCTGCTTTCATCCTCTGGCGTAACCTTTGATCAGCGAAGGATGACCCTGGAATTGACCCAATATGGTAAAATAAAACACAGAATCTCTCCATGACCACTCCTTTCAAGACCAGCTCTGTGAACTCACCACAGTGGACCGATAGCTATTCATAGGCAAAAGAAAAGCTGACTCCATCATGGACACATCAGCAGTGCATGACTGTCTACAGACACTGCTTCGCCTTCGTTTAGCTGACCATTATTTAGCCTTTTTAAAATACTGCACTCATGGGTCAGCTTTCGGTAAAAACCATAAATAAGGATCATGTTTTCCACGCCTGGTGGGTGCCAGTCAGCACTTGTTTTCTTTCAAGAGTGACAAGCAGAAAATAAGGTGTATGCCACAGCACGGCGGTCACTGTTGCGCAGAACTTTTCTCAACGGTTGGGTTAAAATTTGCTAGAAAGACACAGGGCCAAACGCTCCTCAGATTGCTCTGCTCAGCAACCACACACTTAATAAAGGGCCATGTCGACAGAAATTTGGTGGCCCTCTATTCTCGACACAGAACAACCTTTGTCTCCTTAAATATTACTTAACTTTGCCTCAGGGTTCTCAGGGGGAAAAAACTTTCGAAACCAAAATAAAGGTTGACCGCTAACATAATCCTAACTGTCACAGCTCTTAGTGTGTTATTTTTTATTTTTTTTAAACCGCTGAGACACCGCAAGCTTTCGTCTTCATTCTCAGTGAGTCTGACCACAATTGGCCTCCCTGCTCAAACCATGAAACATACAGAGAGTGTTTTGATTCTCTGCCTTTCTTAATAACCATTCACATAGGAATAGCAGATAAATGTTTTTATAGGATTACATATGTACCTATTTGCAACTATCCTAAGAAACACAGCTCAGATGTGCCTTATGAAAGTGAGGTATTCAAGATCTGAGGAGAACGGATCAAAAAGAACTAATATGGGGAAATAGAACATCTATATTCATAGAAATGTGTTTTTTTAGCATTCAATCTTCTATAATTTCTATGTTGAGTATCAGTCAACATGAAACAGCATTCACAACCCAGTTTGCATCCATGATGTTTATATCCCAGAATTGAGCCAGATTTGAATGCGAGTTTGCAGTTGGTTATGGAGGACTACTCCCCTCTTAAAACACCACCAGTACCCACTTTTGAGGAGGTTTTTAACCTGGATGTGGAGAGTGAGTTTCAACCATCACCATCGAGAACATCTTGCTGTATCTAGTTTAAACGCTTCTTTTTAGATCATCATTATTTGCCGTTATTGTTGTAACCAATATTACAGTGACATTAAAGGGATAGTTCACCATAAAGTAATGCAAATTAATTTCTTTCTTCTGCAGAACAGAAATTCATATTATTAGAAGAATATTTCAGTTCTGAAGGTCATCACAATGCAAAATCCACAAAGGCAGCATAAAAGTAATCATATGGACCATATGACTCCAGTGATTAAATCTATATATTCAGACATGATATGATAGGAGTGGGTGAGATACAGATTGATTTCTGAGTCATTTTTTATCATACATAGAAAAATAGCAAATGTGGACACACTGTGTCATCAAAGGATGTGAAACTCGGTCAGAATATGGTCAGTTTAGTGTTAAGAAATCAGCCTCAGGCAAGTCAGATGTGCATCATGTCACATGTCATCTGATAATAGCAATAATAGGACAGTTCTTTGTGTACACTTGTTGTCTAATTGCATGGCTTTTGCCCTATGTGGAAAATAAATGAGGGGTTGCGGGAACGGGAGCAGTCGGTAAGAAAATCACGGCAGGTAGAGAGTGGGTGAACGTAAAATTCAGCGGGAGCATTCGGGATAGAAACTTGCGAGAGTGGGCGGGTACGGGATGGAAAAAACAGTTCCGAACCTCTAAGGCCTCTAGCCTAAATAACTGTTTGGCTATTGGTTATCATTAGCTTAGATGACATCAGTGAAAATAATAAAGTTGTTTCGGAGGCAGAACAGGTTACAACAAAATCACACTTGATTTTCGGCACCCTGATATCAACCCCATTCTACTGAGAAGTGCCATCTCCCATGAGACATATTTGCAGCAATTCAAATGTATTTATCTTTCCCCGTGGCACAATCTATAGCATGTTGATTGAGCAGCCTCGAAGACACAGGTTCTGATCATCTCGAAAACAGGAAGTAATTGCATTCACATAATTATTTAAGAAGGTGATTCATAGGTTGCATTTTCCTTCCAAGATTAAATTTTTACTGCACCGATAGTAAGGTTTAGAGTTTGGGTTTGGACATATGGTTAATAAAATATGCATTGCTGTTGACTGGATTATATCATTTACAACTAAAAACAACCCGCTTTTGGCACTGTCTTTGTGGACATTTTACCCAGAATCTGGAGCTCACATGTGCCCATTCGTTCAACAACATTTCAAGTTTCGGCCAGTAGGGGCTGTAGTTTGAATTGAGACCAATTTCCGATGAAGAACTTTCCACCTACTGTCGACGAATTTAAAGTTAGCTCATTTACATGGACACCAGAAAGCCATTCATTGCTGGAAAGCTGCTTAAGGCTAGAAAGTGTCATTCCAGTTTACATGCACTGTGTTCACAGCTTTCTCTTTATCCTTGTGTTCGTGCGACTCTGTCAGTAAGCAGCAACAACAGCTTCTCCACTAAACTAAACATTTCTGCGGAATTGTGCTGCAATAGTGGGGTTTTCCATTTCTCATGTTGACTTTAATCATGTCATTTGTTTGAGGCAGAAAATGTACAGTTTGTTTCTCTCATATAATCTCTCATATTGTACCTTTCTCTGCCCTAACACAGATAGTATATACAACCCAGGTTACTCCACTTGATGACAATGTGCACTCAGTGAACACATGAAACATCCTAGAGTGGATGTTGCCAGCATTGCTACGTGGACTAGTGCATGACAGAGCTAGAGCATTGTCTGGACCCTTTTTCTGTCTGTTACAACAGGGGGAAGGAGAATATCTGGTGGGGAGTGACTTTGGGCCCTCATGCATGTCCTTGCTCCTGGGGGCCACCAAGGGCCCAAATCATCTCTGCTGACATGTGATTAATCTCATTAGTTTCTCTCTCTCTCTCCCTCCCTCTCTTTTTCTTTGTCACTCTCACTCTATCTCACTCGCCCTCCCTCTCGGCTCCTCATTGTCTTGCGATATGAGATGGTTCTTTGTTGTTCATTGTGCAAGGCTGTAATTAGTGAGCTGTGCGCGGGGCATTTTTTTCTCACAGAAATTCTTCAAAATTAATCAGTATTTTCCCATTGATGGCAAAAGCCTTTTGACCATCTTGAATCAAAATATATAGTTATATAAATATATTCATATTTATTTAGACATATTATCTGCTTGGCCACCTATACAATATAATGTATTTATTATATATTCAGGGCCAAAATAATTTTTCCCATTACACACACACACACACACACACACACTCACACACACTCTCTCTCTCTCTCTGTAATAATTGACCTGAAAAAGACAGAACAGAATGAAGGTCATTAATTTGCAGATATTTATACATGTGCAGCCAGTGTTTTTACTACTTTGGTTGCATGGGTGGCAAGTACCAGATTATTTTTCACCCTACTGAGAATTAATTTTGTCACTTCCCACATAACATGTAATTAATCAGAAAATGAGTTGCTCGTATCAGGTAACAATGTAATCTTGAATGATCAAACGACCCAAACATGAGATTATTGTTTTTTCTTTTCACAATGAGCTTTTATTATAGGGTTCCAATCACTGCACTATTTCATCATTCATCATCCTAATCCTGCTTTGAATGCACTCACAATGTGATGTTTGTTTTATTGAACTAGTAAAGTGCCCTTTTAATGAAGTCAAACCATAGACCTTTTTAACACTCCAGGTTTTGGAATGTGGAAGTAAACGTTTGCAGGGTAAACTTCGACAGCGGTGAATGGGAGTGAATGGGAGTGAATGGGAGACCACAGCAAATATAATTTTCTCTTACCCATTTGCTCCAAGACCAAAAGAAAAAATCCACTATTACGTTTGAATGACTTGCCAGAAGAGGAAAAAAATAGAGAGCGTGGATTAAGGCAGTAAAATGGTAAAATATGCCAAAATTACTGTCACTCTCTCAGCAGCTGTAATCCAAACCTCCTCACAGCTGTGGTAATTAATTTTTTAAAACTAATTCCAGGGTAATATAACACAAAGCATAATGTTATACATTTGCACTCAGTGTTTAAAAAATGTATAATATAATTTTGTTTTAAATTTGTGCTGCTAAATAATGCAAAAACGTGTCATCACAGTCTATAAAAAAGGTCATCTGGGCTGAAAACAGTGTGAATGTGCTGTGTTGTTCTTGTAACTTTGGCTCCACCTGTGACTGTGAACTTCAAAGATCAAATATTATAAATTTAGTCTGTTGTGCCCATCACCAGAAGGAAGAAATCAAGGTGTCTAGGAAGAAAGGAATGAAGGCTGTAAGAAAGGTAGGAAGAAAAAAAGGAAGGAAGGAATGTATATGTAGGTAATTAGGAAGGAAGGAATGTATATAGGAATGAAGGAAGAATGTCTGGAAGTAATGTATATACTGTAGGTAGTTAGGTAGGAAGGAAGGGTCAGTGAAAGAATTGAAAGGGACAGAGAGATGCCAGCATAGAGAAATGTGCAATGGTGGGACAACAGTATAGGATAAGGATGGATTGGGATGGTGGGATGGAAAAGGAGAAGCTGACAGAGGAAAAAAGGAAGCGCAAAAACAGCCAGACCTTTCATCCGAGGGTGAGAGACAGTTCTGCAGCCACTGATTCAACGTGTGTTTTCATTGGCCAATACAAGCAATCAGCTATTGTTGCCCTTCTCCAAAGCTAATGTGAAGTGAATCCCTCACAAAATCCTCTTTTTAAAATGTAGATTGAAAGACCTCGTAGAGGAGGATGATGGGAGAGGACAAAGGATAGAGGGAGGTAGTTACGTACAGGCTGAGAAAAAAGGAACAAAGAAGGAGACACAAGCGAATGACAAACCAATTCTAATATGACCCCCAAAGACCCTACCAGATTTGTGCCTGCCAAGGCCAAGCTCTCTGTACATATCATATCACTCCACAGGGAGAAAAGGGCTCACTTCTTATTTACATTGCTGATTATTGCTAGAATATTGATTTTAATTGCTGCCCTGGATTTCATATGACAAGTCACAGGTCATATAAGATTAATCAATGCAATGGAACATAGTGGAGGTCTCAGAACGCTCGAAACTGCAGGTCAGGGGTTGGACAATGTGAACGTTCTGCTACTTAGCTTCCTTTGCAACTTTGTGACAAAATCTGTTTGCCCAACACCAATTTGGCTAGCTTTCCATGCGCTCCGCTGAATGGGTTTGACAGATAGGGTCATCCTGCGATGTGACAGCTGGCCTGAGCAGGAACAGGCAGGCCTATGTCCTCCAGAACATAATTGGTGTCCCTTGCAACATACCGCTTCCCAGTGGCTCGACTCCCTGTTCCTGTGGAAGCCCTAAATGAGTGGAATCAGAGCTTAATGGGGCTCTTGTGAGTTTTAAACAAACACAGCACAACCCCCCACTGTTCTACATGCTGCATCAAACAGCAGGGTGTCTCTCCGCACTCCACACTGATCCAACCCTGATGATCTACACTGATACAATTGCTGATTTCTTGACTAATACAACCACACTTAAAGTTGTCCTAATACAACTGCACTGATTGCTCTATTACAACCAAAGGGTCAAATCGGGCCGAACAGTGTTTCAGCATGTTTGATTCAAAAAAGGAAAAAACAAACAAACAAATAAACATGGCAGCTTGTTTGTCAATGCATTCGATTTCTTGTGAGCGGAGACACATAGAAGCACATTCTGTCTCCATTTGGCACACCATTTCCAGCTCTATTTCTCTAGAGCAGCACAGGACATCTCACCACATCATGTCTTATCTCTAGGTCATCAGAATAACCACAAGATTTTAGGGTTCCCCACTAACCAAAATCCCAATTTAACTGCTAAATACAACCGCTAAAATTGGTAGAGATTACTACAAATGCACTGATTGCTGAATTGTAATTGCTCAGCTTGTTACCGATCACTACAACTGCACTGATTGCTTTACTAATACAACTGCACTGATTGCTTTACTAATACAACTGCACTGATTGCTGTGCTACTACAGCACCTCTGTAATCACTGTATTATTACAACAGTGTTGACTGCTGTGCTATAATGGCCACACTGATTGCTGTACTAAACCACACTGAATAATGTACTGACACAACAGCTTTAATCACTGTATTAACACAACTACACTGATTGCTGTGGTAAAAAAAACAGAGATCGCTGTTCTAGTACAACCAAAAACAAACTCCAAAAGCCTGTTAAAATGGTTTCTTGTAACACAGGAAACACTTCTAAATTCTCCACAGCAGAATCACACTGCAGTACACTGTTAGAAATGCTGCTGAGATAGTAGGCCTTGCTTGAGGTCTAAGGCTTTTCTTTTTAGCAGGAATTAGGGCTGGGCATCGAATTCCCATGATTTAATCGCAATGATTTTGCCGACCATGTAAAATTCAACAATATCATGAATATCATGATGATTTTAATGAGCCTTTCATTTGGGGGGCCTGGGTAGCTCAACGAGTAAAGACGCTGACTAGCACACCTGGAGTCGTGAGTTCGAAATGAGGGCATGCTGAGGGACTCCAGCCAGGTTTACGAAGCAACCAAATTGGCCCAGATGCTAGGAAGGGTAGAGTATCATGAGGTAACCTCCTCGTGGTCACTATAATGTGGTTTGCTCTCGGTGGGGCGCGTGGTGATTTGTGCGTGGATGCCGTGAATAATAGCATGAAGCCTCCAAACGTGGAGACAACTGAGTTTCATCCTCCACCACCCGGATTGAGGCGAGTCACTACGCCACCACAAGGACATAGAGCACATTAGGAATTGGGCATTCCAAATTGGGGAGAAAAAGTTTTAATTTTAAATTAGCCTTTTATTTGGCATTAAGTTTCATAGAGTGCATCAGTAGACTAATTTCACTATCCTTCAGGGCTGTATAATTAATCAAAATAACATAAAAATGGTGATATGATCAAATGTGATTATTTAACTGCCAAAGGCTGTGATTAAAGACAGATAAACGCTTCAGAATTAACCGGCGACACGCTGATCTGTTTGCATGAGCAGGGGTGGTGGGGCTCATGTGCTAGTGTTTGTAGCACAGTTCACGTGCATTGTGAAGTACTGCAGGTTAAAACATTCACGCAATTCCAAGAATTAGTAACCACAAAACATAATTATAGAGATATATAGAATATCGTCAATTTGCTGAAAAATATCGAGATATACATTCTGAAGCCATATCGCCCAGCTCTAGCAGGAATTCTTTGACAACAAAGCACATCACAAAATGTGTGTTAGTGCTGTGTATTGCTAATGTGTTTACACAGTCAAACAAGCAGGAGAGACTGCTTTGGGTTAGTCATGGACAGCAGACTACTGGACTTTGAGAGCAGAATTTGATTGCCTACCTGCTAACTCACTAACACACTCCTTTCTTTCAACACTTCACTGCTTGGATGGTGTTGTGTTGGCAGTCGAGAGTGTTTGAACAGGTTAAAGAGGTCAAGGTGAGAAGAGCCCAAAGCACATAAAAAATCCTTAGAAGTTCAAACCAACCACTGGCCCAACACATAGCACTCAACTTTACCTGAAAGAAGGAAACAAAGAAAGAAAGATGTATAAAAGTTTAAAAATTGATTGTAGTGCTGTTGCTACAGGTTCATAAAGAATAGCACGCACACAGTGACCCCTGTAACACTCCTAAAAATGAATTCACAGTAAATAGTACCAGGAACTCAAATGGAGCAGAGACCCCCTGATCTTACCCTGCAGGCTTCTTAGGCTTGCTTAAGGGAATCCATCACCATAACAAGGAGTGTGCAGGTTAGGTTTCCTTTTAATGAAACCGATGAACAACTAATCAAAACTCAAAAGTAGAGGAACCAGCACAAGCAGGAGCCAATGGGATCAGGGGACCAGAGAAACTAGATGTATTGTGATCTTGCAGCTGCCTTCTATCTCCAAACTTAGAGGCCCAATGCTGAGACAGTTCCAAACGAAGGATAGATTTCAAACAGAAATGTTTCAAATGAAAGGTACATTTTCTTGACATGTCAAAGGGTTCAATTATTTAAAAACTATGTTCAGTTTTTGCTGAGAAAAAACAGTGCGTTATTGCACAAAGGCATCATCTTATTGCTCAAAAGGTTAGTTTTAAAGATTTGCAGGTGTATCCATGAGGAGTTTTGTGATTTAACCATGTGAAAGTGCTTTCTCACATTTCCCTGGATTCCACTGTGTGTGCTGAATGCTGTTATGCATGTGTTTGTTAGCCAGGGCTAGCCCTCGTCTCTCCTCAGTGTCTGTGAGTGTTTTGAGTCTGCTAATGATTGGGGCTGGATTAATCATTGGCCTGCTGTGGACCCCACCACTGACTGACTCCTTGTCTTCTACTGCCCTGTGTCTTATCAAAGCCGGCCCTGGAATGTGCTGTCTGCAATGAAACCAGGGGCTCGACACCCCCACCCCATCACACCCCTTTCTCACAGCCAACTCACCACACAAACCAATGCCAATGTTCGTGAAGCGGGGCAGAAGCTCACCTGAACGGACATATAACTCATTTCAATGCTATGAATCAGACATCAAATTGAGATGGAATGAAAGTTGGACATCCTCAGTTTCAAGACTTAGCTTGCAATAGTTATGTTGCCTGGTGTGCTCTTAGTTTTCAGTAAACACAAACCAAACTGGACTTATTAGAATAGAATCTTTAATGCCACGCAATTAGGGCTGTAGGATTGGTTTTCAAGACTTTCATATGATGTTGTCATGGAATGGCACAAATAGCTCATAACAGAGACAATACCCCTGGAGCAACCTGGTGTTAAATGCCTTGCTCAAGCAAACAAATGTTCATTGCTTTCTACATGCAGGGATCAATCCAGCAACTTTACAGTTACCAGCCCGAGCCTCAACTACTACACACCAGTTTGCTTCTGTATCAAAAGCCACAATCTGTTTCCTCTCGGTTTCAACCCAAGGACTTTCCACACAATTCTGAATAGTAGACAATTATGATAACCACTTTACTATAGGTTTGTGCTGAAAGAAAATCACATATAAGTATATTGCTCTTATTTTTCTCACAATTTTGCATCAATACGTTAGTTCAGGGGTCAGCAATCTATGGCACATGTGCCAGCATTCACACACAGATGTGAAATCACTGGCATGCCAGCAACCGCGAGAGAGGAGTAGACTATTTCATTCATATAAAATTCCACACCTGCATTCCAATCAACATATTGATGTAATCCTTCCTCATGAGCTGAATGGCAGGCTAAACAAAAGTAAAAATGTGGCGAGACTGCGGTATACTGAACAGACTCGTGCAGCGCGTGCAAGCCATTCACGCAACACAAGCCGGCAGCACTTCACGTTCGGTTAATTGTGCGAGTCAACTTGCCCGCTTTGCTTTGACCAGGCTGTGCTTGCTTTCAGAACAACAGGTGATGTAATAAGGAAAACACCCTCCTTAACCCATGGTCACATTCAAAATTCTATTAAAAGATTAGACGAGAAAACATTGTGTCTATTCAAAATATAAATTAAACCTGAAAATATTGTTTTAGGATTTTGCTGGTGTGATTCACCGAAAAGGGCTAAATAGTCTGCTTGTGATGCATGAATGCCCTGCACTCGCAGCGTGAGTCTAGTCTCACTTTAATAGTGTTAAGCCTTCTATTCAGCTGATGAAAACGTGCTGCGTGATCACGGGGAAAGGATGACATCAATTGCCATTGACCAGGAAAATTAAAAAAAAGACAATCCATGTCAAAAAGGTTGCCGACCCGTGCATTAGATCCTTGTATGATATCTTTACATTCTTACCAATTCATGAAAAATCAGGTCATCTGGTGCACCAGAAGGACAGAGAGAGGAAATGCAAGGGTTTGCAAAAGTGGCACCGTTATGCAACCAAAAGTTGAGAACATTGAAACATTTGCTGCAAGGCATATGACTGATAATGGAATGACAGTCACAGAGAGGTGGGCCGAGTTTTACTTTTGGAAATCCAATTCGCTCTATGCCTGTTTGATTTCAAACTAACACGCTCCAAACAGACCTTACACTTTCTAATCCATCCATCCAGAATTGTGATAAAGAGCAAGACTTTGAGGATAAATCTAGAAAGTTAACGAAACACTTTTTATGCAGAGGGTATAAGTTCGAAACTCTCCAAAAATCTAAAAAAAGGAGTGAAGGATATTACATGGACAGAACTGTTCAAAAGGAAAACGGGAGCAGAAACAGCAAATAATGTTTTTGTTGCACAATATAGCATGATTGCTAAAAAAGTTAAATGGATACGCCAAACGAATTGGAGCTTATACAGAGTGGTGATTTGTTGAGAGTGACATTGCCAGACCTTCCAATGATAAGTTTTAAGAAAAGACGTATTAGAACATAGTTACCTACACCCATTCATGAATGTCATTGGTAAAGGGATAAGGGTTGTTTTGACTGTCATCGTTGCAATCACTGCGATAGTGTAGTACAAGGAAATCCTTTTCTAGATGGGAAATCAAATAAGGTTTATGCTAAAAACAAACACTTCATTAACTGTAAAACTACTCATGTTATCTATATGTTGGAATGTCCACAATGCAATGTTTTCTATGTGGGTAGAACAAAAAACGATTGCAAGACCATCTGGCTGAACATAAATATGCCATTAGAAGAGGTAATGAAGAGTATCCTATGGCTAAACACTTTAAATCTATGTATGCACAACTGTAATACATCTACTCTTAAATAATAATTTATTGATCATATACCTACTACAATCAGGATAGGTAATAGAAAACAAAAACTCAATCAAAAAGAGACTTTTGTGATTTCATTGTTTTGAGTTCTGCAGAAGAATGAATGTCATACACATCTGGAATGGCATAAAGGTGAGGGTGATTCTCCATTCCTTCCCTTCATACCCACCCTACCACTGCGGGTCCATCCATAAGCAGACCATGTCCACATCTCAGCTTTTACCTCATGACAATCCAAATGATGCTAGACAATATGTGATTTAACTGGGATGAATAATAGTGTAGTACATGTGTAATTGATAGTAAGTTTAAAATAATGTGCCCCACCAAGTAAAGTCATGATGTGATGCTGCATTAACAAGTCATGGATTAATGGGTAGTTAATAATGAGTTAGTAATGATGTGCCCCTCTCAGTAAAGTCACAAAATTATGCTGCATTAACAAATCATTTAATACACATGCACTAAGGTGATCCTTAAACTTTTGCACCAGTGAAATAAATATTTGAAAATACAAATCCACCAGCATATGACATTAAAAAACACAACATTTAAAGGTAAACAATTTATTCAATATTTTCTTAATGTGACAAAAACAACACTGAAAGACAAGTGTCAGTCTTCCACCAAGATGCTTTAAATTAATTAAATCTTGTTTGAAACATACAGACTCAAAAGTAGACCCAAACATACCTGTTAAGACATAAGACACCTTTAAATTATTTCTAAGGTGTGTTTTATCTCTGTCTTTCCTGATGCCAAATCGGAAATGTTACAAATGCTAATGTTAGCACTTAATATGTTAAAATAACTAAATTAATTGAAATACTGCACATAACGTCATCAAAACGGATATTATGAACACTGTGACTTCAATCCTTAATTCAGTCCAACAAAACAACAAATAATTTCAGATTTAAAATGTCAGCATTACCATATGAAATAGTGGCAAGCAGCCAGCCAACACCTGGAGATTGCCCCATCAAATAAGTGCCCCATCAGAAACAAACTCTCTACATAAGTGCAGTAACTACAAATTTGGTCAAAAATGAGTTAAGACTTCTAATGGGCTTTATGACATGTGTTCTGTCTTGTGAAAAAATATCTGGGTTAAATTATGTCCCGTTTCAGGATAAATGCATTACCACTAATCTACCCATAACATGTTTGACTGGCTGGTATAAAAACTTTAAAGGCCTTTTTCTCTGTTTTCTTTGTTTGCATAGTTACTGCACTTAGCCTTTGTAGCTTAGGTCCTAGCAGAAATGTAGTGAACTATCAAGATTAGTTCATTCAATAAATGATTAAATGTTTACATTCACAAATTTCCAATGAAAAATTAATTTAACAAATTACTATTATTAATAATGATGTTGTTGATGATGATGTTACTGATGATGATGATCCAATCATTATCATCATTTAAAATTTTGAGTTCTAATGAAACTCACAAAGTAACCATGAAAACATTGTAAAATACTGATCCAGCAACATAAAGACAACCTTTTGTTTTTTGATCAACATGAACCTTCGACAAAAAAGCACCTTAAACTTATACCCCACTTTTGAAGAACACTATTGCTGGACATTGTTCAAGCGTCAAACCCTCTGTTGTGGCTTTACATTATGTTTGTATATAGCTTTAACAGTCTTATGCTGCTATACCGTATTGGACGGAAGTGAAGTGAACCACTTTGTAGAAATGCCACAGTTTCACCCTCTTGCACAGACACACTAGGTCTCAATTACAATTGAGTTTCAATTGAATCTTGGCAAATTTATCACGGTGTGGACCGTATTGTGAGGTAGTTGGCGATACAGCATACTGCAGAGACTTCCCTAAAATTACTGACGGGTGGACATCCTGTTGAGCTTCATTCTGAGGCCCATTGCGCTTTTAGCAAGTAATGTTCTCAGTATGAGGAATTAAATTAAGTTCCCAACTGTTTGGGAGGTGCAGGTTCCTATAATCCTTCCAATCACTATGCTGATGGTACAGTACAAGCCATCAGATACCATTCTCTTTTCAATAGTTCTTCTGGTATCACCCCAAGTCCTTCTTTTTCCTACTAGAGTTACATCCAGAAGAGGAACGTAGCCCTTAAGTCCCTCCATTGCAGACAGCAAACCACTCATGTCTATCCTTTCCACATCATCCTTATGAATTATATGAAAATCTGAACTTTTGAACTCTTGTTTGTCATCACCCTGGAGGCCTAAAATCTCTCATCTGTCTCCCCACCAGCCTGTTTTACCTTTAACCAACATCTCAGAGCAACATGGGAGGGAAAGAGCCAGGATTAGCCATGAATGATCGCTAACACAACAACCAACATCAGTAGGCTGACAGAGGAACAGCAAGGAGAGAAAACACACACACACACACACACACACACACACACACACACACACACACACACACAATGCACAAATAGAGTTGTATAAAAGTGCACACATACTGACACACATATTTTGATTGACAGATCACTACAGGAGGGAAATTCCCCACACCCTGTGCAATTTGTAAAAAGGCCAGCATGCTCTCTCTCTCTCTCTCACACACACACACACACACACACACACACACACACACACACACACACACACACACACACACACACACACACACACACATTTTGTTTTATAACATCGTGGGGACTGTCCATAGACCTCTATGGATTTTATACGGATCTAACGATAATTTCTATCCCCTAACCCTACCCCAAAAGGGTACCCCTACCCCTACCCCTAAGCCAATTTCCTCGTGGGGACAGCTGGCTTGTCTCCAAAATGTAGGTGATCTCAGGTTTTACTATCCTTGTGGGGACATTTGGTCCACACAATGGAGGTTAAACCTGTACACACACACACAAGCACGCACACACACACACACAAACACACACACATTGTTGCATCTATCCTTATGAGGACACTCCATAGATATACTGATTTTTATACGGTACGAAATATAGATTCTATCCCCTCAGCGTGGGTGGGATTATAGGCTGATCGTCATAGTTGCACCGCCTCTAATGCTGTGACATCATCTTAAACATGACACAAACTGACCAAAACAATAAAACAACCTTTAGCTGTTAGCTACTAGCTCATTGTGCTGCATAAAGCAGTTGTTGCATGGTGACTTTACAGTTTACAGTTAAATTGGCCTGGTTGTTTTAGAAGCAAGCTTCCAGTAGCTGCTCAACTAAATAAAGTGAAGCTTTCAAGCAGAGTATAGAGTTAACGTAACCAAACGTACCATCCTCCATTGTGGTTGAGTCCAGGGCACTCTCCCTCCCATTGGTCACCAGTTTAGATAGCGTCCATTTGGTCGAACCACTTCCACTTTTCCTTGATGGTTCTGTAGTCACGTTTAAGTTTTTTTTTTATGTTTTCCTACACTGTTGGTATGTCCGGTGGTAGCCGTGTGCGGCCAACAGCTGAGACACTTCCAAAGAGACTTTTTCGTTTCTCACATTGCTAACGAGTGGAACGTCTGCACCTCGTTTATTGACCACGGCGAAAGTTGCGTGAACAAATGATACTGTTATCACTGTTGCTAACTTTAAAACTAGCGAGTTGATGTCGCATGTCGGAAATCTAGTGATGCTGGTAGTGAAGATTCTCCCTGACCAATCAGTGATCTGCAGGATTTCACATCACATTTAGTATCGGCTCGGCTCACTTGGAACCTCGACCGAGGTGGTACTAAAAATGTATCGGGTACCAGGTTCTATCCACAGTGGAAAACCACAAAAAAGCGAACAGAGTCGAGTTGAGTCGAAATGTACTGTGCAGTGGAAAAGTTTTTGTATGTTTTTTAAGCAATTTGAATTATGGGGACACTAGAAATGTCCTTATAAACCATGTTTATAGCATAATACCCTTGTAATTACCAGTTTGTAATCTAAAGAAGTTTCCTTGTAAACCACCCAAACCAGCCCACACACACACTCTCACTCTGTTTGTCTGATGGAAACAGAGCTTGACTTAAACTTCATGTCTTGATTTGAATTCCATCTATATGAGGTGTGCTATTTGGTTGCCTTACAGTGAATCTCTAGGTCCCCCATTTTCAGTCTACATCCATCTTTTTTCCCATCAGTCTCTTTACTTTTTCTCTCATCCGTCACCACGGATAGACAGCTCACTAATGAAGGCAACTGAATGGCGTGCGAAGGCATTATCCCCAAACTTCATTCAGAAGAGCTTCTAGTTTAATGGCTTCGGCCACACAATGGCAGATGTAAATAAAGATCAAATGAAAGAGGCCATGACACACTCGAATAGCCGAGGAGAGATGCTATCTCCATTGACTGATATTCAAAACCTCTGGAGAAGGTGATAAAGGACCTTTCCTTGTTTAAGAGTGTCTACTTTTTTGTTTTAAATGCTGGATTGGGTTACAGAGATGATTGAACAGGTTATAGTGTTAACTGAGTGTATGAGCGGGGAGGTAGAGGTAGAGCGAGAGTTTGAGAGTGAAAAAAGACTCTATACTGTAGGGGCAACTCAAGCAGATGGACATGAACATGGCAGACCACCCCTGAACAAGTTGGGGTCCATACTCTTGAAGTGCAGAGTGTTCAAAGTATGTTTTTGAAGTCATATGAATAATTCAGTAAAGATTGTCATGAAGATAATTGGGCATAATATTCAATATTTCTGACTGATTGAATTAAGAAATATTCTTACCTGAAAATTCAGTAATTATTAATCACCCTCATGTTGTTTACAATCCCTCATATTTGAAAACTCATAATCCATTTTTAAAGCCATATGATAGCTTTGTGTGAGGAATAGAAATACATATAAATCATTATCCATTGCAAATCTTACCGTCCGCCGAAGCTCTCAAATCTTATTTGTAATCACATTCATTCAGATTTGCCATTTCAGGATATGTTGTACCATGGTTGACATCATTCATTCAAACTTGCCACTTCAGGATGTGTTGTACCATGGTTGACGTCGATAACCGGAAATGTCATTGGCTCAACCGTCTTGCAACCAACGTAAACCCTGCTGTAGCATTTTAAGTTAAAGTTATTGGTGTATCGTAGACATTGTCCTTGGTTATTTAAACTCTGCAAGCCTGCTTATCTGTAGCCCATTAATGTTCAATTTTTAAGCCATTAGTGCCACTGAACGGAATTTCAATATTTTTGTTTGAGGCCGGACAATACAGCATTGGTTTAACCAATGGCAGAGTAATGGTAACTTGTTTTAGATCATTATGTTTGCTATACTGTTTCTGCCGCTAGTGTCATAGAAACTACACATTTTACTTTTAATACCACCTACTGTATATAATTTTTTTAAGGCAATCTTCCTACTCCATGCAGTGGTAAATGATTCTACTATGATTTCTCCAAACAAGAAGCTCAAATTGATGTGGACTTTAGCAGGTCCTGTGGGGACAGAGAAATTCAGGCACTTTGCGCCACTGAGGGCTTTATCTATCCATCAAGGGGCTTCAATCACAAAGAAGTTTCGACTGAGTGCTGATAAAGCAGCCTTAAGCAGATACTGTATATACTCTTCTCTGTCCTGTAAAAAAACTCACTCAAGTGCTAGGCATAAAACGTAGAGTACAATTCTTCTGTTTTATTGTTTGGGGAAGTACCTATAGGTTGCTGTGCAAATATCATCCAACAACATGTTTTGAAATTATTAGACCAGAGGTTTGCATGAGAGAGATTGGCTCTGGACCAGGAACAATCAATTTCAGGATGAATCAGCTAAAACAATAACAAACAATGAAATTCCGATCTTTATCATTCATTCTGCAGCATCTAATGTTGCCAGTCAGGATTATCAAAATATGTGTCGTAAAATGAAATCTTTGATTGTATTTACAAATAAAGTCCCTAATCATGATAGAGCTGTTGAGTTCTTAGACATGCCTCTGAAAAGATGCTGAAAATGTGACACAGATAGTTGTTTTCTTTGATTTACATGTAAATGTCATATGGATAAAACATAAGACATTTTGCGTGATAGAGATTTTGGGTGGCATGCAACTTTTGCATAACAATAAAAAATGTCTAGGTTACGTATGTAACCTCCATTCCCCAATGGAGGTAACGAGATGTTGTGTCAGAGAAGCGACACTAGGGGTCTCTCTTGAGTACCGAAATATGCCTCTGACTTATGAAAAAAGGCCAATGAGAAGTTGGCAGACAGTATTTGCATACCCTGCCCCTGGACATACGGGTATTTAAGCGGGCGAATATGATGAGTTCATTCAGGATTTTTCTGAGGAGCCGGAAATGGTCCGGCCACAACAGTGGCTCAGCGACGTGGCGGGGAGGACACAACGTCTCGTTCCCTCCATCGGGGAATGGAGGTTACATACGTAACCTAGACGTTCCCCTTCTATCGCTCTCGCGACGTTGTGTCGGAGAAGTGATACTAGGGGTCCCACTTAAATCATGCCATGTGCTGAGCCGTGTACGTGAACTGCTGGTACAGAAGCAGGCAGGTATTCTCACGTGCAAACGCGACCAGCTGTATCAGCTGCACGTACCCTTCCCCAATGCCCCATAAAGTCATCGGAATCCTTCGGGTTACCCTGATGAGAGGAACAAGGTGAAGCTTTCCAACCTGGGGACGGGTCAAGCCTGGCTGGGCCTCTTTTCTCTCTATGTTTCTTGCATAGAGTAATCACGGCCGGGGGCCCTTACATGCATCCTTCCCAGTTTCCTATTCTTTCAGGAGGAAAAGACCCTGCGGAGACCACACCTACCCTGCAGGGGAGGTAAAGGTGGCGAATACATCACATGGCCGCTTAGGTTACGCGGTGGTAGATCCAGCCTCAAAGAGGGGGGAGTTGCTACAGCATGGCGAGTGAAGGCAGCTGGGACTGCCTAAGGGAGACACTGGAGTCCACTCACAAGGGGACAGTACTGCGGAAAATACACACTGACCTGACCATGACATGTTTGTCCCAAACTAAGGAGAGAATCTTCCTTCATGGCAAAGAAAACAGTCAGCAACTCTAGTCAGTTGATGTGCCAGCGCAGCGGGGCCCCTTTCCAACGGCCTGCAGCTGCATGCCGTTGCACACGGCACCCAACCCGATCTGGAGGCATCGGTCCTGACCAGGACGCGTCGGGACACCTGCTGCAAGGGTACTCCTGCCCGTAAAAAGCAGAGGTCTGTCCAGGGTTTGAATGTCTGGCGGCAGGCGGTGGTGATCATCACACGGTGCGTGCCGCGGCACCATGCTCGTCTCGGGACTCGAGTCTGAATCCAGTGCTGAAGTGGTCTGATATGCATCAACCAGAGTGGCGCAACCACCACGGAGGATGCCATATACCCCAGGAGCCTTTGGAAAAGTTTTAAGTGACCATTGCACCTGGCTTGAAGGAAGTGAGGCATTTCAGCACTGACTGCGCATGCTCGTTGGTGAGGCGTGCTGTCATTGAGACCGAGTCTAACTCCATGCCGAGAAAAGAGATGCTCTGAACCGGGGTGAGCTTGCTCTTTTCCCAGTTGACCTGAAGCCCCAAACGGCTGAGGTGCCTGAGCACCTGGTCACTGAGCGCGCATAGTAACTCTTGCGAGGGGGCCAAGATGAGCCAATCGTTGAGGTAGTTGAGTATGTGGATGCCGGCTTCTCGGAGCGGGGCAAGGGCTGCCTCTGCGACATTCGTGAAGACGCGAGGGGACAGAGACAGGCCGAAGGGGAGGACTTTGTACTGATATGCCTGGCCATCGAACGTGAACCATAGAAAGGGTCGATGACGTGGCAGAATCGAGAAGTGAAAGTACACGTCCTTCAGGTCTACCGCTGTGAACCAATCTAGATGCCGGACGCAAGTCAGGATATGTTTTTGCGTGAGCATTTTGAACGGGAGTTTGAGCAGAGCCCAGTTGAAAACTCGCAAGTCCGAGATCGGTCGTAAGCCGCCGCCTTTCTTGGGTACAACAAAGTAAGGGCTGTAGAAACCCTTCTTCATTTCGGTAGGAGGGACAGGCTCTATTGTGTCTTTGAGTAAAAGAGTAGTGATTTCCGTGCACAGGGAACCGGCATGTTCGGCGTGTACTGCGGAAAAATGGAAGGGGGGGCGGGGCCTGGAAAACTGAATTGCGTAACCGAGTCGAATGGTCCGGCCCAGCCAGCATGATGGGTTGGGCAGTGAGAGCCACGCCTCCAAACCCCGTACTAGGGGCACCAAAGGGACGAGTATTTTTGACGTACCCGGCGGGGCTTCGCAGCGGGGTGGAGCAGGTAGTACGGTGTCGGGAGGCAAGGGTGCGTCCCGAGGCGTTGGTGCTGAGAAAGACTCAAAGCACTTACCTTGCTCCGCACACCCAGCAGGGGGCGGGTTCGTGACTGAGGAGGAGGTCCAGTGCAGTCGTCCGGGGAACAATCGTGGGGCTGAGGGCGGTGGTCCACGTCCAGTGTGCCGGGCCTGTTAAAAATTTTAAGAAATTTCCATTTGCGGGCCAGGTGACCCAGAGACAAAAGCAAATAGCTCTGCTATTGAAAATGTGAGTACCGCAACCCCCCCAACAAAAGATTCTCCTCTGCGGGGAGCTCGACGCTGGGGCTGAGAGCTGGGCCCACTCTTGTTTGTTGAGGCGGAGCAACACTTTCTTTCTTTCTTGAAAGCCGCAGGAGGACGCCCTCGGCGAGCAGACGGGGCATGGCCCGTGGCGGCAGGTTTGCGGCAGGGCAAGATGTGTGAAATAGCCTCCGTCTGTTTCTTCGCCGCTGAGGACTGCTGGGCGGATTCGTCAAATGGTGTCGCCGAATGGACGGAGCTGGGAGACGGGAGTGTTGGAGAAAGCGTGCTTTGTCTACCTCCTGTACCACGCCTCTGTAACGCTCTCCAATGCAGCGGTGAGGTCCTCATCCAATGTCCAGGAGCTCAAGGGACCGGACGGCCGGCCATTAAGCGGACCGCACTCATCCCGAGCTTGGGGGAAGCAAGCAAGCGTGCCGGGGAGGCAGGGGGTTTCGAGGGGACTTTACCCGGTGAAACAGAGCCCGTCATTATCCCCAGATTGTCTTCATCGCCCGCGGCGCCTGCCCCAATCCCGTAGGAAGGAGGCGAGGCGCGGGGGCGGCTGAAGTGGCTTTCTCTCATTACAAAATAAAGCCGCGACCGCAATGTTGCCATGGCTGTGTTCTCACACTGAGAACATAACCATTCATAAAACGCTGCCTGCGCATGATCGCAGCTCAGGTACGCGAGGCAGCTTTTATGACCGTCAGAGGTGGGGAGAAATCAACCGCATCCAGAAACTATACAGGGGCGTAAAAAACGTCTTTAAAAAGACGCGTCCTGAAAGGGACGTTCAACGCCAGATGTGTATTTGCTCTAATAGAGGAAAATACTCTTTTACAAAGAAAATCACTCTTTCAATAACTCTTTCGAGTTGTTTTCTCTGCGCTGTCGAAGCGCCCAGGGTCAAAGCTGCATTGCCGTGCAGTGAAGGAGAAAGCCGCTGTTATGCACCGTCAATCCAACAGCATGCAGAGTGTCAGAGGAACAGGCAGGAACTGGTGTGTGTGACTCGCAGCAGACTGCATGCACTACCATCGGCTCCGAAGAAATGTTCTGAATGTACTCATCGTATTTACCCGCTTAAATACCCGTATGTCCGGGCGCGAGGTATGCAAATACTGTCTGCCAACTTCTCATTGGCCTTTTTTCATAAGTCAGAGGCATATTTCGGCACTCAAGAGAGACCCCTAGTATCGCTTCTCCGACACAACGTCGAGAGAGCGACAGAAGGGGAACAGAAATCATATAAGCTTTTTTTAGAAAGACTTTGATTTTTGATGAACACTCTATTCTAAACATCTCCCTCCTTCCCGAATCCCAATCCTGATAGGGACTTTCCACAGTCAGACACTCATTAATCAAAGCAAATCTCATCAAAAAGATGAACGTCACATTTTAGTGATTCATTCCTTGAGGAAAAAAATATAACGCCCTGCCCCTGCAACATTGATTTCACTATTTAGCAATTCAAAGCCAATTTGTAGGTGTTGCTTTGTTGTGTATCCACACTGCAAATCACTGGAAATGACTGATGATTCTATTAAATTCTATTAAAGGCTGCAAGTTTTTCTGCTCATAAGTTAAACAAAACCAAAGATGCGCAGGACAGGAGTGTAAACTGTCATGAAAAACATTTGGGAATCTATTTAATATCAATATGAGAACAGAGGTAAAAAGAATGATAAATGAATTGAATAACAATAGAAGCTGAATGCTTGCGAAGGAGTCATCTATGTTTGATGGCCCTTTTCTTGGCATGGCACCAGAATTTGTTAGATTGCAACATTGAACTTGCAATATTGATGACTTTTCATTATGATGCACATTCCAAAACACTAACACACCTCTCGTTGTGGACTCAGTGAAACCGGGAGCATGACTCAGGAGTGGATCTTCTCATTAATGAGAAATCTGCTGGATAAAGCTGGAAAAGTTGAAGGGTTGAAATCAATTTTCGGCCATTCCTTGGCTCAAGGCATCAGTCTAACCATAACAATATAAAAGAGTATCATTTCACAGTGTCAGAGAAGTGTTGCAGATATGTCCTTCCTTCACTTAAGGAGTCTGTGGTTTGGGGCCAGATTCAATTTATGCCTTTGTCTCCTATCCTGGGTTAAGACGTGTAATTTTTAACCAAGACATAACATGAAATCTGAGGCCTTTTGTTCCAAAGTGCTATTCGGCCCTTTCTCCTTCCCACTGAGTTCACAATTTAATAAAGCCTGGAATATAGTCATGCACACTCCATAAACAAAAACACACCATTTCTCAGCTGCATTCTGAGGGCCATATCACACTTAACAATCTATCTCTCTGTCTCTACTTCATTCTCTCCTTCTGTAAAAAAAATCATCAGATCATGATCAGTTTCATCAGCTTTTGCTGTATTGTCAAGGAGACAAAATAAAAAAGAATCACTTAAGATTCAGATATCCTAGCATGTCAAAATAAAGAAATGTTAATTAAAAAAGAAACAAAGAGAGAGAACCACCATTCTGAGAGCTCTTAACAGATCTATTTTTACATATTTTCTGCGGTTTAATATAAGACAGTGTAAATATAACCCTCAAACTATTGAATAGCCCTGGTTCAAACCAAACATTTCTTTTGATCACTTCTGCTCATTGTTTGATTCCACAGACAACTGTACTGACAAATTTTAGAGATAATCTGGTACATCAGATTAGAGAAATCTGTCAAATCACTCATGGCTAGGACTATTGGTACTTTGGTACCAAGTTGGTAATAACAAAATAAAATATAATGAATGAATAAACAATTAATCAAATTGATATTGTGACATGCCTTACTGTGATTATTAAACCACAAAACAGTGCAATGTTAGTCTGGATAAGCTGCATGATTTAAAGTGAATGTGTGAAGCAGACCGCTCATAACTCCAAACTCCACAGTATAATTTGCACTGTGTGTTATATGAGATGACAGAGCAGAGCACTCATCCACAGTGAAGGGGACAGCACATGCAAGTGTAACGAGGAGGAGGGCAGGGCCGGACCCTGACTATGCACGCCCAGCCCCCAATCAGGCTAATCAGCCAAGAGGGATAAAAGGCAGCCGGATGCTGCAGTTCGGGAGAGAGAGAGCCACACGCAGCTGCCGAGTGAGTGTTTATGTTTTTGTCTTCTTGTTTTAATGACTGTTCAGCCAGTTCCTGCTCCTCCTTGCCCATCCTTATACCGTTACAGCAAGCTTTATATTTATATCATTAAATCACAGCATTTGCACTTTAATAATCACACTTGTCAACTATTTTTTTGGGAGAAGAGAAGCATCAATCAAAAACACGAGTCAAAATAAAAGCTACACGCTTACAAGCTACAGGCATGATGGCTCAGTGGTTAGTACTGTTGCCTCACAGCAAGATGGTCCCCACCAAATGCCTTTCTGTGTAGAGTTTGCATGTTCTCTCTTTGTTTGTGTGGGTTTCCTCCAGGTGCTCCGGTTTCCCCCACAGTCCAAAAACATGAAGGTCAAGAGGATTGGAAACTCTAAATTGTCTGTAAGTGTGAGTGAGAGTGTGAATGTGTACAATATGTCTGTCTGTGTTGGACTGGTTTCCCTGCCTTTGGCCCGAGACAGCTGGAATAGGCTCCAGCACTCCTAGCGACCCTACTTAGGACAAGTGGCTATAGAAGATTGATGGATAAAACTTTGCAATAAACTTAAAATATATTGTTTCTATACAATAATAACAATATATACTTATAAAAACTTGTACTTTATATTTTTCAGATATATCATTTGCAATGCTTCATGGGATTGTAATTCATTCCTCATGAAAGACAGTAAGTACACAGTATTGTAACTTTGTCATTTTGTAATTTTCAAATACCCTTTTGCTTTAAATCAAAGTTTGTAATGTTGTGATTAACTTTGGTGCTGGTTGGCTTGTTTTATGTCTTATAACTTTCTTACAAGAATTTTATGAAAACCCTATGGAAAATAAAGGAATGGGAAAAATACTTCAGAACCAAAATGGCTGAAAAAGTGGGCAGGCACTGTCAAACAATCTTTACAGACTAAGACAAAATCCTGGATTTTTTTACCTGGTTCTGTACAAATAATTACTGTAGACCACTCCATTTTCTTCAAATTAATCACTTTTATGATTTTTCAACATTTAAAAAAAAAGTGTCACATTTGGAAAGTGCACATCCAGCTAGAGTTGTCACGACACCAGAATTTCAGTAGTTGATACCAATACCAGTGAAATTTCATGGTTCTCAATACCAATATCGATACAACAACAAACACTGTATTTGTAGTTTGAGAGTGTAAGGAGATCGACTTAGCTGTGTGTCATTGAAAAGGGCAGTCACTGCAGAGCTTGTTTGGTATGCTTTGCTGTCTGTAATCCTATGATTGGTGGATCGCTTCCATTTCGGATCATGGGTAGTGTAATTCTTGACCAGAAATTATACGTTGAAATATGAAGATGAAAAAACTCAGACAGGTGGCTTTAACAGAAGCGTAACCCTAAATATAAACAATTGTAGTAGAAATACTTACCTTTCTAATGCTTGCTAACAAACACCACTGAAAGAAAGAAAAACAAAAACACCTGTGAAATCAACATTAATTATGGCTTGTATATGTTGTCTGTTGGTTTGTGGAGGAAAATAGACACTGAGGTACAAATCCACTTCCCTTATCCTCAAGCACACCAGAACATGAACTTGTGGACCCCTGCCAGACCCAACTTATAGAACCAGTGCTGTAATGTTTATACAATATAGTGTTATTTCACTTTGCTGTCAAACTGCAACCTCACCTGTGATTATTCAATCCCTGAGGAATCTCCACAGGTTGAGCAGAAGGGCAGACAGTGATGGCTCTGTGACAGAAAGAGCTGTGCTGGGTATACGGCCCAAACAAACAGGTTTGCACAAAGCCAAACTATGGCTGCACTGGAATCCTTTTCAGAGCAGGGAAATTTCAGTGCATGGATGAGTGGTGAGATGGAAGCATTTGGTTTGGGCTAGATGTGTGGTCATTTTAAATGCTGCAATGATGTTTCCACAGGAGACCTGTGCTCTCTGAGAAATGTTCTCTCAATTATGAGAGACAAGCTACTGAAATAATCCATATGTGTGCTAATTTTTGTTTTGATGTTTAACATGTATTAGAGGATGATTATCCAATATCACAATTATCATGGGAAATATACACTCACCTAAAGGATTATTAGGAACACCTGTTCAATTTCTCATTAATGCAATTATCTAATCAACCAATCACATGGCAGTTGCTTCAATGCTTTTAGGGGTGTGGTCCGGGTCAAGACAATCTCCTGAACTCCAAACTGAATGTCAGAATGGGAAAGAAAGGTGATTTAAGCAATTTTGAGCGTGGCATGGTTGTTGGTGCCAGACGGGCCGGTCTGAGTATTTCACAATCTGCTCAGTTACTGGGATTTTCACGCACAACCATTTCTAGGGTTTACAAAGAATGGTGTGAAAAGGGAAAAACATCCAGTATGCAGCAGTCCTGTGGGCGAAAATGCCTTGTTGATGCTAGAGGTCAGAGGAGAATGGGCCAACTGATTCAAGCTGATAGAAGAGCAACTTTGCCTGAAATAACCACTCGTTACAACCGAGGTATGCAGCAAAGCATTTGTGAAGCCACAACACGCACAACCTTGAGGCGGATGGGCTACAACAGCAGAAGACCCCACCGGGTACCACTCATCTCCACTACAAATAGGAAAAAGAGGCTACAATTTGTAAGAGCTCACCAAAATTGGACAGTTGAAGACTGGAAAAATGTTGCCTGGTCTGATGAGTCTCGATTTCTGTTGAGACATTCAGATGGTAGAGTCAGAATTTGGCGTAAACAGAATGAGAACATGGATCCATCATGCCTTGTTACCACTGTGCAGGCTGGTGGTGGTGGTGTTATGGTGTGGGGGATGTTTTCTTGGCACATTTTAGGCCCCTTAGTGCCAATTGGGCATCGTTTAAATGCCACGGCCTACCTGAGCATTGTTTCTGACCATGTCCATCCCTTTATGGCCACCATGTACCCATCCTCTGATGGCTACTTCCAGCAGGATAATGCACCATGTCACAAAGCTTGAATCATTTCAAATTGGTTTCTTGAACATGACATTGAGTTCACTGTACTAAAATGGCCCCCACAGTCACCAGATCTCAACCCAATAGAGCATCTTTGGGATGTGGTGGAACGGGAGCTTCGTGCCCTAGATGTGCATCCCACAAATCTCCATCATCTGCAAGATGCTATCCTATTAATATGGGCCAACATTTCTAAAGAATGCTTTCAGCACCTTGTTGAATCAATGCCACGTAGAATTAAGGCAGTTCTGAAGGCGAAAGGGGGTCAAACACAGTATTAGTATGGTGTTCCTAATAATCCTTTAGGTGAGTGTATAGGAATAGTGCAAAAAAAAGTCTAAAAAAGTATTTTTCCATATATATATATATATATATATATATATAGAGAGAGAGAGAGAGAGAGAGAGAGAGAGAGAGAGAGAGAGAGAGAGAGAGAACACAGGTGCATCATGTTTGTATGTTTGTGGACTCATGTTCATGGAAGAGATGTATCTTAAGCTGTTGTTTAAATTTTGAAATCAGAAGGGAGCTTGAAGCGCACTCAATACACAGGAACAGAGAATTGGACTGATCTGGAGATAGTCTTTATGCCTCGTTGCAATGGGACCACCAAGTGTTGCTCATAACTTGATCTAAACCTGGAGTAAGCTGAAGTAACAGAGTGCTGTTCCATCGGCTGTCCTGTAGGACAAAGTCAAAGTCTTGAATTTGATGTGGGCAGCTGTAGGTAGCCAGTGGATTGAGATCAAGAGCAGAGTGACGTAAGCCCTCTTTGGATGATTGAAGACAAGGTGAGGAAGTCATGGGGAGATCGGCCAACAAGCTATTGCAGTAGTCAAGTCTTGATAAGAAAAGAGCTTGGACAAGGTGCTGTGCAGCATGTTCAGACAGGAAAGGTCTAATTTTCCTGATGTTGTAAAGTGCATACCTGTAAAAATGGGTGGTTGGCAAGATGTGGCCAGTGAAATTTAGCTGGTCTTTAAACACCACTTCCACTTGGCTATCCTGGTTGGTAATATTGTATAACCAAGATTAATTGTGAGATTGTGGTCAGCATATGGGTTGGCAGGGATAACCAGAAATTCTGTCTGGGAAAGGTTGAGCTGAAGGTGGTGTTCCTTCATCTAAGCCGTGATATTAGATAGGCAGGCTGAAATACGAGCAGAGACAGTGGGGTCGTTGGGCTGGAATGACAGGTGGTGCAGCGTATCATCTGTTTTATTGCTTTATTGACCTTTCAGAATTTTTACAAGTTCATAAAGACAGTTGTCATTAAAAACACTGAATTATTTTGCTGTTACAATGGGACATCAATACTAAACAAACCTAAAATTTAAAAAACACGAAATAATTTAAACACTTTGATTAGCTAATTTAAGATCCAGTATCTCATATCGCAAACTAAATTCTAAAAACCGCTGTCACTTAGAGTCTGCACATATAGGTGATTGGTGATCTCCTGTATCTCTCAGTTCGACACTTTGGGATGGTCAATTTATTTGAATTTCTTGTATAGGGACCAGTGAGCTCCTCCCTGAAGGGGGTAGCAAGTCAATGACATTGGACCATAAACAGCCTTCTTGCATATTTGAGTGCGTCTCTCTACCAGAGTGCAAAATCTGAGAGTGCAGAGCTGTGGTAGGGGAAGCCATGTGCCTTTATGATATGTCTGAGTGATGTTATGTAGCTTGAGTAGAGGAGGGGGCCAAGTAATGATACACAAGGAACACCGGTGGTTAGCTAGTGAGACTTGGACACCTCACCTCTCCAGGAGACCTTGATGGATCTGCCAGTAAGGTACAACTTTAAAGATGAAGTCAATTTAAAGTCAATGTTAAACCTATCACTTCCATAATGTTATGCATTTCAGAGTGGAAAATTATATTAAAGAAGATGACTTAATCCATCAGAAATTGATTGAATGGTGGGATCACCATCCACTTGCATTTTAAGTACCTATTGAGCTAAGATAAATTTCAAATTTTCTTCAGATGTGTTCTGGTGAAGAGAGAATATCATATACACCTAGGATATCATGAGGGTGAGTAAATAATTAGAGAATTTGTATTTTTGGGTGAACTATCCCTCTAACCAGCATGCAATTCCCATGCCATTTAAACTGGTTAATGCTGGTTAGTCCTAGTTTGGTGCTTATCTATCTGGTGGACCAGTATAGCCATGCTTTTCATTGAGCTTAGATAGCTGGTCCTTGACACAAAACATAAAATAAGATGGTGTCCAGCAATGCTGGATTTTGTAGCAGGATTGTGTTTATTTTATTTTAATTTCAGCTTTCAAACTATGTAAATGTATTACAAAATTTGCACAAATGTTGTTTTGAAGCTTCTTAATGTGGTGACCAATCGTGCTATTCAATTCAAATGGTTGCGTTGCATAGCGCTCTCTCTCCACAATCTTTAGAGTTCATAGAAACATCCAGCATTTACATTAAGAAAAATTATTGGTCAATAGATAGATTTATCATTATGATTTACCTGTGTTGAGGAATTTAATTTGATGTGACAATGCCACCTCATAAGCAGAATCATTTAGACAATCTCAATTTGTTTTTAGAAAAAAAAAGAAAAATAAACTGTTGTTTCCAGAATAATTATGTAAAAATACAGTAAAAATGTAAACAACTTTATAGAACAACCTGTAAATTTTACAGATTAAAACTTATAATTTACATGACCACGATAGCACTGTAAAAAAAAATTCTGTTAAATTTACAGTAAACACACTTCATAAACTTAATATTAACCTTCTGAAACTGTAAAAATCTGCTTTTTACTTTATAAGCATTGTTGGGGAGTAGCTAACTACATGTAGTGACGCTACTAACTTAAATACATTTTTCAGCAGCTTGACAGTAGCTCAGCTGCTTTTAAAACAGAGTAGCTTTTCCAGTAGCAAACTACATTTTCCCGCAAGTAGCGGTGTAGCCTTCCTTATTGTGTAGAAGCAAAAGTTTTACAGGCAAAATGTCAGACCATCTGGCAGCATATTTCTGTCTGCTGATCAGAATCAGGCAGCGTGGTCTTCTTCTTTTGTAATGGCAGATCACAAACAAATATAGTAAATTACCGCCATCTAGGGTAATTTACCGAAGAGATTGTCTGATTGTTATGTAAAGCGAGCAACCACAGTTCCCCTTCTGCCACTCACTCGACATTGTGTCTATGAAGTTACACTAGGGGTCGATCTTGAGAGCCCGAAACACCTTCAGATTTTGGGAAAATGCCTATGAGAATTGGAGAGTTGAATTTGCATGCCACTCCCCCCGACACACGGGTATAAAAGGGAGGCCAGCAGGCAAGTTCATTCAGATTTTTTCTTTGGAGCCGAGCGGTCACACTACAGCAAGCTGAATTCGTCTGTTCATTCATGCACCTTCTCTCTCTCAGAGCGTTTCTGTTGGATCTACGGCGCTTTCCAGCGGTCTCTCTCCACTCTGCTGCAGACTACACCCCTGGGTGCTTCGACAGCACTTTGAAAGAGCTTATTTTCCTCTAACTGAATGTATTTTCCTCTAAAAGAGTTGTGCACAGTGATGTTGAACGTCTTTTTAAAGATGTGTCTTTTTAAAGATGCTGTTCCGTCTCTGTGCAGTTCCTGGATGTGGTCGTTACCTCTCCGCCCCTGATGGTCAAGAACACTGCCTCACGTGCCTGGGCCAATGTCACGTTGAGGAAGCGTTCGTGGATGGTTCATGTTCTTGCTGCAAGAACATAACCATGACCACTTTACGAGCATGGCACTCCTTCTTCCGAGGGAGCACTTCTTCAGCCGTTCCCATTCCCGTCCCTCCTACCTACAGGTACAACGGCGATGTGGTTGACGCTGGAGAAGTTTTGTGGGCTTCACTGGGTATGGTCTCGCCAGGTAATCCCCAGCGGGCTGCTCACCCCGCAGCATGCTTGCTGGCCTCCGTCCACCTCTGGGATGAGACAGGCAGCTCGCCTCAATGCCAGCCTAATGTCTCTTCCGGAGCCTGAGATCCGGATGAGATGTCGATCACTGCATCGGATGGTGTTCTAGCAGTGTCAGATGTCGATGAAGACTCGACCGGACTGCCGCCTTCGGGTGTGGCAGCCTGGTCTGAGGCAGATGCCAAACTCACTTACATGCGTTCCCAGGTCGCCGATGACTGGTTTCTCAGACCATAATCCCGGCCCCACCCCCCTCTAGTTCCAGTCTTCCCAGAAGTGCATGACGAGCTGATGCGGTCATGGATGGCACCTTTTGCTGCCCGGACCCGATCCTTCAGATCGTCCGCCCTCACTACCCTCGACGGTGGGGTGGCAGAGGGTTATGCCACGATTCCCCTGGTGGATAAGGTGATCGCGGCACACCTGCGCCCGCTGAGCGCCGTCAACTGGTGGAATCGGCCGGCACTCCCTTCCCAAGCCTGTAGGATGACGTCGTCTCTGGCGACGAAAGCCTACAGCGCTGTCGGTCAGGCCACCACCCTGCATGCCATGGCCCTTCTACAAGTACATCAGGCCAAGGCCCTTTAAGATTTGCATGAGGGTAGTTCTGAAAAAACAAGTGATAACTCTTTCCATGGGTTTGCTCAAAGAGGCAGGGTCCCGTTGCACGCCAGCAAATCAGACACGATCACTGACGGCTTTTCTTTTGACTGTTCTTAAAAATATAATAAAGTGTGTTTCTTCAATTTTGACTAACAGCATTTCTTGTCATTTGTCACTCCGAGACGTCTTATATGTCACCGACCTGTTGCGGGTAGATGAGCAAAGTTACTCGTGCATGAAATACGTTTGGACGAGGAGCTTGTGAACTGGATTGAGCCTAGTCACATTTTGCGGGTGGCGGGAGTTATATCACACCCTGGGTGGACATAAAAAATAACGAACGTTCATAAAATCGCTCACAGAAAATGCTCTTAACAGCGAAGATAATAGTTATTGAGAAATGAGGCCCAGAACTCTATGAATGTGCGTGTGCTTTCAATGCACTCAGAGCTCACTGCGCATACATTTCAAATCAGACGTGCATCGCCAGCTTTTCTTTCATCTGTTATTCAAAATATATCATCATATGCACATCTTTGTGTCTAATTTCTTGTAATATATCACTCGGAGAATCTTACAGTTTGCCTTCCATATTGGCTCGTACATCAGCAAAATACTCCGGATGAAAAATCTGTATTTGGTGGGTGTTCATTTCAAACCTTGTTCACCAGGACAAGATGACACATTTGGGAGAAAGGAAATCAAAACAGTGTCATTAACTTAAAGCTTTTCAATCACACCCACACTTTCGGCAGGAAAATTATCTCGATTTTAAACGATCATGTGTTGGTGAATGGTGAGACACCAGACAAGCCACTTGATTTTTAACAAAGAGCCACTTCTGGCTCGCGACCTATAGGTTCCTGACCCCTGATCTAGGATGACCATCCATCCACTTTTTTTGGACATGAACAAAGCGATCAAATATTTGTAGAGCAACCTCTGTATGTGACCTGTAAAGCTGGCATTTGTATGTCAATGGCAAAAAAGTCAGAAAATACAATGAGATGGGAGAAACAAGCCTGGAGTCTTTATTCACATATTATCCATACTAAATACTATGTGACAAGAACAAAAAATGCCAGCCCAAGGATAGTTTGTCATAAAAATGGGATCTTTAGGGAAGTAGGCTACACCTGGCCACAGCAGGACAATGCCGTCAAATCATTTTTATTTTTATTTTATACTGATTTATTTTATTTTATGGCCATTATTAACTGTATTAATGTACCTATTCATTAAATACATTTAATACGTGTAATTAAACACATTCAATGTATTTCATTAATACAATAATTAATAAATGTCATTAATGGTTTGATAGTAAAATTAAAAAGAATATTGCCTCATTAAGTACATGTGCATAAGAACACATGTGAAATTAAAATAATGCAGTAAACATGTGGAGACAGTGCTCAGTGTCACTCACACAAACAATAAAAACCATCAGGGTAACACATATGAAATTAAAATAATGCAGTAAACATTAACTAAACTACAATAAATATAAAGCACCCCAATGTACATAACTGATATTAAAAATAAAAAGAAACATCACTATTCCCATAAAATAGAATGAAATATGATGGGTCATGCAGGGAATTCTAGGAATGTCCGATTAAATGTTTTTTTTACTGTACTTTTAACAATAATATACTGTAAAAAGTAAATGTACTCTCTTGTTAAACATAATGTACTTTATTGTCTTTTAAAATATATTAAAACATTTTACTGTGTATTTTACAGTTAATATATGTTAATAAATTAACATTTACTTTTTCTGTAGCATTTTTACAGTCTTTTAAAATTAAAATTAATGACATTCTTGACTGTTCTTAAGAAAATATTTGAGAACTTTTTACAAATTTTTCAAGAATTGCTCTTTGGAACATTCTTACGAACTACTTTTAATTTATCTTAAGAACTCTATTCTTTTGAAAAAGGTCTGGAAAAACATACCTAAAATAAGCAACTTATTATATAACCAAAATAAGCTAAATAAGCTGTTCAATTTTTTCCAGTGTATTTTTAATAAATGCATGCTTAATATTAAGTATTGCTCCAAAAGTTATTACCAACAGACAGTGAATGCACAGACCATGTTCATCTGGAGCTAATAAAGTCCTGAATAAATATTATACTGCTTTAATTACCAAAATTCCAGCATGATCTATTTAATATATGTAGCTATTTGTAACATTTAAACATACATGTCTAAAATGTAAGCATTTTTCATATTTACAGCTTAAGAAACATAAGAAAACATACTTTGACGAATCCGTTACAAATATATTTGAAAACACAAATCTATTATAAACATATTTGTACATTTTAACTGTTATATAGATATTTTAGATCCCATAACCCTACCCAAACCTCTAAACATAACCACTTTTCAAGATGTAAAGAAGTATGAGTTCTCTATCTGTCACTCACTCAAAGTTGTGTCGATGTAGTGACACTAGGGGTCACCCTTGGAAGCCCCAAACACCTCTGATCTTTGAGAAAAGGCCAATGGGAATTGGCGAGTGGAATCTGCATGCCACTCCTCCAGATATACGGGTATAAAAGGAGCTGGCTCTCATTCAGATTTTTTCTTTGGAGCCGAGTGGTCTTAAGCAGCAAGTTCCACTGCTGTTCCATTCACCTCAAAGAACGAAGAGTGCTGTTGGATATATGGCCCATTTCAGCGGCTTTCAGCAGGATTTATGCAGAGTACGCCCCTGGGCGCTTCTACAGCTAAGAGATTATATATTCTTGCAGATAAAACAGTATATTTCCACTATAAAAGCACACACTGACGGACAGCGTCTTTTTAAAGATGACCTTCCATCTGTGTGTAATTCCTGGATGTGGTCGCTATCTATCCGCCTGTGACAGCCATGAGCGCTGCCTCACATGTCTGGGCCATAGTCACGTTGAGGCAGCATTTGTGGACGGTTCGTGTTCTCATTGCGAGAATATGACTGTGGCAACGTTGCAGTCGTGGCTTTCCTTCTTTCAGGGGAAAGCCACTCCAGCCACTCCCCGCCCCAGGCCTTCTACCTACAGGTACGAGGCCAGGTCGGTTAGCGCTGGGGACATTTTGGGGACTCCAATGGGAGTGGTTCTGCCAGGCAATCCCCCATGGATCTCCCATTCTCCAGCACGCTCGTTTGCCCCGGTCAAGTTCTGGGATGAGACAGGCAGCTCGCCTAAGGGTGAGCTTAATGTCTCTTTCGGAGCCCGCAAGTGTCGGGCTGGAGTGGAACCCTCCAACCTGCCCAGAGCCCTCGCGGCTTGATGATTGCTGCTCACGGTCCCATTCTTCCCGGAGGTGCACGAGGAAATCAAAGTCGTGGAGGGCACCTTTTATTGCCCAGACCTGACTTCTGAGTTCTTCCGCTCTCACTACCCTTGATGGCGGGCGGTCAAGGGGTATATGGCGATTCCTCAGGTGGATAAGGCGGTTGCGATGCACTTGTGCTGCAAAACGCCACCACCTGGTGGAATCCCCCGAGACTCTCATCCAGGGCCTGTAGGTCTACATCGTCTCTGGCGACCAAAGCTTACAATGCCGCTGGACAGGCTGCCTCCGCCCTGCATGCCATGGCCCTCCTGCTATGCAGTGATGCAGGAGCTGCGCTCAGCGACCGATCTCACCCTCCGGGTGACGAAGGTCATGGCGCGGACTCTCGGGCTGGTGATGTCCAACTTGGTGGTCCAGGAGCACAATCTATGGCTTAATCTGGTCGAGATGAAGGACGTCGGACAAGGTCCACTTCCTCAATGCTCTCATCTCCCAGATCGGCCTATTCAGCGACACCGTTGAAGACTTTGCCCAGCAGATCTCAGTGGTGAAGAAGAAGACCGAGGCCATCCAGCACATCCTGCCCCAGCGCGGCTCAAGGTCCCGCACCCTGACTGCTCATCGCCAAGGGCATCCCCCTGGGCTGCAATCCAGGCAGCTCTGCCACAGCCCGAGCCAACAATTTGGCACTTGTGTAAAGCCCCCACAGGCAGCTGACGCCCCCTGCCGCACGGTGCGGCACTAAGAGCCAGAGGAAGCCCCACTAAGATGGACGTCCCAGGGATTAATACATCTGCCGGAACCCTGAGCTGGTATCCAGACCATTCCATCCCCTGGTGGAGGTTCGGGAGGAAAATCCTGTGTTCCCTTTTTTTATTTTTCTCCGCATGCACAAGGGGATGCATTACCAACATTCTCAAAGAACGAGTGGTTTCCTCACTCCCTGGGTCACACAGCAGGTGTTTACGACCATTGTTATCACAACAGCCGAACACTAAACACGTGCGGCACACTCACACCCACACTCAGGCGGTTGTGATGAGTCCAAATGAGCATTTTACATCACTGCCGTAAAACATGTGTCGTGCTTCATGAGGCGGCAATTTTTGAATAATGAAAACAAAACCAACAGGGGTTCTGTGCCAGATGGAGACAGATCTTTGAATAAAAGGCTTGAATTTGAGTCCACTCTTCACACAAAGCTACCCGAAGATTTGGATTTTAAGCGAACTGATTAAATGGATTACTCTTATGATTGTTTTTTGGTGCTTTTGTGGTTTATTCTGTTATTGTTTCTTGGCATATTCTGAAAAAAAAATGTGTGTCCTATGGAAAAAAAGTTTAGTCTTAGTTTTATAGGGTTGCAGAAATCACACAGAACTGTGTGAAACCGTTAAAATGTCAATTATAATGACAACTGCGTTAAATAAATATGATGGCATTTAACTAATCGTATTGATTACACTATGTAACACAATTTTTTTTCCTGGGTATTAAGTGTTATTTCCTAATTTCTTATGCCTCAAAAGTATAGAAAATGCCTTTTATTCCCCACAAACTTTGCTTTTGTGACCAGGACAGTGATATGTTGAAATGTACCTATTTCCAATAAGAAAACGGGCAAATTTTGTCCAGTATATTCAGGTGGAAGCACTCACCTTGCTCCTCCGAGTACGCTCCCATGTTCTCCTTGAATGTATCAAGGATATGGACTCTTAGGGACATCCTACAGCCCATTGTGCCATAGTTCTTCACCAGAGTATCAACCAGCTCCACATAGTTTTTGCCCTTTTGATTGCCAAGGAAGCCCTGAAGCACTGCGACAAAGCTGTTCCAAGCCGCTTTCTCCTTACTAGTGAGCTTCTTGGGGAAATCATTGCACTCCAGGATCTTCTTTATCTCTGATCCGAAGAAGACACCGGCTTTGACCTTTGCCTCAGACTGCTTAGGGAAGAAGTCTAGTAGGTACTTGAAGGCTGCCGACTCCTTATCTAGAGCTCTGACAAATTGTTTCATAAGGCCCAATTTGATGTACAGTGGTGGCATCAGCACCTTCCGGGGGTCCACCAGTGGCGCCCACCTGATGTTGTTCCTCTCCACAGAGAACTCTGTCCATTGTGACCAGTCCTGCCTGTGGTTGCACCTTGGTGTCCCTGCTGTCCCAAAGGAAAAGATAGCAGGGAAAATTGGTAAAACCACCTTGGAGACCCATCAGGAATGCCACAATTTTGAAGTCTCCTATGACCTCCCAGCCATACTCATCATACTTCAAGGCATCAAGCAAGGTCTTGATATGTATCCACTTAGGCAGCTGGAACTAAACTGAATAGGTGGGCTTAAGGCCCCTGTATTTATACTACTAGTTATATTCCTGGAAAGTTCTAGAAGTTACTCCAAGTTTACTCAGCACTGAATCTATCTGGAATGTTCTGGAAAATAGGTACATTTCAAAATATCACAGTCCTGGTCACAAAAGAAGTTTGTGGAGATTAATAGCCATGTTCTATACTTTTGAGGCATATGCAATTAGGAAATAACACTTACTACCCAGGAATAAAAAATAAATAAATTGTTACACGTGTTATAAATGCAATTAAATTAACTGACTGAATGCTATTACCAGCATTTAAAAATCACGTATTCTCTCTAGAAACAATTGAAAGGGTTGTCATTCCCGTTTTCAGTTACGTATGCACTGACGAAAGTATCCTTGAGAAATACAAAGAACAAGAATTTAAAAGATCAGGAGGTAAAGAGGCAGACAGATAGATAGGACAGAGGTTAAATATTGCTCAGTCATGTTCCCACCCAGCCCATTTTGGCTTCACAATGCCAAGTCTAAGGCTCTTGTTTTCAGTAATATTCCAGGCAACTATTTCAGTTGTTTGTCATTAGGTAAACTGCAAATTACTCAAATGTTTTGACAGATTACAAGGTTACTGAAATATTTTTATGAAAGTAAATATTTTGATAACGAGGCCTGAAAGATGAAATTAATGGCACATCGTAGAGGACCAATCATGTTCTCAGGTATTATATGAACATGTGTAAAAAGATAAGACTTAGAGCTGGTGATGTAGCTCTGGCTTTTAACAGCCGACCAAACGTGTTTCTTGTTGAATGCTTTAGAACATGGCATTGTTGAGTGTAGCTGAGAATAAAGAGCCTTAATTCATACATTTTGGAATGAGAGCATCCATAAGTGTCCCAGAGAGGTGTATACAAAGCCATATATTCAACACAACTAATCCCCACCTATACAACATAAGCTTACAAATGATCTCTCGCTGGCACTAGCGAATTTACTCATCTGGATAAGATTGAAGGAATTTCAATCTTTGAGTACGTTTACATATATGTTTATAGTAAAAAAGCTTTTCCGATGACAGGCCGCTGAAAGTTTGTGTGTTATATGAATTCCATACTTCATTGTCCTGTAATTATATTCAAACCCAAGTAACTGCAGTAACATTAGTCGATTGCGCCAGTCTTATGTGCATTATTTTTAAGCTGTTTCAAGCACTTAAAAAGCTGGTATTTCACTTTGTTTGAGCCGCACCTAAATGTGCAGAACACGAAGTCAACTTGAAATCAAAATAGACCAAAAAATAAATAAAAAAATTACTTTCATAATTAGGGCCAAGTGAAAAATTATTTGATCTTTATTTGAACAACCCTGATGTTGATTCTTAAAATCACAAGATTGATTTTTTACTCTGTGCCAGGGGTGCTCATTATATTAATCTCAAACAGTCAAGCAAGACAACCACTAACTAATTGCATTAACAGGCCAAAAGAAAGGGAATAGAGAGAGAAACTACACAAATAACTAAAACCTTAAAAATCACTTTTTACTTCCTCAGTGGGACAAAATAATAGAATGCGTGTCGAAATAATGTACTTTTAGTGTAAATGCAGCCTAATAGTCCTCCTGCTGTCTATCTTGTTGTTAATATTTATCAAACAACAGTAACAAGAAAACCACTATATACTCTTAGCGAGATAACAAATAGCTTTATATGTATTATAACAAATAAATTATATGTATTATACATACATTTGTATATTACATTGCATTACTGTATTATAATTAATAGTGAAGACCAGTTATTTAAGTAGCATTATGTTACATTTCATTATGGGATTTTTTTCAATCTCTTAATGTTTACTTGAAAACTTAATACTGTTGTTTAAAAACTTAAAAAGTTAGTTAAATTCAATGTTATCTTCATTTGTATCTATGCTCTTTTGTTTTTATCTGTTCTATTACTTGTAATTTGTTCTGTTATTTATGAATGAAATATACAGGAACTAATCAAGTAGGTATGGCTGCAGCCCAGAGATCACTCCAGAAGGGGGAGGGGTTAATACAGAAGGGGGCTGGGCCAGCTCCAAAAGGGGAGGCACTTTCGCACACAGTTAGGGTTAGGAAAAGTGTTAGGTTTGGGGCCCTATATATATTTTCTGGTGGTTGGAATGCGCACCCCTTTGTGGAGCTCAGCATGCAGCTATAACTTTATTACTTTAAACTTTTAAATTAATTGGATTGTCAGAAGAGAGATGATACATTTTAACATCAGATCACACAGAAAGTAGGCATGCTCTTTTCAAAAGTTCTGGTACCCTAAAATCGGCGACAGTATGCCGAATCGCTGATATGTGGCATTTCCCATCAGACATTTTTGCATCAGTTTCAGTGTTTTAACCTTCCCATGTGGCTCGACCGACAGCATTTTGCATCAGCAGCGTGAGAGACCCGGGTTCAGATCCACACTGAAACCAGGAAGTAATCGCGTTTGCTTCATCATTGACGAACATGATTCAAAGGTTGCACTTTTACTCATTCCAAAAATTGTTTACTCCACTAATGTTTAGTTTTAGGTTTGGGTGTTGGGTTGGGGGTAGAGTCCATAAAATATGCATTCCTCTTCACTGTATTACATCCTGTACAGCTAATACGAACTTGCTTCACAACAAGTTTTTGGAGACCTCTCCTGGACATAAACAGAGCTCACACGTCCCTATACACCCTACAACACTTCACACTTTGGCCACTGGGGGGCAGTGTTTTAAGATTTGGCAAGCATATACCATTTATGTCTAAAGAAAAGTCATCATAATCTTTCAAAATTTCACTGTGAGATCAGGCTGCAAATTAATGGTCACTCTCTCTAAAGCTCTGTTAGAAACGTCATTGCGCCTGTGGTAAGTAATTTTTAAAAACGAATTCCAGAGTAATATAAGGCAAGGCAAGGCAAGGCAAGTTACAATAATACAAAGCATAATGTCATAAATATACATAGAAAATAGCAAATATATATATATATATATATATATATATATATATATATATATACACAAAATGGCAGTGATGATGACAGGTGGATACTGGGAAGTGTAGTTCTTTAAACAATAGACATGTGAGACAGTGGAGCTAAACAAGGAAAACAAAAGTGAACCTATGGAAAACAAAAGGGACAAAAATGGAAACCAAAGGGGCAACGGTAAAACAAGACAAGGTAACCCTAACATAGCCCCCCCTCAAGGATCGGATTCCAGACGATCAAAAATTGACAAAACAAAAAAAAACAGGAAGAACAAATGTCCATAGTCTGGGGGGGGGAGCTTGTGGTGGGCAGACAGACCAAGGGGAGCAACGAAGGGCAAACAGGCAGTCCAGGGGGCAACGAGGGGCAGAAAGACAGTCCAGGGGGCAACGAGGGGCAGACAGACAGTCCAGGGGGGCACAGAGGGCAGGTAGGAAGTCCAGGGGGCAACAAGGGGCAGACAGGCAGTCCAGGGGGCAACAAGGGGCAGACAAGAGGTCCAGGGGGTCACAGAGGGCAGGCAGGAAGTCCAAGGGGGCACAGAGGGCAAGGACAGGTTCAGGTGGTCTGGGGGCTGGCCACAGGGCAAGGATAGGTCTGGGGGACCGGGGAGAAGGCCACAGGACAGGGGCCGGGTCAGGAGGCCTGGGAGGAGGCCACAGGACGGGAACTGGGTCAGGGGGCCTGGGAGGAGGCCTGGGAGGAGGCCGGGTCAGGAGGCCTGGGAGGAGGCCACAGGTCAGGAACAGGGTCAGGGGCCCTGGGAGGAGGCCACAGGACAGGGACAGGGTCAGGAGGCCTGGGAGGAGGCCACAGGACAGGGGCCGGGTCAGGAGGCCTGGGAGGAGGCCACAGGACGGGAACTGGGTCAAGGGGCCTGGGAGGAGGCCACAGGATAGGGGCCGGGTCAGGAGGCCTGGGAGGAGGCCACAGGTCAGGAACAGGGTCAGGGGCCCTGGGAGGAGGCCACAGGACAGGGGCCGGGACAGGAGGCCTGGGAGGAGACGACAGGCGCTGGCTCACTGACGTCGGAGGCTACTGGCGCTGGCTCACTGACGTCGGAGGCTACTGGCGCTGGCTCACTGACGTCGGAGGCTACTGGCGCTGGCTCACTGACATCGGAGGCTTCTGGCTCGCTGGCCGTGGCAGGCGTGGGCTCTGGCTCGCTGGCCGAGGCAGGCGTGGGCTCTGGCTCGCTGGCCGTGGCAGGCGGAGACTGGGGAGCAGAAGCCTTTCCTCTTCTCCTCCGCCGGGCGGACGAAGCTGGCAACACTGGCTCGTTGGCCGTGGCAGGCACGGAAAGCCCAGAGGCGGAAACCGTGATCGAGAGAGGTGGTTCCCCGGCAGCGAGTTCTCCCAAGACTAAACTCACATATTCCCTCCACGTGAGGTCTCCGGAGCTCGGCAATTCCCTCAGCCGGTATGTTGGTAGCCCGAGCTGGTAGATGGTCTTTAGGGATGCGTCGTCGAAGCCGGTGTGGAGGGCAACAGCGGAAAAGAAGTGGGAGAACTCGCGGATGGTCAACTCCGCCTGGGTCACTTCCATGAGGTAAGCTGCTAGATCCATTTGTGGTCTTTCGTTCTGTTACGAATGCAGACAGCGAAGGCAGACGAGGAGAGCGGATCTAAGTGCAAGCTTTACTTTACTGTAACACAAAAACACAAAGGAAAACCCTCAATGGGGAAATAAACATAACACAGAAAATACAGGCAGGGAACACACACCGGGCTAACAACATTCAACGAAAGACAAGGACTGAACCAAAAACCAGGATATAAATACACAAGGACAGGATGATTACAAATGATAAACAGGTGTGAACAATGACACAAAATGGCAGTGATGATGACAGGTGGATACTGGGAAGTGTAGTTCTTTAAACAATAGACATGTGAGACAGTGGAGCTAAACAAGGGACAAAAGTGAACCTATGGAAAACAAAAGGGGCAAAAATGGAAACCAAAGGGGCAACGGTAAAACAAGACAAGGTAACTCTAACAGTTATGGCATACTACCCATTCTACTCTTACTGCTTCTGATATATCCATGTATGGCAGTAGTAGTAAGAGTAGTATGTAGTATGCCATATCAAACATGGCCAACGCCTTGTTCTTCGTTTTGCGCTGGTACTACCCACGGAATGATACTTCATCCGAATTGTCCAGTAATCATTAACTGACGCTTCGAAAGATCAGCTGCAACTGGGTCAAAGTTAAAATTGTTTTACACTTTGAGAGGCACATCGACACGTTCCACAAGAGAACTCCAACAAGCTAACTGACAGCAATGGTCCCAAATGTATCTAGCGTTTGGCTTTTAAGTGATAGTTAAAATTGTATCTATTTCTGTGGTAATTAAATTCCACCTTACAAAGCCCACAACAGTCCAATCTAGATTTTTCTTTCACAAAGGTTCCGCCCTGTTCTATTACAAAGGTTCCGCCCTGTTCCAGCCAAAGTTTTTTCACTCACACAGAGTTAAATAAAATGTCAGAATCTAATCTCAAAATTAGAAAATGTGTGAATTGTGTTAAAAAAAATTTACACACTAAACATTTTAAATTAATCTCTTGCACTAACATGTTCATTCCTACGGCTCTAATAAACCCCAATTTATACTGTGTGAGAAATATAATAAGTGATGTTATAAAGCTATAAAGCTATAATTAGCTTTTATATTGTCATTGCACTAAAGCCAAAGCAAATTCCTCAAATTTTATATGGCTCTCCCCAGAAAGATACAACTTAAACATATACTACTTTTGAAAGTCTGTGTATTGCTAGAGAGATGAACTGTTAGAAATAAAGATATTGAGATATAATATATGGAGATTTGGTTTATTTATAACAGTTAAAACTACGGCTCTCTTAAATCAGGTAGATACTATGTGCAAATAATGGCAAATGCTATTTACAGCCCAGTGCATATAGTGGCAGATATTATTTGCACCCCAACCCTGGTGCAAATATCAGTAGATACTAATTGCACCAACCCTGGTGCAAATAGTTTCAGATACTATTTGCACCCAATACTAACATACAGAATGGGCATCACTGCAGTGTGTTAGAGTTTAGAGTCCCACAGACAAGCAAAGACTAACTTTCACCTTACCTTAGAAAAAAAAGAATCTTGGTTTTCTACAGTAACCATGGTTTCACACAGGAATGAGTGCAATCGACAGACCCCGCCTCCAGTACAAACCCTTCCCTGAACTCCACAACATTCACTGTGACCAAATCACTTATATATACATTTATATAATTTTGTATCTATTATTTTAAGTAGTATTAAAGGAAATATTAAGGGTGTTTCTCAATTCTAAGAATGCAGAGAATGGACCAATTTTGCCAAGCTACCTTGGAAGAACAAACTTGGAAGGACAGGAGGACGTAGAGCCATCTATTGCGAGCTTTGAGATGTGCTGCAATCATCCAGTTGCGCAATTAACTGTCACAGACCATTTGAGAGATCTAGTGAGAGAACTACTGGCATGATCACACCAGTTACAGCATTAGATCATCACACCAGTGAGGTTTTGCAGGACTGGTGACACATTAAAAGAATAAAGTCTGTAAACACTTGTTTTCTCCATGTTTATTTCTGTAAATTATGCCCAAAAAACAACAAATGTTGATGGAGTAAAATAACTCTCACAAGCCAACAAACTTTTGCAAGCTTTTTCTTTTGTTTAGAATAGCCCACAATTCACCATCCAATGCATCCCTGATTTCAAGGAAACATCCGGATAATTTCCTGCGTTCTTGGTACTTGCATTCTAGAGGATTAGAATCGAAATTTGGCAGTGGATGATGGTGTATCATCCACTGCCGAGAAAGTAAGAGAACGTAAGAACACAAAAGAATGCACATTAAGAAACAGCCTAAGAGTATAAACAGGAAATCGGAAAAGGAAAAAGATTTGAACTATGGTTGCTAGGAAAACAGTACACAATCACACATCGTCTTTACACCCCAAGCTACTCCAGTGACAGGAATTGGTTTGTTTGTCATATATTTCTGTGGTTACACCAGGCTATTAGAGCGCAAATAGCTGCCCTGTGTGGCAGATGCTATTTACACCGGGGTGCAAATAGACACTCTGCTAAAAATAATCACTATTCTCATGATTTCAGGATGAAATAGTAATGATAACCCTTCACTTTCTTCTTTGTGCATTTATTCACTGAAAATTTCCACAAACCCCCTAAAACTCCCTTGCAGCCCCCTCTGGGTTTTGCCCGTCTGTATTTGCACGTATGTAGGAATGATCAGATGGCTAATCTGTATGTATTTTTAGTTTTGTTTTTCTTTAGGAGTTTTACATTGTTACGTTGCCATTCAGAACATAAATCATGTTTAATATACAACTATGTGGAGCAGGATTTGGGACCAGTGAGATTTCACTGTGAGTAGGGCTACTCAGTGCAAAACAAAAGAAGTAGAAACCAAGTGACCAACTAAATGCCTTGTACCGATTGGCTAGGTAAAACATTCTAATTAACATGGAAGATGTGTGGCAACTCTAAGGAAATTTTAATCAGGGTGCATTCTTAAATTTCATGTACTTGAAATCAAAATGTCTTCACAGGATTCCATCTGTTAAGTTTGTGAAAATAGTGCACTCTACGCTTTCTAATCATGACAGTTCAGGGCCTTCCTCTTCTCAAGTTGAAAAGGCTAAGGAGTAGTCATACTGCTACCGCTGGAATGGTGCTAATATCAGTAGCAACAGGGCCTATCTGCTGTCCAGCCCTCCCTGTCCACTGGTCCAGCCCTGTCTCCCCCAGTGCCATTCTCGGCTCATAACACTTCAGTACAGGCCCATGATTGATGGTTGGGAAATAGCGGTAATGTAGTTGGGCAGGAATGCCATTACTGCAAGATTCACACACCCCTACGAGATTCCAGTGTGCCGGTGAGACGGCGCGTTAGAGCCGGAGCAAGAAAACGCCTGGAATTTACACTAATTCATGTTTAAAAGCACAGGGAGGAGAAGAATTGCTCTTATTATGGTAGACACATGAATCCAACACCTCTTTCACACTTTCGATTGAGGGCTATCTTCAGCTGGCTTATCTTCCTTTCAAAACCTCTCTATTTCCACACATCTTCACAACTATTGTTGGGTAATGAGAGCTGTTCTTATTCAGAACTGGTTCAGTTTAAAAAATAAATAAATAATTACTGGAACAAAATGACTGAAGTTCAGCCATGAAACTCTATATGCTGCAAGATGATTGGTTCTTTGAACTTACTATCTGTTAGCCAATCAACTTGTGTACTCTCTTTTTGTCTAACATTTAAATTGCTCATTTTTGCATAATAAGCCATTTTTACTGCAGCGTTTTATATCCGTCTTCATTTCTGCCAAACTATGAGACATCCCCGCTAATGAGACCTATTACTGAAAGGAAATGCTAGGCAGAATGTAAGCCGTGGTCACATTCAGTTCAGGTCCATTAAGCTAAATCTCAATCAGAACCGTTAAATTCCTTACGATTCCCATCGATATTCTCGAATCTTTCTCTGGTCCTCTATCTTTATCACTCTCTCCCTCTTTCTCTCCTTCTGTCGATCAGTCTAACCCAGTTCACCTTTCTCTCTCCCTCACTCTCTAGTGGCCCTCAGAGATCCATTTAGAAGAACAAGGTAAACACTCACTATTCATAAATAAGCTTTTAAGGCCTTTCCCTCTCATAAACTTGATGAAACTTCACGGGCCAATGGGCAACATTAGAGAAGGAAGGTTAAGTGGTGACTGCACTGTTGTCACCTGCGGGGACGCATCACAGACTGAGACCATTATGGATGATGTATTCTGTTTACTCAACTACTACATAAGTCATGTCCTTCATTCTAAAATGCATGTGAATGCTATTGAAAGAGAGGAAAACAGTAATTGAATCTCAAAAACGTCAGTAAACTAGTAACTATTCACATTTTGCTGTGGCTAAGCTGGTGTTGCCATCCTACAACAGGAGTAGAATTCAGTTGTAACTGGGCTTTGTTTGTACAGACAGATGAATGGTATCTTCAAAGTCTCTTAAAAGTGCTTATATAAATTCAAGAACAGTGATTCATTGGTTAGAATTTAGAGATTCTTTTTGTGGCTCACTTAAATTTCACACAGACCATTACTGTCAGCGAAGTGAGATGTTTTAGCATTTGTTATTAGTTATGAGTGCCGAGTTTACTCCTAATGGCAAGTAACTGCAATGAGTCAGTTTGATAGCAGCTCCGTTGGGAGAAACATCAATGACGACGATGGGTTTGGTGTTACTCAAGTGATCTCGGCTGCTTCTGTGGTCCTCACACTACTGGTTTACATCAAAACAGTCAAAGAGACTTTTCCCTCTAAATCAATCAACACTCAGCTAATTAACTGTATCTATTTATGTTTTTCTTAAAATTCAAGCAATTTCTTGTCCCAGGGCTTGTTTTTTTTTTTTATAAAGACCAAGAGATTTGATCTTTTTATTATATGAAGGACACATTAAAACTAACTTGGAAACTTTTTCCTAGGCCTTCATAATTTACTTTTGGTACATTTCAAATGCATTTTATGTACATATTAAACTATATAAATCCATTATAAAAATAACAATGATTACATGTTAAAACTATGATACTCTAAACAGAAAGCAAAATAAATGTGAAAATTTTTAATATTTATTGTGTGAAAAGGATTTCTGTCCATTTTACAAATATTATAAATGTCCCAGTTGTGATGTCATTTCCACCACCAATTTTGCCCAATGTTTTTATTTTTTCAAAAGTTAGTGCATGCGTTAACAAGTCGAAATTACCAGATAACAAAATTGTGCAAGGCAATTGTCTTTGAATTCTTGAACTCGGCTTTAGTTTGCAGATATGTCTCTATGGAAATAGTTATATCATAGCTGTAAGACAGAAATCGTAGAGAGTGTTTGTCCTCTCCCCTCCCTGCTAAATCTGACTCTGATTAACGCCGCAGCCCATGGCGGGGTGGGAACTGGCCCTCACAAGTGATGTCATTACGACCAGAGTGCTCCAGGTTGACCATCACTTACGAGGTGGAGTGCTGAGTCATTTGTTGCATGCCTGAAGTGGTGAGTTTTCCATCAGGAATACTGCAGAGCATGGGGTGTTTGTTTCCCAGCACTGGGAGCGCTGGCTGAGGTCATGACGGGATTGAGTGGAACGTGTGCTGTATCTTTGGCAGGGCAAGAGGCGTAGAGAGTCCACCCATATTCTGATCTACTCACTGCTGGGCCTCCATTTCACCATGTGTTCAAGTACACACACACACACACACACACACACACACACACACACACACACACACACACACACACACACACACACACCTCTTCCCTGGAGAAATATATTTCACCATATATCCTTAGGACTGGCTAGGCTGAGCAATCACCACACACACATACTGCTGCTTCTTGACAGAGTCTCACTTTTCATGCACTGGGACATGTCTCTTACAGTACACGGCCCACCCAGGAGTACACCCTGCCCATTTCATAATGCGTGTTAGTGTGTGTATAGGTGGGCAGGTGTTTGTGTACAACTCATCTGTTTCTATAGGTGATTTGTTTTAAAATGAACATATGCTTTGGGACAAAGTGTTGCATTCCTTGTATGTATGCTTGTGTGTGTGTGTGTGTGTGATCACCTCTCCTGTTGTTCATCCACTGAGCGAACACAGCTGCTCCCTCTCACCCCGTATCACTGCAAATATCTGGCTCTCCTTTCACATTCTATTAGCACTCACTCTAGAGCCTCACACAAATATCTGCCCTGGGTCTATTCTTCATGCGTCTATATTTCCATCAGGCATCTCAGAGATCACGTCTGCCAGGTCCCCTCTCACTCTCACATGCACCAACATGTGGAAGACAATCGATCAGCATGCCAGTCAATTGATCTGACAGCCCACACAATAAGGCAGCGGACTCCCAAATCAAGCGCATCTCAGGGGTGAAAGAATGAGACATATCTGAGCACAGAGAACTTGCTCGCAAATCTGTGCTGTTTATTTATTCATACCTGTGAAAGTCTAATGCACCTGATTCATTATGCTTCTTTGAATCTGTGCCAGTCTCGAAGTGTCTGAAAGTAATGGAAATAGAATAAATAAGGACCAGGTTTGTGTAAAAATGTCGCAAGAAAGCAAAAGGAAAATATTGTTAGAAAAAACATACATTGTGAAACTGAACTTGCCATCAATATTCCACAAAGTCTGCACTTGAGCAAAACAATGCAAATATGACTTTGGCAATATAGGTGCTTCAGTACCAAAGCACACCAACAAAAACACCAACCAGGACTGAACATCTGAAAGTGCTCACAATAATTCAATTTCAGCTAATCATTACATTCATCAGCATTATGCAACACAGAAGAGTCAATTATTCCACTTATACCATGGTTACCACACCTTAAGACATCGTTCAGGGTTTTATCTCAAGACATTTTCTGGATTTCATCCCTAATACGCTCTTGTTAGTGTAACTACTTTCCTCTGCAATGGATTCAGCATCTTGCTTTGAATGTGCACAATGGACGAAAGTGGCTTGTGATGTAAAAACATAAAGTGAACTCAGCATCAAGTGTCAATACCTGCACAGTGTCATCCCTTAGAACACCGAAAAGAGTATGTCACCATGGTATTCATTGTCTAGCAACAACATGTTAATTACACCCTTAATGAGGCGGTTTCCCTGACGATGCCCGTCCTCTCAGCAGACAGCTGTAACTAGACTTTTCTGGCAGGAAGAGGCACAGATGCTCTCTGGGTTCAGGAAGGTAAAGACTATGTTTAATGTTAGTCTGGGAGGAGGACACTGCCTCTGGGATAAAGCAGCTGTTTGCTCCTGTAAAAAAGAAAGAAGTATAAAAAGATAAAAGAAGTATAGCGAGGAATATGCTGAAGAATGCAAAGGCTCATATATGACCATACAAGACTTGTTGTTGGTAATTATAGTCCTAGAGATAATGACATTATCAATGGCAGAAACATCTGCACCACTCACACATAACTGCACTGACATGTTTACGGCATGTGCCTGGAATCAACACGTTTAAAGCAGTACTTTGCTGTCTAATGAATAACTGATTCTTGTGGTATTTTGAGCCCAGTTCTGAATTACGTGTTACACGTCTATTCAGTTTAATGAGTAGTGTATTAGACATCTGTGGGAGTAAAACATATCCGAGTCCAAAGAATGAGGTTTTCCAATCCAATGTGCCTACAAAATGTTTTCATACATTTCTGAAATATTTTTAGGAACAAACCACCCGGTACAGCTTATTTCACTCATCTAAGTTTTGTGTTGTTATCATGACAAGGCTGGTTGGGAATGGGGTTTCTGTGATCCTTTTCTAAATAAACATTCAGTGAAACTGGACTCAGCTGTGTTTAGCACCTATGTACTGTATGTATTCTGCTATTCATCAAAAGAAGCTCTATCATTATTAATTTCATAATGCTTCAATCCTGCTAGGAAAAAAGCAGAGCTGTTTTAAATGACTTGGATGTCCATCAAGATAAAGATATAGTTGGAAGATTCAGTTCTCATGCAAGCTTTTACCCCTTCTCTGGCAGCTCTCGCCAACTATCTTACAATCGGTATTGCTTGCATTAACTATATGTTATTAACATTCAATTTGTATTTAATCATGACAAACTATACATCATAAGAAAGGTCTAATACTTCAGCTTTGATATTTAGCCATTGTTTCACAATATAAATGTTACTGCCTGAGTAATTTCTTAATTCATGCCAACTTATCAAAATATCAGAGTGAGAGTTATGAAAATGAAACCACTTGTGCTTAGGATACATGTAGTGATTTGAAAACAATTTCAAGTCATTGCAAAATCTTTAACCATTCTGGCCTTATGGTGTTGAATATCAGGTGAATCCAAAGAGTAAAAGGTAGACAGACATATTTTAGAGTGCATTTTCAAACACATTAATTGCAAAACCGGGTCACTGGGCAAACTCTGTTGAAGGGGTCAAAGATTTTGTTATTTAGATTTTTTTATTTCCACCCTCTTGTTTGATACGTTAGCTGAAACACATTATACAAGTAAAGAAAGAAAGAATACAATGATAGAGAATAAAACAAAGTTGACTGCAGACAAGCCTTTAACCAGGAATTTATCCTGAAAGAAAGGCAAGCAACACTACATCCCTAATCTATTACCTTTATCAGTGGTTCCTCACAGGTTGAGACTAAAACAGAATTGTGCATGGTGTCATGTTAGGCTAATCTGTGGAATTTATGAGCTTCTTTCAAGTACTGACCAGAGAGCAAAGTCTTGTGGGATTTGAAAGCTACATGGTCTCACCCAGCGTCTCTGAAAAGTTAATATCAGATTCAGCAACTAACCTGTGGTCGTCCTGTTTAACCCCTTTGATTTTAAACATTCACAACTCATTATGGATGAACTGGGTTTTGTAAACATGTCAGAGACTTCAGAAGAAAGCAGGGATTACAGCATTGCTTCATTTACCGTCTGATACTTTGCCTGACTCCGCTTGTTATTTTTATGTTTTAGTTTTTAAGCTTTAGGGTTTAAACCAGAGTGAGGTTACTTGCATACTCGTTTCATAGAAAAGGAAAAACTAAAAAACTCACCTGTTGGTAATATCAACAGACAAGCGATATGAGCATCATTGGGGTAGTGGGTGGTGTATTATTGAAAGTCTTGAGAAGGTGGTTCTGGGTCCATGTGTACATGTTTTAAAAACAAAATCAAAAGATTGCTGTCTGAATCTCAGTTAAGCTAGTGGCCCACTGACTGATTTTTCAATAGATTTTAATAATTTGCCTAAGGCAATGATCACTATTACTATTGCATACTTCAGGGTAAGGAATTTTACCAACTTTGTCAAATAACTCATGATACCTCAATTCATGCAGCTTATTCAGGAGAGGTTTTCTATACATTTATCAGATTTTTTCACCTGACAGACTATAAAACTGGAAGAAAACATATTGACTAAAGAATGGATGCAAAGCCATAGCTAGGGGTTATGACAGAACATTACAGTCTTGGTGGTGGGCTCTTTTGACTTAGGTCATTAAACAACCTCATAGCATCATCTAGAGCACCCTAGCAAAGAGAAACAGGATTAAAAAACTATTGGAAAACACATGAGCAATTATCACCACTTATCATCATAGTAGTGAGTATTGCATGGGCAGGCTCATATTTTCTTCAGAATATGTAAAAAAAATTTTTTTAACCTTTACAAAGTTGTTCATCTCCCTGCTGAGTTAATGGCCCTATCAACACTCTTTGCAGCCTCTGAGAACAACAAACAGGTTGGAATACCCAGGGGCAGTCAGTGGCTTGCTTTCCTGGTCTTAACATCAATTAACTCCTTTTCACCTCTTATTAACGTAAACGAACTGACAAGCCACATTGTCCATTGTCCAACAATTATGGTTTGTCCTTACTTTTTGGTATTTCTTCTTGTCCCCAGCAACTGCAAAGGCACATTTTTACTAACACTACTGTAAGGCACCAATTGCTGTTCATGGTGATTATTTATATTCGCACAGTGCTCCTGTTCTTCCATATTTCTTCCTCCATACATCTTTTTGATCCCAAAAAGTGTGTTTGAATCACTCAGATCTCACAAGAACTAAACACTCCCTCAGGCTACTGCACCTGTAGCATGAATTCTAAACTGTGAAATTCTTCTATTCCCCATAAGAGAGAGAGAGTTGTGGAGTTTTTAATATTTTGGTGTGTAGAACAAAGCAAACAGGGAGACTTGGAATATGCTACAGCTTCCCTGTGTGCCTTCACTTTGCACAAATGTGTGTGAGAATGCATGTGCATGCAAGGAAGTAGTGGGTACGTGGGGGTAATCTAACAGATTTATGGGCATATCTCCAAAATCAGTCCTAAGTCCTCAGCCATGTGGAGGGTGCTTTATCTGAACTGATGTACACTGATACCTTCAGCGCCCTGATGGGCAACTTTGGCCATTTAGTGTTAGAGAAAAATTTTGCACAAAATTGCACATTTGAGGGGTAGAGTGTGTGAGAGTAAGATATCTATTATATTCAGCTGTGTCCTTGCCTGAATCTACTTTTGGAAAATATCTAACTTTCAATGATAACATCATTGTTTGACATGGGCAATAAATGTTTGATGTTCCAAGTTACTGGCCTTCACGGAGCAGGTAAATTAAGCTTGAATAATACACCACCTACTCCCACTACTATACTGTATCCACTAGGGTTGGGCATCTAAGGTATAATGCCAATCCAATATGCATCTCGATACAAAATATCCGATCCGATATATTAACGATACATGTGTGGCATTTTGCGATGCAATACGATACGATTCACAGTCATATCACGATACGATGCAATACTTCATCACTAGCTAATTAGATCAAGTTTATGTGGTGATGTGAAAGAGGATGCGGTGCCATTGAATGAGTTTGATTATTTATTAACCAAGTAAAACCAAGACTTTTTTACAAACTGGCTTTTCTCTCAGAGCCTGAGTGTCGGTTTACAGTAGAGGGCCATTTTAGAACACATGGCACATATTATTTAAGTATTTCCAAGATAAACAGAAGGTATAAGTGCAATATATACTAAAAAAAAATATTTGCACTCTTTCAACAGAAAGAAGGCTTACCATTGCACAACAAGAATTGTGATTTCAGTTTTCAACTATGAAAATAAGTTTTACAAAGAGATGTTTTGCCACTGAATATTCAAAAGATAACGTTGTGAACTAGCAGTGTTATGCTGCTTTTACTTTGAAACATCACTGTCACTGTAAACAACAGGCTAATAAAATAAAATTAAATAAAAATTAAATAAAATTCAAAATAAAAAAAATGGCTTTTAGAATAGTGCACATTGGTCAGTCACCTTCAGTTAAAGGTTTTTCTTCAGTAATATCAACTGATCAACATGATCAGGGTGAAGCAAGCTACGCTGAGCTGTAACTATATCTCCAGCTGTGCTGAAAACTCTTTCAGCTGGTACGCTTGTTGCTGGGATGGACAGATATCTCTTTGCTAAAGCTCATAGTAGTGGAAGATCTACTTGCAGTCTCCACCACTGCAACACATCCCCATCCAAACCTAAAGTGTCCCTTTCTCTATATTTTAAGATTTCTTCCTTAGCTTTCTCCCTGATGGTCTTTGCTGGTGGTCTTGCACTCAGGAAATCTCCAAACATCTGGTCTATGGCAGTCTCAGATTAGTCGTACTGCCCGTGTATTTTACAGATGCGCGGCACAATTTACAAATTGCATCTGTCTTGTCAAGTCGTCCGTCTTTCTTGTAAAATCCATAGTGTTTCCAAACTTTAGATTTAAAACTCAGTGGAGGATAAATTTTCTCGGCATCCGACATGTTTGTTTTGCTTACTCCTCGCGCTTCCCGACAACTACCTTTGGGCGCATCACTGGCTTCATCCGCGCAGCTGATACATTGAGTTGTAGTGTACAATACACAAGTCCGTTGCTGAGGCCTACTTTATGTAGGTCGATTAAATTATGTGCCAAAAACAAGTTGACAACACTTGTTAATAAATAAATAAATACATTCTGTATTAAAAGGATAAGCTGTATCTCGGAAAAACCGATGCATCTCGCAAAAACCGATGCATCTCGATTTGCTTCCAAAATTTAATTCATCCTCTGCTGCTCTACCGATGCACTCGCATCGTGCACGCGCATGACCGCGTATCGATACATATCGGTTAATCTTCCCATCCCTAGTATCCACACATACTAACACTAACCCTAACCCAACACCTACACCTATCAAAATAATTTAATCAAAGGAAAGTTTTGCCAGATTTAGCGGATATTATTCCAGAGGTTGTCTCCACAGAATAGCAAAATAAACCCCTACAGATACACAAACACATGTCAACACTTATCGTTCTGACACATTTTGACAGTAGAAATGCAGTGCATACATCATTTGTGGTGATATCCATTTTTCCAAAACTTTTCCAACTTTTATACTCTCAAATTCCATTCCTTTGCTGCATTAAACAACACCACAATCCAGTCAACCATAGTTTTAAAGACAAAGAAAAAAATGAATCCACTGTTTTCACAATTGATTCACTCTGTCATTGGAGCGATTTACAGTACATAAAGAGACTGAGCAACTAGGAACCTGCTCGGCATTGCCTCCTGCTGGTGAAGAGAGCTGCTGACATTTCTCTTTCAGTTGTCCCTTTTAAGAGCCATGTCCCTCTAAAGAACACATACACTAAAAGTTGTTTCTCCTTTCATTGTTTGTTTTTCTATTTATACTAATTACATCTAGAAACTTTTGATTAGAATCAACCTAGATTAAAAATACACATAATAAACAATTAATACTATTTAATAAATGACATGGGATTATAACACAATTGGATTAGCCATTAGATCACAGACTTTCAGCATCATCATGGTGGGCTGACCGTTTTCGAGGAACACGTCATGAGATCATTTCAGAGACGATTAACACTTACAGTAGAGCTGAAATATTGACACATAGATCAGGTGTTATCAAAGCTGAAGCATGTCCAACACCATTGGCAAGCACGGCAGTTCTATCCCAGACGGTTTGGCTGCCCCCATTGGAGTAATTCAAACTGTAATTGCTGCGGAGACAACAATGTGTCCAAGAGGGTCTTTCCCTAGCTTCTCTCTAAAGGCAGTTTCAAGGAACCCAAAACAAGCAACAAGAAGTAAAAATGGAAGCAACCTTCCAGTCTTTATCACCCCTCTATATTTTAAAACAATTCAAGAATGTTTCAGCAATTTTATAAATACAGAGTCCAGGAGGTTGGAGGTCAAACAAGCTTGGAACGATATCGATCCCACATTTCTTTTGCACTCTATTTACTTTGTCATCTTTTAACTTAAAGGTTTACCTCAACAAACTACCACCATAATCTTGAGTTCCTCTGCAAGCTTTTGAACTTCTGGGTATATCTTGAACTGGCTGAGCTATTCACACATGCTTGTAGCTGATTGATCGAACCACACCAGCCAAATGGGAAATCAATGTCCTCTCAAACACAGCTCAGAGACTGTGGTCCCCCGCTGTTATCAAAATCCAGTCTGTCTCATCGACGCCATAAAGCACACTTAATCACTCATCTGAGAAGACCATGAGGCACTTGTTATCCAGAGAGAGTTCATGATTTTTTTAAATTTACATTCCATTTATTTTTATAATTACATGTTGTCCTTACATCAACTGAACTTTTACCACATTTAAATCATTGGGTCTTAGTATGGGGAAAACAGTGTTACGTATTACCATCCCACTAACAAACCTTTCAGTCATTCATTGTAACTGCAACCTTTTCATATTTTTTTCTATTTTTATTTTTTTATCTTGAGATAATGTCTAACATTGTCGATGACTTATTCCCAACGCCCTCTTCTTGGTTAAAAAACTTGTCAGCGCACGTCAAAAGTTGTGTAAACTCTGAGAAAATATCTATATTAAAATAAAATCAGGATACAGCTAAGTGAGATAAAGTGTGTTGTAATATGTGACAGGCTTTAGCAACCACTGCATCACGTCGGAACCACAGTCACCCTTCGTCTGATATAGGGAAGCCAGCAGCGCATCTACTTTGCAATCAAAGCAAAAGGTGACGTCAAAAGGAGTGTCCCAGCCTGATGGGAGATATGAGCCTTGGCTAACTATGTGGTCTTTGTTTTTTTGCCCTCCAGTAATTTTTCTGTTCAGTTGATGAGCAAATCAGAGTTAATTGTTGCAAGAAATGACGAGGTCATCAGCCAGGGTAATTTAAAGGAAAATTAGGTTCCGCTAAAGATGACCTCACCGCTGCAGTCAGAATTCCCTTTCCCGCCTCCTCAGGCAGGGATGATGGTTCTTCTCTGGCCAAATCCTGCACATGTGTCTCTATGGGAGGTAGACACGGAGATTAAAATAGGGGTCAATGACCAAGAAAGTCTCTTCAAAGTGCTTCATCAGTTCTATCACGTTCAACTGACTGGCCAAGCTACATTCATCGATAGCTCAGGGGGCTCGTAGATCATTCAGTGGCCGCATTTGTATATCAGGCAGTGCCATTCATCACATGACTTAGAAATCTACTGGATTTCTAATGTGACCCTTGAACTCTTGTTCTCCACTCAGCAGGGCTCCCCCATTTCCCATGTGATCCAGACCTCTCCTGATTGCATCCAGGATTAGAGCTGCACAGGGAAAGACTTACTTGTGCTGTTCGTCTCTCTGTTCTCACAAACCGATGTCCTTTAATCTCACTGTACCTTTGATCCACCTCCTGATCAGGACCTGCAGGATAATTAAAGACAACTCACTCAAATTTTCAGTTGGCTCACAAGTTTGCCAACATACTGTAGCAGTACACATTGTCAAGAACTCACTCTTCGGTCACCACAACACCAAGCTCTTCAGGATGATCAGAAAAGGGCCTAAACCACCTGTACTGACTTCAAGAAACAAATGCCTCCCTTAAGGCTGACTTATACTTCTGTTTCTCCCCTTATGCTGTAGCCTGATGCACAGCTCTTCTCAAACGTAACTACGTGTCACTTCCACGCAGACCACAAAAGCTGTGATTGGTCTGCTTTTTTACCAGAGACCCTCACAATTGCCACACCAATACAGGACTATAAATGCAAACAACAATGCAGGGCACCGCATAGCTGCAACAGTGTAGGTTTTGATGCAGAAGTATAAACTGGCCTTTAGATTAATTGAGAGAAAGAGTCTGTGAGCCATTTGGAAAGCACTTTCTTGACCATTGCCATGATTTCTAACAACACTGGGTTTTGGAAGTCAGGGCTGAAGTGGAGGGGAAGGTGGGTTTAATGTCGGGATGGGGGGAGGAGTGGTGGGGGTTTGACAGTTTTTGGGGTGTAGGAGGAACTTTTTTTTAGAATGTTTTTTCCTCCCCCAGTGTCGAAAAACACACATGCAAACACAGAACTAACTCCTGGAACAAGCAGACAAACATACTTGCGCAATAGTAGACATCAATCCAAGCAGACAAAACTCCAGAATGTATATACAAACCACAAACATGGTGAAAAAGGGGTGATATTTATTTCACAAATTAGTCTTGAGCACTCAAGTTTAACGTACATAAACAACTGCACAGCAAAACAGTAATTAATGGCACCCTTACTCTTCTACAGCAAAGACATGTCAAACAGTGGGGACCTGGCAAGGCAGATTATCGAAGATTTGCAACATTTGAGGATTACTCAAGAATGCCTGACTTTGATCTCTCTGCACTTAGCCTTTGATTCAGAGTAATTATTTAAAGGAGTGAGTTTTTTCCCCACCAACACAATGATGAATGGCTCTAATGATTTCTTAATTTGCTGGCACTGAGGCAACCTTATCTATGTTTGTGTGTGTGCATAAAATTTGTCTGCCACATATCCTGTTGAGGTGAAGATATATACAGTATATATACAGTATATATATATATATATATATATATATATATATATATATATATATATATATATATATATATATATATGGGCACATGACTGATTTATTTATGTCTTCATTTTTAAATTAAATTTCATACACCAGACATAATTCCTGAGGTTGATCGGTGTCCTCCCTGTCTTAAGTATTCTCACCTGCAACTTCTTGTCTTCCCTGAGAAAGAGAGAACTCATAATTTATACTTAATTACAGAATGAATTTATGCACTGTTATGCTATTCCTATGCTTAATCTTATTTTTTTAATAATTTGCAAAGAAAGTAAAGAAGATGAATGCTGTCAAGCTCCATAGGACCAAAAATGAACCATATGGTCCATATGCTCACATGCTGTATTACATATCATCTGAAGCTATACAATAAATGTATGTAAGAAAGAGACCAAAAAGGGCCATCAGAAAAATTAATTGTCTGGTTGCTTAACAAGAGATAGCATAGTGCAACTGCCAATTGTTTGGAAGAAATTTTAATGTTCTTCATTAAAAATAAGACTAATCTTAGTGTTGGTCATCTTGGTCATAGGATTGACTATACATTCTCTTATAATAGAATACATAGATGATAAATTAATATCATCTAAAGCCTTAATCGGGCAAATAAATGGACACTGCATCTAAGTGCACTTCTGCAAACAATTTAGGATGGAATTCAAAGACACTTAATCCTTAATCTTATAGCTCGTAAAAAATCATTTAGTTTAAACAACATCTACTTAGTTTACTTACTTGAAACAAGACTTGTTTCACACATAGATAACTAATATTGTCATTTTATTCATGCTGTTTCACCAGAGGGGAAATGGCCCCCCTAGTGAGCCAGGTTTCCCTGAGGTTATTTTTCTGCAATATCTTCATCTTATGGAGCTTTGTGTTCCTTGCCACTGTCACCTTCGACCTGCTTACTGGAGGCCTAAAGCACGGCCGGCCCAACCCAATAAAAAAACTAAACTATTTGTTTAGGGCCCCGCGATTGGTTTGGACCCATCCCCCACCCCCAATTATTTAATGTTTTGCCCATCAATTACTCTAATTAACAGTACACACAACCGTATCAATGAAACATAGTGTGTTTCATTTCGTATACATTTTCTTAAACCTAATTTTGGAAATACTGTAGGATGGAGGATTTTAAATTGTGTGGGTGCCGAGATGATGATGCGCACTGCCCGCAGCACTCTGCTGTTTCCGTTTGTCAACTGCCAGGAGCAGTAGCTAGGTAACAGACATCCAGCCATCATGAAGCGAACATACCCACCTGGATCTGAAAAAAGAAAAAAATTGAAGAGGAGAAAAGAAGTCGAGAAAAAGGTAAGCTGCAAGTAGCAAGCATATTGGTATCTATTGATAAAAATTTTAAACCACCAAAACAGCAGCTACAGCACCAATGCTCTTCTTACCTAGCTACGAACCTTGATATCTGATGTCCTTAAGCTGTTTTCCCGACTCAGACAATAGTGCATGCCAGAAGCATGGCCTCTTTTAATACTATTTGCTACTTTTTGTGTGCTTTAATTGTAATGCTCCTTCCATCCATAGTTTGTATGTATAATTTCCTTCTTCTCGTCAGGAGCACTATTAAAGTATTTTGGTACAGGACCACAAACCACCTCCACCGATGACACTGCTATGGAGTTCAAATGGCCCTTACTACTGTTCTAGTATCTTATTGGTAAAATTCTCCCTCTGAAATTAGAGATTTTTGAATTTAGAAAATAAATTAAATAAATAAAATTCTTTATTTCATGATACCAGGTCCATCAACGGCAGCAGGTGCTGGTCATTCTGGTGCTGCAGCAACTGTACAGCATTCTGGTACAGCAATGCAGACTGGTCTTAGTGGTACACAGGTACTCCCTCTCGATACCTCCAGTGAGGATGATGCTGGTAAGTTTACATAAAAGGATCCCTTGCTTCTCTATTCTTATGGCACATTGATTAAGAAAAAGATCTCTCTGAATTCAGAGCTTATTTATTTAGAAAATATCTTATACCTCTTCTTTATTTCATGATACCAGGTCCATCGTCCCCAGCAGCTACTGGTCATTCTGGTGCTGCAGCAACATTGACTGGTCTCCCTCACAATGTCCCTACATCTACTATGCAAGTTCAGCTCCATCCTCTTCTGCCTCTGGTTCCCCAATTGATCCAGCTGATTGGCCATCACACATAACTGATACAGTTAGGGTAAATTAGTGGGCCAATAAAGGTGAACCAAGACTTTGTTTTTCCAAAAAGACAAAATAGAAGATTCCACCATTGTTACATGTTTCGGACACTTGTTAATGGGGAGAAAATTAGATGTAGCGGGTTGATGTATTCAGAAAAGAAGGAGGCTGTCTACTGTTTTTGCTGTAAATGATTCCCCCAAAAATCTGCAAAGCTTAATACAGTGAGACAACAGGACTGGATGAATATTGGGACGATACTGGGGTTACATGACAACAGCACATAACATGTAAACAATTTAAAGGCTTGGAAGGAACTAGAGCTCCATTTAAAAAAAGGGAAAACAATAGACCAAACCAAAATTGACCTTCTGGAGGCAGAGAAGAGGAGATGGAAAGAGGTGCTAATTCATATATTTTCATATATTAATATATTTTTAAATAAATAAATGTGTTCCCTAAAACAATGTCTTTGTCATTAATCTACTGCAAATATATTCTATTCATGGGCAATGGGGCGCAGGGGGTATAATGTTTTGTTGTACTCTAGAGCTTAATTTGTGCCGGATCGTCCCATCATTGTGGGCATGATTCGTGCTTTGTGCACATCCTTTGGCTGTTTCAGAAACCTGTAGGGCCCCATACACTATTTTTGTTTAGGGCCCTCAAAACCCTAAGGCCGGCCCTGGCCTAAAGACTATACATTTTAAGGCATACTTTTTAATACTGTTATTCATTATAATGGCACACTGAGGACTTTAATAGCATAATGTTTTTGTTAGAGCATAATTTTCTGGGGTTTTTTTCTACAGAGGCCGCTGTGGGGAGCATCAAGACAATTTGAGAAAATGTAAACTTTATGAAAATAATGAGTGACATTCACAAGCGACTACCAGTGAGAGTGACGAGAGTGGAGCTCTCCCAGGAGATTCCGTACATTCAGATCCCTGGACGATTCCTCCCTAGCCCTGTGGGTCCGCAATTCGGTGGAGGAATCTACTCAATCTACCCTGTACTGGAATAGGTGCTCCACAGGTCGGGACTCCTGCTTGGACTCCTGTGTGTATTTTCTGCGGTACGGTCCTCTTGTGAATGGACCCTTAGGAAGTTCCAGTTGCCCCCCGGTCGTCGTGCTGTAGCAACTAGCAACTCCCCCCTCCCTGAGGCTGGATCTACCACAGCGCCATGTTTCCACATGTGACCTGAATGGTCATGTGATGTATTCGCCACTTTACCTCCCCCTCTCTGGGCAGGTGTGGTCTCCGCAGGGTCTTTTCCCCATGAAAGAATAGGAAACTGGGTTAGACCCCCTTCCCACGATGCGTGTAAGGGCCCCAGCCGCTTTGGCTCTATGCAAGAAACATAGAGAGAAAAGAGGCCCGGCTAGGCTCGGCCAATTCCCAGGTTGGCAAGCGTCACCTTGTTCCCATGCTAAGGGTAACCAAAAGGATCCCGAAAACGTTTTATGGGGCATTGGGGAAAGGTACGTGCAGTCTGACACAACTGGTTGCCTTTGCACGTAAATATACCAGCCTGCTCGTGTCAGCAGTACACGTACACGGCTCAGGGCATGGCGTGATTTGAATTGGATCCCTAATGTCGCTTCTATGACACAATGTTGAAGTGAGCGACAGACGGGGAATGTCTAGGTTACGAATGTAACCTCCATTCCCTGATGGAGGGAACGAGACGTTGTGTCCTCCTGGCCACGTCGCTGAGCCGAGCCACTGTAGTGGCCGGACCATTTCGGGCTCCTCAAAAAATTCCTGAATGAACTCGATGTATTTGCCAGCTTTTATACCTGTGTGTCCGGGGGCGGGGTATGCAAATACTGTCTCCCTAATTCCCATTGGCATTTTTTCATAGATCATATTCGGCGCTCTTCGACACAACGTCTCGTTCCCTCCATCAGGGAACGGAGGTTACATCCATAACCTAGATGTTCTATAACCACATACATGGATATTCTAATAAAATGGGGTGTGGAAAATTGGTTCAGCGACACAGATTGCAGAGTCTAGTGACACGTCGCTGGCAGTGTGAAAGGGCTTAACGCTATTGGACGTGATTGAGACAGAACAGGTGACTGCGCAGGTCTTATTCAATAACCACCTGCAATCTAATTTAAGCAAGCACAGTTAGCATTGAAATAGACTTCTGTCTCAAGTATTTAAATTACATTTTAAATTAAAGATATTACCATTCCTTTCCGTGCAAACACACCTTTCTATGTAAATGAGGTATCATTATAGATTGGGCTTTATTTCCAAAATTCAGACTTTGAATTATAAACTATAAAAATCACGCTATTACCACCTCAGGAAAGCAGGCAGTAAATAGATTTTTTTTTTTTTTGCAAACAAATAGATTTTACCACAATTCATTCTTAAAAAATTCCCACAACTGGGAATGAGATACGAGGGCTACAGTGGTGGGGAAGATTTTCAGTGAAAAAAAAAAATAGTTAAAATGGCTTACAAAAACTATTGTATGGCATCAGGAGACTCCAAATATATAGCCCAAATAGATTAATTTCATTGTGCTTTTTTTTTTGTCTTTTTTGGAGCTTGAGAGATTTCACTCACTATCATATTTTTTAATATTCTGCTTAACATCTTTGGAAGAACGAAAGTCATAAGGGTAAGGGACAAAATGAGGGTGATTAAGAGATGACAGAATCTTCATTGTTGGGTGAACTACTCTTTGAAGAACTATTATGCAAACAAAAAAGGATCTTCTGTGACCTAAATGATAAGGTCCAGCATTGCGATTGGAAGAGAAATTCTGTTTAAGAAATCCAGTACAAAAATGAATGAATTCTTGTTGTCAAACTGTCTCCCTCTTACACTTACCAGCCAAGGACAGCACAGTCAGTATTGCATGCTACCAACAAAGAGATGGAACCCAAAGATGAAAGAATGCCTGCATGTTGGTTGAAAGAAGACCAGACAGAAGGATAGTCTCCAAAACAATCCTCTCCTTAATGTAGCATGGACTATAAGGGTTTGTCTGCCTTTTTTGTAACTCTATCAAAGCTGCCCTCGAGAGGTATGAACATAACTCTGAATGAACAAAACTAAATCTTCAAAGACGGCCACTATCTGCCTCTGCCAGCTTGCTACATGTTTTGTGGGCGTCTCATGGGCGGTCAAGGTCTATGATTAGTGTTTATCGGGTGCTGGCGTCTCTCGAATTGTGGGCTGATAGTTGAGCCCTTCTGACTGCTGTAGCATGGCATAGTGGGGCCAGATTTGCACACACAGTCTCTGCTTCTAGCCAATTTAAAGGATTCAGTTGTGTCCAAATGCTTCAAAACAGCAATGAAAGATAAGAATGGTGGAACATCCAGCTGATCAGTAATTACAGCGGAAACTGCCGCGTCACGTTCCACTCTTTGGATAAGCCTTAATCAGATTTATTGAAGGCTTCATACATTTTCACTCACACTTTCTTTAAAAATTCGGAAAACCCTGTAAAATCGAGTGGATATCATGAGAACAACATGATAGGGGCATGCATAACTAAAGTACTGATCATATTACAGGTCAGCATGGGCATAAATTTGAAGCCCGTATTTGAGATACCCGACTCGAATGGGTACCCTCAAATTATAAGCCTGAACACAAAATATCTCACTGTTGCATTTCATTTAAGCATTGTCGGCAGCATTAATCACAGTATAGTAACTGTTAACATGCACAGTTTTAACAAGGTATGGGTGGCCTTTCAGGACATCAAAGCAAAAGGGAAGAAACATTGGCTTTCTGTTTCAAGCGCTGGAACTTTGCTTGGTGAAATCAACCTGGAATCATGTGTAACAGTCACATGATCTACTGTATTCATTCTAACATGAACATCTTCAGAATGTTGAATCTTTGTGACACCTGCACTAAAAAAGCTAGACGCAGTGCAACAAATGGAACAGAACACAGGTGTCTCGAGGTAGTTTATACAAATTTAAATTCTTTTAAAACATGACATGGTCTCTCTCCCTCTCCCTCTCATTTCAATTAAAATTCAATTCAAAAGTGGCTTTATTGGCATGACTGTAAACAATAAAATTTTGCCAAAGCAGAGGCTGTATAAAAACAGAACTACATCTTAATCTATAATTAAATTTAGTTAAACAATTTAACAAAAATAAATAAAAAACAGGATAAATAAAATAAATAACCAATATCTTAAATAAATAAAAAAAAACTCTCTCACATACATATACATATACACACACACACACACACACACACACATAAAAATGTTTTTTTTTATTTATTACGAACCGGCCAACCCAAAATTTAACTTGAAAAACTGACCTGTACCTGGTCTGAAACTAGGATACCACTAATACCACTTGTTTTCTTTTCGATCCGATACCAAGTAATTTTAGGCCAATATTGTCGATATCAATAAAAATACAGATACCTCTATAAACTTTTTTTTAAGAATTCTTTAGATAAACTTTGTTACTTATATTTTTACTTACATTTCTTATATATATATATATATATATATATATATATATATATATATATATATATATATATATATATATATATATATATATATATATATATATATATATATATATATATATATATATATATATATATATATATATACATATATATATATATATATATATATATATATATATATATATAGCAAAAATTATTAGGCTGATTTGTTTACCATTTAAAAAATAAGCCACATATAAAATCTCAAAATTAACCATATAATAATATCTATGGTTTCTATTACTAAAATTTCAAGTTACAATATGGATACTACAGTAATACTGTAGTAAAAACATGGTTAATTATATACAAACCTTGGTTTCTGCCAAAAAAACTAAAAGAAAACATGGTTACTACAGTCGATGTTAGTAGAATATTACTACAGTAAATCCATGGTAAGTTTTCATAAGGGTATCATTTATTATCAAGGATTACAGATCATTATCAATGTTTTAACAACTCTGAATTTAAATAAACCTGTAGAAATTGTCAAACAAGCCCATTATAATACACATCACATCTAGGTTTGTCATTACTTAGTGTGAATAACTCCAGATGCTGTTTTTCTGTCATTACCTCAGGAAAGCACTGCTCCCTCTTTGAACATGCACAATGACAAAAGGGGGAGCACTGTCTGACTGCTAGTGTATTTTAGCATTTCTGTGCGTCAAGATGAGCGGAAGAAAAAATAATTCCGGTGCCATGCAACTATTCGTTAATATAATTCTTATTTTCCACTTCGAAGCTTATGAGATGCATTAATATTCATGTTATCTAAATAATAAGAGCACTTGTTAAAAAAAAAAAACTTCAGAATTGGTATTTTTATGTGAAGCTCGATATTCTTCATCCCACATCAGTATCGGAAGTATTGATACTTTAATATCGATCTACCATCACTACACGGAACCCAAAGTTTGGTCATGTCCCATCATGCTTGGGTATCAGCCCTCTAGATCATATATAGCAAACTCCACTCACAGGTCTTACATTGGTAATGCATAACCAGAAGTTTCTCCACCTAGAAAAGCAGTTCTTTCTAAAAACATAAATAAAATTGTTGTTCAAAACAAATACTAACAAATTCAAACAAAAACTAATTCTTATTCATTTTACAAGAATCAACAACATAATTTACAGTCTTAAAAACAAAATAATGCAGGTCAAACCCACTGACCCCTGAGAGTAATTTTGTTGGTTCCTTTCAGGAGGGCTATGGCTGCTGTAACAGTTTTACCACCTGTGTAAGGTACTTCTCTGCTCAAATATACTTTATATTGGGCCCAATCCAGAATGAGCCAGTTCTGAAAGAATGTGAAGCCGTGCCAGTCTAGCACGGCTGCTGCTTCTCTGAACAAACAGGAGTTTCGGGCGTGAATGTCATGCCAGTTCATCTGAGACCAAAAAGCTCAGTCTTTCGCCGACAACAGCCCCAGGCCTGTCATTGAATTAACTGAATGACTTATTGGGAACCAGAGTTTTTAATCATTCAGAAATAGGGGCTTAACATTTAATTAAATAGACGATAACATAATCTTGCAAGTATCTTTGCCTGCAGAGGTCATTTTGGGTTCTGTTAGTGAAAGTGTCATTCAAAGTCTGAACCAGCCAGAGATGGGTCCAAACTGGATGCTAAATCCTTACTGTAACCTTTAGTGTAAAAATACCTGAGGAAAAATTAATCAGCATCAAAAACAGTTTTAGTCTCTGAATAGTCCAGATAGTTGAGCAAGTTCAACTTTCATCCCTTTTCTGCTAAATCTGCTTGCAGTCAACCACATTTAGTGAATGACAGCACCATGACATTTTTAAAGAAAACCTAAGAAGCCTTCAACCCCTCAACACTGGGCATGGTTCCAGCCTGTCTTAACAGATTCCCTTCTCTTTAGAGCAGTCAGTTTCACACCTGATAGGACCACCCGAGTGAGTTCCCCAGAGGCTGAAATAGGAGAGGGCCATCATGTGTACCCTGCTCCAAATCGCTCCGCTTTGAGACGTTACTATGAAAACAGAATGCACACATTTTGTGTATTGTAGTCCTGTGGGGCCACTGGGAGATGTACATGACTTCAATTCTTTCATTTATCCAGTATTTGCTGTCACTTCAAACCTGGGGTCATTACAATCATTCTTATCAAGATGTATTCCTAAATAGGACACAAGTGGTACGTTTTGAAAATTTTGATGGAGTTAAATAATATTTACTTAAAATAATGTCCAATAATACATTACTGTATTAATTACTGTAGTATTATTGGGTAATGAGCACTTTAAACATCAGGAATGTAAATTAAGAGTTTGAGGTCATCCCCGCCTACCTGGATGAGGGAGGGGACAAGGGGAGGGAAACAAAAAAAATGTGGCACCTACACACCAGAACGGTGATCGTTCCAAATTAACAAAACATTTTAAAAAAGAGAGGAAAAGCCAACACGGAGCGGCAGTGGGAGAGAGAGAGTGAAAGAAAAATACTTACACGGCAGTTTTCTGATACGCCTTAGCTTGGTCATCGGCCACTCCTCCACCCTCTAATGGACGACAGCCATGCCTCCCTGGGTGGATCAGAGGCAGTCCTCTGGCCCCTGGCGGATGGAACACCCCACCGCATTTTTGGGGGATGGTAACGGTCTCCAACGCCCCTAGCAGCAGTAACCGTTCCAGACGGTTGTTTGGGAGCCCCTCCTCCCCTCGCAGTCAGCGGCCGTTCCTCCGCTTCCAGACGGCCAGGCTTCTCTGTACCCCGGCAGATGGCCGTGGCTGCTCCTTTGGGATGGATGGTAGCGGCGAGAACTGCACTATGGCGCATCCCTCCTCCTTCCGGGTTTCGGCACCAGTGTAAAGCGATTAATGGAAAGGAGGAGGTGAGAACCAGCTTGACAATATAAATAACAGTTTAATATAAAATTCAACCAAAAAGACAAACACATAAATCTTTCCATAAATCTCTCTCTCTGTTCCAATGCAGTCTTCTGTCGGCCTTTATCCCTCTCTGAGGCTTGATTAGCCCGATTAGGGGCTGGGTGTGTGGAATCATGAACCGGACCTGCCTCCCGCCCTGCCACAGGTGCTTTCACAATTGGTTCGACTGCTTGGTCTGAACCAGAGTTCATTTCCTCCCCCTTCCCCTTGCTGGCCTCGGTTCACATCATATTATTTTGGTCTAAACCACAGTCCGATTGTATCATCAATGTGAACACAAGCGGCTGCTGTTTACCAAAGTAACTAGGTAACAACTCCAGAAGAAGATGCCAACTTCTTCTTCAGCCCACTGCGTTTAGTGAAGTATTAACATCTCGGTTACTGTTGTAACCACTGTTCCCTGATGGAGGGAACGAGACGATGTGTCGACAATCCTCTGGTCTTTGAGGAAAGGCCAATGGGAATTCAGGTTTTGTGTTGAGCCGAGACAAGGTCCCGGGCATTTCAGTGGGTAGTTCAGTGTTGTGGCAGGAGGATCACAACGTCTCATTCCCTCCATCGGGGACCAGATGTTACAACAGTAAATCAAGATGATCCCCCTCTGTCACACACTCGACATTGTGTCGATGTAGTGAGACTAGGGGTCCCTATACAAACGCCATGACTAACAAAACTGAGTTATGTGGACTGGTGGTGCGAGACGGGCAGACCTCTGTGTGCCTCGTAGCCAGCGCGCCTGGCCGTCAGGTTACCTCACCTAATGCTCTTGTAGGCGTCAAACGGTTCCCTGCACCTGAGGTACAAGTAAAAAATAAGGACTGGCTGACCCAGCTGCAGCCTCTTCTCTTTTTATCCCCCAAAAGAAACGAGATCGTTCAGCTGGGGGCCATATAGGGTCCACGTCGGTGGGGTCTCGCTCCAAAGAGGACACCGCGTAGACCACACCCCACCCCACCCAAAGGGGGGTATTTGAGTGGAAATACATCACAAGGTCATGGTCATCTTATGTGGAGAGGTCCCATGGTTGATCCTACCTGAGAGGGTAGGAGTATCTACAGACATGGTGACCAGGGGCCTCTGCCCAAGGAAAACGCAGCTTCCCAACTTTAGAAACCATTTTGCAGAAAATACATCACACAGGGTTACCAATGGGGTAACCAGCGCATGTGGAGCACCTACCCCATTACAGGGGCTAATTAGCACACGTACTGGGCCGGCAGCGAATTTCTCCAAAAACTCGCCAGCCACAGGGATAAGGAGGAAGGACATCTAGGGTCCACGCTTTTGTGAACGTGACTGGGAGAAAAAGCGCACACCTTCATCTCAAGGGAGTCGCAGGAACCTTGGGCACATAGCCCAAGTGTGCACGCAGTGTGTGTCGTGGGGCCCTGCCCATCTCATAACAGAGTCTGAACCATCGTGGTCTCAGTATCAAGTGAGAGTATCCAGGATCGAGGAGTTCTGTAAAAGTGTGAGTTCAGAGAACCAAGTCTGGGCCAATTTGGTGCCACTAGAATGACCTGCTTCTCGTCCTCCCTGACCTTAGGAGGGGGGGGGGGTGCAGGGACGCAGTGTGAGCAGCATCTGTGCCGTGGGGAGCCTCGGTCAGGGAATACCAGAGCGGGCAGTGGAAGGATTCCCTTGAAGTGAACAGGTCCAACCTGTGCTTGACCGAATCGACTCCAAATCAGCTGAACCTCCAATGGGTGGAGTCTCCACACTCCCCTGAGCATGACCTGCCACAACAGCATGTCCGCTGTGCTGTTGAGGTTGCCCGGGATGTGAGTGGCACGCAACGACTTGAGTCAATGCTGACTCCAAAAGGAGGAGACTGCGGGAGAGTTGTGACATTTGACGAGAGTGCATGCCATCTTGGTGGTTTATGTATGCCACCGTCACCTTGTTGTCTATCTGGACCAACACGTGCTTGCTCCGGATCAATGGCAAAAGCCTCCGCAGGGCAAGCAGTACTGCCAGCAACTCGAGGCAGTTGATGTGCCAACGTAGTCACAGACCAGTCCAAGGGCCGGCGGCTGCGTGCCCGTTGCACTTGGAGGCGTCTGTCGTAACGACAATACACCTGGAGACCAGTTCTAGGGGAACCCCTGCCCGTAGAAATGCTAGGTCTGTCCAAGGGCTGAACAGACGGCGGCAGACCGATGTGATGTGCAAGCAGTGTATGCCGTGGGGCCCTGCCCATCTCAGGAACAGAGTATCAAGCCAATGCTGAAGTGGTCTCATATGCATAAACCCTAGCGGCATGACAACCACTGAGGATGCCATAAGCCCCAGAAGCCTATAAAATAGTGGGACCAACATTTTCCAACTGAACACTCTCAAGGAGTTCAGCATCGACTGCACGCACTCGCTGATGAGACACGCAATCATTGAGACGCTCTAAAATGGGGAGAGCTTGCTCTTTTCTCAGTTGTCCCAAAGCCCCAGCCGGCTGAGGTGCCTGAGCACCAGGTCCCTGTGCGCACACAACAGATCCCACGAGTGAGCTAGAATCATCCAGTCGTCAAGATAGTTGAGGATGTGGACACCCACTTCCTTTAATGAGCCAAGGGCTGCCTCTGCGACTTTCGTAAAGGCGCTAGGAGGCAGGGACAGACCGTAGGGGAGGACCTTGTACTGGTACGCTTGGCCCTCGAAAGCGAACCGCAGGCAGGGTCTGTGTCGATGTAGAACCGAGACGTGGAAGTACGTGTCCATTAGGTCTACCACCGCGAACCAATCTTGATGCCTGATGCTTGATAAAATGCATTTCTGCTTCAGCATCTTGAAAGGGAGTCTGTGTAAAGCTTGGTTCAGAACTCGCAGGCTTTTTTTGGGTATGATGAAGTAGGGGCTGTAAAACCCTTCTTCATCTCGGCTGGATGAACAGGCTCTATCAGGTCCTTCTGTAGAAAGGTTCTGTAGAAAGAGGTGCCACTGGTGGCCATGCTGAGTCTAGGGACATCAAAGCAATTACCTCCCTCCTTGCATCCACCGTCGGAATGGTCCGAGACAGGGGAGGAGGAAATCATCCTCGCAACCAGCCAAGAACATCACATCAAGGGTGGGTTTGTGCCACAGCTGTGGACATTGACTGAATGGCCCAGGAAGTGAGAAAACTGCTCTTTTCTTGAAAATGTTGATTCAGCAGCCCTTTGCGTGCGGCAAAATCATAAGAAAAGGAAAGAAAGGATTCTCCGCCCGGCCCTCCACCGGGGGAAGGAGTGATCTGCTTACCAGCTCCAGTGACGCCGGTGCAAGAGGGGGAGAAACCGCTTTAATGCACTGTAAATCCAACAGCTTCACTAGAAACAGAGGTGTATGGATCGGCAGAGTATTTCAGCTCACTGAACACAAACGTTAGGCTCCGAAGAAAAACTCTGAATGAGTGGTTGCATTCCAGCTCCTTTTATACCCGTATGTCCGGGGGAGTGTCAAGAAATTTCCACTCGCCAATTCCCATTGGCCTTTTATCAAAGGGTGTGTAGGGCTCCCAAGGGAGACCCCTAGTGTCACTACATTGACACAACGTCGAGTGAGTGACAGAAGGGGAAAGGAATATTGTGGGTTCAATACAAGTTAAGCTCAATCGACAGCATATGTGGCATAATTTTGATTGCCACAAAAAATCAATTTCGAATCGTCTCACCTTTTCTTTGAAAAAGCAAAAATCTGGGTTACAGTGAGACACTTACAATGAAAGTGAGTGTGGCTAATCCATAAATGTTACAATACTCACTATTTCAAAAGGTTAGATACAAGACATAAACAATATGTGTGTTAACATGATTTTAGTGTGATAAAATTGCTTACTAACCTTTTCTGTGAAAAGTTATAGACCATTTTACAACTTCGTTGCCATGACAATGTAATGTCAACAAACCCAAAATACCAAAAGTGACTGTGAAAATTATGATTTAAACAACTGCTTAAATAATACATGAGTTTTAGCAGAAGAATTAGGGCCCTATTTTAAGAGCGCTAAGCACAGCACAATGCCATAAGTCATAAGCACAAAGGCAGTGGGCATGCCCATGAATTTTTGGTATTTTAATGCAAGCATCCACTAAGTCAATGCGCAAGTGGGTTTGGCGAAATAGAGCACGCAACACGCTGATGGGTTGAGTTTTTCTCGGTTATTGCATCGTCTGCATCATATTATATAGTCCATTCCCTCAAGCACTAGCGATATAAACCAAGACAGCACAAGAAGTTGGTAGTGTAAATGGACTGTATACAATTATTTAAAAAGAATTGAAAATTATGTTATTTTGTGCTTTAACTGTGTCCTTAATTAATGTCAGGCATATTTCTATGACAGTGCATGCTTTTATACACATGGAAAATGTGATTCTCATCAGAATTTGTATGTGCGCTCTGTTAAATTATAGAGAATGTTAGTATTGTTAATAATTTTCATCTACTGACACCCAATAAACTATTTATAGTGTTTGTATCGGCATGTACTACACTTCTACCTATAGTAATAAATAGACAAACTGGAGTCCGGTTGAGTTATTTTGCTGCAGTATAATTTAAGTGAGTTGTAGTGATACAATACTACAATCTCAGAATGAGCGAGTAAGGTTAGTTAGGGGGACATACAACAATATCGTATTGAGTGAGTACTGTCCATGGCAGGATGCTGCTAACCTCTCAAGTGGATGTTGAGTTGTAATATGCTGATGACCAGGTACCAGAGGCTGGAAACAAGGAACTTGCAGGTTAGTTAGGTAGTTTAGGGAATTTACTTCTATTTTGGGTCAGTCCTGAAATTGCCACGACAATCTAAAATACACTTGTAATAATAAACATAATACTAATTGAAAAATAAACGATGACCTATAGACAGTTTAACACAATCTCATTAATTATATAAATGTTTCAGGGAAATAATTTAGCATGTGTTCACACTTCGGTTCTCTTGGTCCGGACAAAAAAAGAAAATTATACATATAGTCCTGGTTGGCTTGGCATTCACACTGGCATTTTTAACACCGAACCTAAAGATACAAAACAAAAAGGCATAAGGATAAGGTCACAACCTGATTGGACATCTTTTATGATGTATATTTTGCGACAAAACTTGCAGAACATCCAAAACAATGCTAGCTGCTGGGCAAAATGTGCTCGATGGACACACATTCTCATAATTTATCACTGAACCTTTTGAACACTTAAGCATTTTTTCCAGTATACTGGAAATATGGCTTCAGAGTTCAGGCAGCCTCAGGACAGGGACGAGGTCAGACAGCCTTGGGAAAGGGATGAAGTCAGTTCACCTTGGGACAGGGATGAGGACAGGCAGCCTTCAGACAGGGACGAGATCAGAATGGGCTGTGGCCACAGAGGACAGAACAGGGTCAGACGCAGCAGAGGCTGCTGGGAACAGGACAGGCTCAGATGCGGCGACGGTCATCTCCCATGAGCAGAGGGGGTCCTCAAGGCAGGTGTTGAAGAGAGTGATGTCTTGTAGTCTAGCCCCTCTGCAGTTTTCAAGAAAAAAACCTCACGCCTTCCTCCCCTTGATGGAGTGAACGAAGTCGGGTGAGCTGGGCTGAAAGCACCCTAATTGAACCCTGTGGGGTGGGAGATTGGAAAAGGAAAATGCCCATTCTCTGCAGAGTCCAAAATTAGCCAGTTAGGTTTAGCCTTAGAAAGAGGTGCAGGACTCAAACTAAGAGTTAGCAATATGGGCTTTATTGATAAAAACATACTAAATAAAACCACCCCGAATGGTGGGAAGAAAAAAATAAAAAATAAAAATATATATATATATATATATATATATATATATATATATATATATATATATATATATATATATATATATATATATATATATATGTGAAGGGCTGGGTTAGAGAGGGGAACCTCAAAGGTTGTGTGGTTCCACGCCAAATAACTGGAACCAACAGAAACAGGAACCGACAGACAAACTACCTAGACAGGGAAATATCCACAATGTACTGGCACAGGACAGAGAACACGGAGAGATTAATTAGGGGAAATTATGAGGTTAACAAGGGAAGGCAGGTGAGGCAAATCAACAAGGGGCAGGGCCTAGATATGCAACTGACAGAAGAGCACATGGCAAAAGACCACCATCATAAGTCATGTGCTCAAACAAAAAACAAGAGACAGAGAGCACATGGCCAGGAATTAAACACTAAGCCATGTGCCTAAACATAAACACAGAACATTGCTGTCAGGATCCTTCACCACACAATAAACATGACCAAAGTGACAGGATCCTGACAAAAAAACGACACTTGCGTTTATCTGCCGTGGATGCATTGAATGTGCAAAGATGTGAAGAATGTGAGCTTTTCTTAGAAGGCAATTTATTTGACAGACAAGCAGGCAATAAATGCATTATACCATAATACTTGCAATTGGGAGCATGCAAAGGCACAACTTATATGCCAACAACAGCGGTTCACTTCACATAGTTCACATGAACTGTACCCCAGAACATCTTTTCAAGGGGAATTGAGTGTGATTTGCAGGTGCGTGTTTAGAAAATAGCGTTCACATCATCCAAACAAACCACTTTGACTTCAATTGAACACGGATGTGCACCAAAAGTGCTAGTTTGAAAGCCCCCTTAGTGAACTTAACTATAATGTTTGCAAACTGGTCTCATATTATCACTTTCTATTAACGCAATTGTGTTTTGTTTTTTTGCTCACAAGTTTAAGGTAGCGAGGTAGGTTTTGTTTATATAAAAGTTAATAGAGCATTAACCTTAAAAATCTGGCTTTTAGTGCCATACAGGGAACTGTTCTGATACGCGTTATCAACCACGTAATGTCATTTTGCAGAAATTTTGCCACAGTCACGTAATATTCATGAGATCAGGCTGGATGTTCTTCTGGACTTTTTCCATCAAACACTAAAATTTTTATTTGATTAAACCTAGATCTTTGAAAATAAGGACAAATAAAGCAGGGTGTAAAAAAAACCTTATCTGCCTGCTCTCAGTACAAACATTGTCTCTAGCGCTGCCCATACTTTGGTTCTGTGTGCAACTGTGTTGGTGCCATGTTCTAAATGGCCTGTAATTTGGTCTTAGTCCTTGACCTGTTTGTGTTACTTGCCAGCTAACCACCATACAAAACTCAAGCTAGGTTGTCTAGGGGAAAATAGAAAGGATTACTAGCTGGGAAATTGGTATCCTAACATAAAATACTATGTGTTGACAGTAATCAACGTGGAAGTAAAATGTATGATGCTATTGTGGTTGTGTTTGTTTGTGAAAGGGCGAGTTTCACTTATCACACCTTAGCATCCCCAGCAAGCCCAAGTGCTGAATTGTGTGTCAGCTAGCCCCAGCGGCATGTGCATTTCAAAAAGGGATAATTAAATTCTCAAAAGTAAATATACCTATCCTTCCCTAATAATGACAAAAGGAGGAAGAGAGGAAAAGGGATGGCTATGCTACTCCACAATGTTTGAAGCGTTTGTCAGCGTCAACACCTGTTGGCATCACCACCAATGGATCTGTTCAACTAATCCATTCCTAACATACCCATACCTACCAACAAAAGTACCTGGAACAAACACAACATACATTTTTGTAAGCTGCTTGCTCTGCCTAAAAATGCTATTAAAAATGCTTGTGCCATAAATCAAAATATAAATGTAAATCAAAATGCTTAACTTTCGAAGCTAGTTCACACACACTCTCTCTGATCACACTGTAGTGGAAAGCTTCAGATAGCACCATACAGGATGTATTGACAAACCCATATTACAGGAAAAGCCCAAGTCATTATACAGACACAAGCAGATTCTATGTGATTTGTTTTTATGGATGATTGACTATCAGCTGCCCAAAGACCTTCCTCAACTCCTCAACCTGTTTCAGCACCCCCTGGTGGGGAAAACTGTATATTTAAAAAACAAAACTCAAATCCTTAAACACAGTCTTATTTGCCTGTATTGAGTGCATGTAATTACTAGCAGACAATGCACATAATGACCTAGAAACACTATAATGTAACATGAATGACTGTTGTTCCTGTCAGGTCTGTTTTTCATTGCACACTCTGTCAGTCCAGATATCCAGGTCACACAAATATATTTCAGCTCCTCATTAACCATTCAACAGAAACTGCATACCAATTAACTGAGCAGGTTATAGGAGCTCATGGAGCCCTGTTGGTTTCTAAATAAGCACATCATTTGGGTTCCAAAAGTAAAACTCTAATTTGTTTTCCCCATAGGCAAATTTATTTTTAATGATACCTTTTAAACCTTTACAGACAGACCTACTGTGAGCTCTGACAGAGATTTTTATTGATAACGAAAACAAAGATGCAAACTAAACGTTTTTTAAATTTCTTTTTGTAAAAACTGAAACTAATCTAAAATTCATTGTAATAGCTCTGAAACTAACAAAAATTAAACTAATATTTTAATTCTCGTTTTTGTTGCGGTATGTTTTTAAACCTTTAAACTCACCCTTACCATAACATTAAGCTGCCACTAGACAGCGATAATAGACAGCCTACTAGCAACAGTGTGGCAATCACTACCATCCTGAAGCAAAGATGGTAGAAAACATGCTAGCCTTGACTGGTGTCTGGGACGTCTACAATCAGAGACGTTCAGGCCCGGATTAAGAATTCAGAGGCCCCTGGGCACAATGTCTTGTAGGGCCCCCCACCCCACCCACACAATCAAGCTTTTGAATTTTTGGATACTATTTGCTGGTAACACCTATAGCGAGCAACTAGCTGGCATATGCAAGCACATAGTGCCTCACCTTTACCAATCCAGTTATATGAATCAAATTCTTCCATAATTAACACACAAACACGTACACACACCCATTAATGTAGCTTTCCTGTCTGTCTCTCTCTTCCTCTCCTGTCCTCTACTTCTCGGCTCTACAGGGGCTGCCGCTCTTTGTCTCTCTCCCCCTCTCCTCTTCCTGTGATGAAAAGGATGCAAACAGTATAGGTCATCTTAACTCAACTGTTTTACTCTTCTTTATACTCTCTCTTCTTTATACTAAAAATATTCTGCACTTATGTATTTAGCACTTTATTATTCATGGCCCCTAATGGCACTTTGTTTGATGATCGAATGATAGTGAAATGGTCAGAGACACATTACAAGATGCTGTAAGTATTATGGTATAATATTGGTTGCTTACAATACAAATTACAATTGCTGGTGTATGACCTGTCCAACTATTGACAAATGTACTACATGTAAGTCGCTTTGGACAAAAGCATCTGCCAAATGCCCTAAATGTAAATCAAATGTAAAATAAAGCAGCTTGTTTTTGTTTTTTTTGATAATACTATATTTCATGTAAGTTGTTACATGAAAGTTGTTACTCTCTCTCTCTCTCTCTCTCTCTCTCTCTCTCTCTCTCTCTCTCTCTCTCTCTCTCTCTCTCTCTCTCTCACACACACACACACACACACACACACACACACACACACACACACACACACACACACACACACAACCTCCTCCTCCTCCTCTCCTCAGGGTCTGTCTGTCTGTCTCATGCTCTCCTCCTCTCCTCAGGGGCTGTCTGTCTATCTGTCTGTCTATCTTAATAATACTAATTTAATAGATCAGATGCACACACAATTATCCGTGAACTTGATAAATGTTGCAGATATGTTCTTCTAGGATAGCCTGTGCCTACTATCCACAAACAAATTGCTTTCAACTTATGTGTGCAAAATTCAGAATTCAACGAATGTGCAGCAATTTCTACAAATAGAGACATTTTTGTGAATAAAATGTTGTATTTTGTATTAGTGATCATAATTTGTGCATGCAACAAAGAGGATGTAGCAGGTGACGCGTGCATTTATTGACGTCTTTTCTGAGTCGATCTCATTTGAGTGTATTCGGCAATGCTTATAACGTGTAATTAAACACGTTGAGTTTATATTCTGGGCTCATCAGATTTTTTTTACATAGTATTATTAGTATGAGTTTTACTGTCTGTTAATAACACTGTCCGTCTCTTTATGTTAAGGTTTGTATTAATTTCGATATGCCAGAGGGCAGAATAAGACAGGGAATTAAAGAATGCATTGTAGTTATGTTGACCTACTGTTTTCATAACACTGGATATTCTGCTAATTCATACTTTTCTAAAACGTTGCATAATGGCAATTAACTTATTTAGCAATTACACTAGTGCTAGTTTTGTTGCCAGTGTTGCTCAAATGCACGCAGTACGTGTCACCACCAGCAGTAAGTACCTGCATGTGTTGGGAAAAGGGAGAAGAGCGAGTTCAGCAAAAGGCGGATTCGAACTCTGGCCGAACGCGTCAAAAGCTACCATCATGCACCTCACGCCTTACGCTACAGTAGCCTAGTTATTTTGTGTCGAGCGTCTTTTTGCTAAAAAAACAGGCACCGGGCCGGCACGTAGTGCAGATATACGCTCCGTTTTCGGAAATGAAAAAAAAAAAAATCTTCCCCTCGCTTGGGCCCCAAGTGCGCATGGGCCCCTGGGCCCGTGCCCATAATGCCCATTGGGTAATCCGGGCCTGGAGGCGTTTCCAGCATTGAAGGACATCCGAGGCTTAGCCCAGACAATTTTATTTTCATACTAGCAACCACTTCTCTGTAGTCCAAAGCTGGTGAGAGGGTATTCTTTGAGTTTTGCTCTGGCTGGGCCTGTTTCTACAGTCCCTAAATCTTCCACTCTAGTACTATCCTCGACTAACTCATTCTCTCTCCTCCCTGAATCATCTGTGATGCAAAAGAACAGATACAGCACATAACTTATTGCAAATCAGCTTCAAACAACTAATTCATCAAGTGCTACATATGTCAAAGTGTAGACCAATACCACTGAAGAAAATGTATTGGGAAGAGCAGATCAGTGGGATTGCCCTAAGATCTATCATGATTCTTGAATTTTCATGTACATTAACATAAAGTCATCACAAAAGACTTATATTATAGTGAGTAAAGTGAGGTAAAATAAATGTTTAATATAAATAAAAAATTTTGACATAAATAGTCAAAATGATGTATAAGATCCTAAGTTAAAGGAATACATGAATGACTTTAGTCTAAGTTCACTGACACACCATGGCATCGAACTGTATATAATTCTCAATGTTCATCTATCAAAATACTTTCATTAGGATCATTGGGATAAACAATGTTTCACTTTTAACTTTCTCTAAAGTAAAGTGACTGATTAAATGTTACCAGTTTCCATGCCTGATTCTGGCACAGCTGCTGCTGCTGCTCCTCAGTCTGTTGCTCATCTTTGCTACCCTCTACAAAACCATTTAATCAAATCAAAGTGTATATTAACTACAAACTTATATCACAAAACAAGTCACACATACATTTTATGCTAATGCTCATTGGTTATCCTTAGAGAAAACAACACATGATAAACAAGAAAAGTACGCTAGGAACGGGACTCAAACTGACGTCTCCGGAGTGAGAGGCGGATGCGCTAACAAGTTGCAGCGGTCATGTATATACCTTTTGAGGTCAGGAGAGTGAGGTTTACACACTGCACAGCTATCTACCTGCTGGCTCTCGTTACAAGTGCATTGTGATAAAACTAGTGTTCCTGGCTTCCCACTGACTACTTTCGGAAAAATCCCCATAGCCTCATTTGCTTCATTTTTGCTGTCTTTCCTGCTAACTGCTGTTAACTCGCCAAAAAGTAACGTTAGTTGATGTCAACTCCTCTCCTACCTGCTGCATATTCAACAGAGAGGAAGAAACGGAGTAGCCCATAGGCTACCGACAGCAAAGAAACATATTCTATAGGCTAGATTATTTTTAAGACCAATGTCTATTTTACAGGCTGTATGCAGTATGTGCAAAGCCAAAGCACAATGAAATAAGGCAACTTGTGTTTTTCGGGGGTTTACATAGGCTATTGTCCGGTTTCATATTTGTCAGTCAACATTTCAAAATACATTCAGGGCTACACTCAAAACATTCGGGGCTGAAGCCCCGGCAAAATCGGCTGACGCCGTGTCTGTTTACAATCATGACACATCGGTTTCTGTACCAGAGGAATCAAACTACATGAACTTAGATGATGTTGATTCCAAGTACTCTGACACTGATGCTGACGAGGGTAAGGATTAAATTATATAAACATTGTTTCTCTGATTAGTCTAAGATTAATGAGAATTACTGTAGCTAAAATTATTTATTTAGAATGTTGTAAAATAATCAATGGAAAGGAGGAGGCGAGAACCGGCTTTTCAATATAAATAATAGTTTAATGATAAACTTAAAAGAAGACACAAACACACAGATGACGGACATGTCCGTAAACGATCTCTCTCTCTCCCGCACGATCCTCTGCAGTCGACCTTTATACCTCAGAGGCTTGATTAGCCTAATACGGGACTGGGTGTGTAGGATCACGACTCGGCCCCGCCCTCCGCCCTGCCAAAAATGTATAAGTAAGAGAAAAAACTCTTACTCGCCAGTTCTCCGATACGCCACAGCTTGTTCCACGGCCACTCCTCCACCCTCTATTGGACGACAGCCGTGCCTCTCCGGGCGGATCAGAGGCAGTCCTCCAGCCTCTGGCAGACAGAACGCCCCACTGCGTTCTCGGGGAACAGCAAGGGATATCTACGGCGTATCCCTCCTCCTTCCCGGGTTTCCGGCACCAGTATAACGGGATCAATGGAAAGGAGGAGGCGAGAACCGGCTTTTCAATATAAATAATATTTTAATGGTAAACTTAAAAGAAGACACAAACACACACATGACTGACGTGTCCGTAAACGATCTCTCTCTCCCACACGATCCCCTGCAGTCGACCTTTATACCTCAGTGGCTTGATTAGCCTAATACGGGACCGGGTGTGTAGGATCACGACCCGGCCCCGCCCTCCGCCGTGCCAAAAATGTATTAATTTATAACGTTTTGATTCCAAGTTATTTAAAGTTATTTAAAGTTATTAAGCAAAAAAGCATAGCTCAAAATGTGCCAAGGCCAGTACTGTATGGATGCACATGAATAATCAAACTATACTTTATTAGTATTCGGTGTATTGTGTCATGAGTGTTATGCTGTCGTCATGCTAATGAAGATTTAAATGAAGTTTTTTCATCTTATTATAATTTACAAATTGGACATTTGGGAGTACAGCTAAATTACCAATATTAAACAAATGCCTATTTTTCCCATTATCCATTTATCCCTTAATATAAATGCTACTAAAATAAAAACTAAATGCACTGCAAAACTAAAACAAAATTTAGACTATAAAAAACTAACAAAGAACTAACAAAGCGGAATTCCTGGTGAAGAACTACACTACCCATGATCTAGCAGAGAAAAATCCACCAATCAGAGAATTGCGAGTAACAAAGAGTGCAAAATAAGCAGTGCAGCGACCTCCTCCATATCTGAATAATTTGCAAAATTCAAATATATTTTTTCTAGGGATGTCCCGATACCAAAATCTGTATCGGAATCTGGTCCAATACTGCGCTCATGTACTTGTACTCGTGCTCATAAAAACGTTTCGGTCCCAAAAACCGATACAATCTGACATACAAATGTCAGTGCGTAAATATTCATTGCACAAATGTAAATCATGTTATGTCCTCGTGAGATTTTTTTAACAGCGAAAGCTGCGATTTAATAAGATAAATATATAGTTTGCATGTGCTGTCCGCTTCAAAGTGAAGATATGAAGCCAGCTGCTCATCCACGCATAACCATAGATACCGTATCTATACAGAAATCACCACCATGAGCTCTCTGTTTGTAGCAGATGACAGTGAGCAGAGTGCCAATTCACTTTGTAGTGCGAGGCACATACAGATTACATATTTATTTAATTAAATAACAGCCTTTTTGTGTTTTAATAATCACACTGGACCTGCGATCCAAATGGGATAAATCAGCCTACGAAGTGTAGTTTGAGAGGATAACAGTGATAGTCACAATAGTCATGCTGTAAGATCGTGTCAAACAGCACTTCCAATATTTTTTTTTAAAGTGAGTTCAGAATGAATGTCATTTTTAAGCCGCACCTTTAAGCCCTTTAAAGATCTCACAGTGGATGGAAAAGTCTTCGAAGTGAATAGGGCATTGGGACGATCACTTCTGAAAAGAAAACACGTAGCGACCTACTTTTCAGGATGTGATAGGCTAAAACACACAGAAAAGTCTTCTCTTCAAAATAAAAGCTCCATTTAAATGGAAACAAGACAACAGAAATACAGTTGATCACTACTGTATAATCATGTAATACTCACAGTAATACTTCTACTAATATTCACTGTAATACTTCTACTACTACTTATAATAATATAATAACAATCAATAATAATTATGTAATTTTTCAAATGTAATCTAATATGCTCTGTTGCGCAGCACTTTAATTGACCAAAAATAACTTAAATGCTGTATTTTGGATTGTGCAGTCAGGTTCTGTTAAAAAGCACTTTATTTCATATAATGCAATATAAAGTTTAATAATATTATTTTAATTTAATTCAAGTTGTAATTAATGAATTTATTTATAAACTACTGTGACGATTACATATCAATAAACTGCTGAATATGGTATTCAGAAGAAAAAAATAGATAAAATCACATCTCTGTATCGGTGAGTACTGAAAAGGAAGTATCGATACTCATACTTGTCCTCCAAAAAGCCAATTTTAGCATATGTCCAAATTGTGTCAAACAAAATGTGGCGTGAAGCATACATGTTTCCACTAATCATAGTATAAACATAAATCAACAATGCTGTCAACATTGCAAGTGTGCAACGTTGGAGCGATCTGTTATTTTCGGCTTTCATATTGTGATGCTCCCTCATAATAATGCAGCACAAAGAAAGACATAGCAAAAGTGCTTTGTGTGCAACCAGAACTGCTCAGCTGAAGGGTGAAGAGAAACACCATTACATCTCTAATCTGACCTATACAGGAATTTTCTCTGACATGTGAATCAGATCGTTTTAATAAATATGTAATAGCCTATATTGTACATAAACAATAATACAAATGAGGCAAATTCATACAGACTTGAGGGTGAATAATGACACAAATGCAATTGAACTACCCATTCAAGTATTTGTTAAAGGTATCTGCCAAGAACAACAACATAAATGTAAGTCAGCACATGATAATTCTGTAATATTTTACAATGATATATTCAATTTGACTGGGTTCCAAAAAAGTAATGAGGTAAAAGTGTGCCCCATAAAAATGTGCATGGTCTAATGAATCATTCACTGAATGACTCACTGAATCAGTGTTGTTCAGTGTTCATGTGTAGCTAGCTACAGATAAACTTTGGCAATACATGTTTTGTTATCATATTTAAACATTGCATGTAACTAATATTTATAGATAAGTAGGAGGTGCACCACCTGAGCAAGAATGGAAAACAGTATCAACGAGATTTCATATATTTCATTGTATTTATGCCGTATGTAGTATACAATTTTCACTTTCATTTCAAATCTGTCATTTATGTTAATACAAATAGTCCCATTTCAGAGAGATATTTGCCATGCTTGTGGGCAAGGGCCTGCCGAACTGAAGAGAGCCCTTGTGATGGATAGTGACATTTTTATTTTCCCTTTTTTCTTTTATTTCCACAAAAGCCAAAAAAAAAAAAAAAAAAAAGTGATTGTTAATGAAATAATAATTTGACAATAAATTAAGATTAAATTGTGTTATTGTACAATTGCTGTGTTTAATAATAAATATTGTAGTGTAATAGCCCATTTCAATTTGTATGAATAAAAACCAATTAATCAATCTTAAGTTTTTTGCTTCAGAAGAATATTGTGCTTTCCTCATGTGTAAGCTCATCCTATGAAATTATAATAATATATATATTTTTTTTTAAAGTACAGAGTTTTAGTGATCTTGTGATGAGAACAGCACTAAAACCTCTGAGCAACGGACTGTTTCCCTAACTTTGTGTTTTAAATGAATTGCTTGTATTGTATCCCTCACTTATTCCTCACAGTATAATCGCTGGAGACGGCTGATGACTTGACTAAGTAGTAGTAGCATGAGCCAGCAAAGACACACACATGTTAGATTATGCACATACATGGAGATTATTGACACCTTGGTTACTGAAAATCTCATGAAGACGTTTATTAGCAACACCCCTGAGCACAAGGCCACATTTGGGGTCTTCAAGTAACAGGTAGGACATTTCTTAATATTTTACAATATGGGTTCTTTTTAATAGCCATTTTGTCTGAACAATTCTATTGTGTTTTATGGTTATTTCTCACTCACACTGACACAATAGTTTTGAATGTGGTAGAATGTAAATGCATTGGCTGGCTTATTGAATGACTTAATTGCTGGTGAAAACATTCCATTGCATGTATGTGTACGGTAATAGATATGATCCCTAGGGAGATATGGTTCTCTGATGCCCTCGTTGCACGTGCTGAGAAAGTGACTCTTGATTCAAATTGCTAACCTGAGCTCACTTCACACGCCCAGTTCTTTTTGGGAAAGAGTAATTTGGTCACGATTCTCTAACACATTCTTTGCTGCAGGGAGAGGGTGGTTCAAAGAGGGGCAGTCTCTGATCCAATGCTTACAGTTGATGGCGGTAATGCACTAATTTACCGCCATTAAAAACGAAAGAAGATTCTCTCTTGATTGTTGCATGCGGTGAAGCAAGCTCTTCGCAACAGAATGGGTGAAAAGTGGCGCAAGACACACTGGTGGTGCTGGCTCTAAAGATGTGTTCAATAACTCACAAGATTATTTCTGACGAACCCACATATGGACACACACAACCCAACTGTCGCCAATGGTGACTAGACTAGTCACAATCAATTATTATGTCACATTTGCGACAGTTTTAGTCGTAGTCTGGAGCCCTGAGATTGTGTACTTGATGGGCCCCAGACCCCCCAGTAATGACGAAAGCCTAAAAATGTCCCTACTTAGAAACATACTGTACAATGCGCATAAATCTTAAGGGCCTTAAGATCTTTGACCACTTGGTTTGGTTTATGTGCACTTTACATACATTTTTTGTGTTTAAAAATTAATACATAACTCTGTATTAATAGTTCTGGGTTGTGACTTGTGGGTCTCGCCTAGGGTGCCAAATGCACCCTAGTGTCTCGCACTGCTCACCCCAATAAAATATCACTTCCACTCACAGCCTTGAGCACCTTATTGCTTTAAAAAAGTCAAAATTATAAAAGTCCCTAATGTTGAGTACATTTCTTCACCAATATAATCCACAAACCTAACTGTGTGCCATTTACAGTTGCCAGCTACAGTTTAAGTAGCAGCTTAGAATTCAACCAACTGAATGCACTTCGGCTGTTTTACAACAGCATTGAACACGGCTTGTCCAATCAGAATTTAGAACTGGAACTATCTCTTTTATAAAATAACAAAAACTACAATATAATGATTTGAAATCATCCCCCTTCTTCCCGTAAGGGTCTTTATGTTTTGAGCTGTCATCAGCACCCTGGCTGGCGATCAGGGCTTGGAGGGGGTTATCTTCATTAGCTTGCCACTTGGCAGCTAATTGCTGGAGCAGGCGAAAACAAAAAGCTTGGTGTCCATCTGTACATGCTCTGATTGCTCTGGGACAGGGGGAGGCAAAAGTCTGTGTGCCCCAAAAAGAGGGCCTCATGCTGGCATGACTTGTCAAGCGAGCCTCCTCCCGGTTTGTTTGGTTGTTTTTGGAGCTCCGGGTGAACAGGTCTAGGCTAGTCTTTTCTCACTTTGTCCATTTTGTTTGCCAACAGGAGACATAATAAATATCTTTAGGCTGAAGGGAAATATCATCTAAAAAATAAGTGCATTGGATTCTGTTTCGAAAACTAGACAACAAGTCTAATTTTGGGGTCCGGCAGTTTGTTCAAAGTTATTTCAAATTCTCATCAAAGGAAAAATACTTCCTCTGGCTTTCATTACCACAGTAAATATATTTGTTTCGTATTGTGTGGGTGCTTACGCATCTTCGGTTCGCAGTGAGGAAAATAGAGTGGCTTTTCAGTGAATCAATGAGATGGATTGTATCTACTTATCAAGATCTGGCTTCAATTCAGGGTGAAGGCAGTCTGCATTTGCTATTGCATTAGTAAAACACATTCTGCTTCTCCCTCACATGAATGAATCTCAACAAGAAACATATTGAATCAACCTGTTATTTCAGTGACATGTTTTTATTAAAATTTCTGTAACATCTCTCTCTCTCTCTGAACTGAACTCTGTCTAATGGAGAAGACTCCAGTTATTGGACATTACATTACCTTATCTTCTTCACTTTGATACCCTTTGGCTGACAGGTGGAATAACCAGAGTATTTTATTTTACATACAAGGGAGAGAAGCTGGAAGGACTTGATATGCGTCTAGACAAAAGGCACAAAGAGAAAGGCTTATTATCTATAAACTCCCTGCAATATTGAGAAGAAATGAAAAGTTTGGCTTCTATCCTTCTTTCGTCTTTGATGTGTTTTGCTATGATTTGTATGTGGAGTCAAGTGCTGTCACTCAGATGTGCGATGACCCCTTCGGATTTCTATGATAAAACTGAACACAATTTCACAGTACAGGCTTGTAGTGTTAAAAATTAATATGGATTTCAAAAGTTACTCCTGGGCTAAACTTGCTGTCATTCAGGTTCACATTTACTGTTCTGATGAGAGTATGTTTCTTTTAAATAAAATACACGAGTCCGGGTGAAAACAGGATACATTCAAGGTTTTGACAGGTAAGGCAAAAGAGACCACCTATGAGACAGACTTAGGTATTAAAAAAAAAAAAAAAAAACCTGTATGGGTGTCATATGCATATAAAAGGCACATTGTTTCAAGTAATATATATATATATATATATATATATATATATATATATATATATATACACACACACACCGATCTGCCACAACATTAAAACCGCCTGCTTAATATTGTGTAGGTCCCCCTCGTGCTGCCAAAACACCACCAACCAGCATCTCAGAATAGCATTCTGAGATTATTTTCTTCTCACCACAATTGTACAGAGCGGTTATGAGTTACAGTAGACTTTGTCAGTTTGAACCAGTCTGACCATTCTCTGTTGACCTCTCTCATCATCAAGGTGTTTCCATCCACAGAACTGCCGCTCACTGGATGTGTTTTGTTTTTGGCACCATTCAGAGTAAATTCTAGAGACTGTTGTGTGAGAAAATCTCAGGAGATCAGCAGTTACAGAAATACTCAAACCAGCCAGTCTTTGACACAATATATATAATCCAAGTTGAAAATTCAGGTACAACATTAGCCTTAGAAACAAATTCTGTGGATGATTTTGAGTTGTGTGTGTATATATGTATGCATGAATATATATATATATATATATATATATATATATATATATATATATATATATATATATATACACACACACACACACACACACACACACCTCTGGCTAATTTTGTAACTGAAATTTCAACTTCAATGATTACAAAGTGTTGTTGATCAGATCAGACATAATTTCAGTGTGGTTATAATGAAGCGCCGATGGAAAGACATGCCTGATGCAGCACTACAGCCTTTAAAATAAGCTCAGAGGTCACTTGCGATAATACACTTTTAAAGAGGAACCAACAAGGATGAATTCCTCTCATACTAAATTCTAGAAGTCATTCTAAAAAGCAAGAAACAAACTCGGACTGCAAAACAAGTGTTGACGATTCACTTTATTTACAAACTAGTGTAGTAGCGACGTCTCGTGGCCATAATGCAACATTGCACATGTTGAACGAGCGTACATTTTGGTCGGGATCCTCCCCAAAAACAAAATAATAATAATAATAATTATGCTACTTCAACAAGGAAAGATAAAAACGCTGTGGAGCCTTATTAACAATTTAATTATTTAATTTTTAAATGTTTATCTTTTGGCTTAATAAATGAAAGATAAAGCTTTGTCTTTTGTTGAGAGAACAAAAGTAATATTTCTGTCAAACGTTTTATAACAGAGTCAGGAGTCATACTCGTATATAATTATCTTCAAGGGCTTATCAAAGAATTTGCCTACATGGGCCTCTATATTTCTCTTAAATGATTTCTGAGACAGCATCGCTGCAATGGGCGCCCCATTCCCAGCTACTCATTTGTTACAGATAAAAACATCTCAATAAAACCTGATTTATTCTGATAAAATTATGACTTTTTAATAGGCCCTTCTAAAAGAATATGGCGTGACATGTTTAAAAGACTGGTGTCTGAAGGCTAAAAGAAGTACTGAGGGAATACTTAAAAAAGACGTTTGAACACACTCGATAATGTCAGTTAACATGAGCGTGGAAAAACAAGCGGGTCCTCCTCCCGCCTCTCACCGACCGAACTCACCCACTCTCCCGTTACCCGGAAGTATGCAGAATTCCCAAAGATGGCGGAACAAGGTCCGATGGCGATAGCGATGCGGCTAAGAAACCAGCTGCAGAACGTCTACAAGCTCGACCCGTTGAGGAATGAGGTGAGTGGTCGGGGCAAGAGACGTTTTAACGGCGTACCTTTCGCCGCGCGCTCAGGGGTTTATAGACGTGCGTGAGAAGGGTTTTCTGCGGCGCGAAAGCTGAGACGGAGCGCGAGACCGTGCGCTGTGTCTGCGCAGGCGTGAGTGTTGCTGTTGTGTTTTCGTTTGACGTAGCGGCGGGGTTCTTGTCAAATCTGCCCCACGTCTAATCTTCTACTTTTTGTGCTTGTACCCGCAAAAATGCAGTGCACGAGTAAAATGAACTGGGTATTTATGTTCTTAGTCTGCGCACAGCTATAACGGTGGTCGTTCACACCGCGTGCTGTCCGTGAAATCCTACATGCTTTATAATGCGCTTTGGCATAGACAAGTGTATCGATACGAGCTGCTGTTGCATGCATTGTTTATATTTTTGAACATTAATGTATTTACGTGAGAATTCAGTTACGCGACATAATATGACCTTACGATATGGTTGTCAACGATTTTCTTACCTCGGATCATTAGTTTAATTCAGTTGCTTTGTCAGATAGCAGTCCGACCTGTGATCCCTATTAAGCCAACGCCATCATACTCAGAGATCGGTTTGTTTACCTGACACCTGACCCGAGTTTAAAAGTAAAGTGGGCTTCTGCCACACCGCGGTCAAGTGCAGCTGTTCTCTAGAATGCCGCTATTTGCGTCGAGCTCGTATAAGCAGTGGTGGGCTTCAAAAGTGTGGAACCACATTGATTATTTGTTTATCCATTAAATAAACAAGATCTATATCAAAATTATATATATTTTTAAAAAGTAAAGCAAATAACGTTTTTGATGTAAAATTAATACATATTAATACATCTATGACACTAATCAGTAGCAAACAAATTTATCACATTGAAGCACAGAAGATGCACTTTGGAACATTATCATAACATGCTGGGATGATGACCATCAGGTTTTGTATAAACTCTCCATGCCAGCTTCATATACCAGCTTCATTAAAGTACAATGAGGACATATAGAATACTATGAAATTCTGAAATTATTATTGTTATTATTTCAATCAAGTTGTTAAGCTGATAATATAATTCAGATCTTGCTCCACGGGGGGCCAATCATGAGCTTGGCCCAGTTTGGCAACCACATCCCCATCCACACCTTACCTTTAGAGCTGGGTCCAGGCCTGATATAATTTGTTTTTGGGGGGGGAAATGTTTAAACTAGAAATATATGGAAAACATAAAAAATTTTACCAGTGGTCTCAGATTTTGGATTCCACTGTACATTCAAGTGTTCTGCAACAAATTGTTCTTTTGAAATCCAATTCCTTCTTCAGAACATTCACGTCGTTCATGTGTGAGAATTCTTATTAGAAGATCTGTTAAGGGTTATTATTTCTTCATGAATGAGTGTGCTTGTGGTGTTCTCGGTCTGACAAATTTTAGTAATTAAAGAAACTGTACAGGAGATCTCTAAAACACCACATGAATGATTTCTCTTCGCAAAAATACAACTTATTGTTGTTTATATGCAGTAACACACCACGACAACGATATCTTAGTCATGAAATTATGTTTGCGGCCCATTTTACTTCTGTAATCGGACATATTTCCAAATGAAGCAGGATAAAAAAGTATGTTTTTTCCTTCAGGAGTTGTTTGGATTGTGTAAAGTCTCTTTAGTGGTTGGGGCGGCGTTGGTAACTAACAGACTGATCTGACTGTGAAAATGGAAACTGTAGGTTGAATTTTCTTAAGCTAAAATCGGTCTGTGTTTACTATCGTAATCTTGACCAACCATTTAGGAGATTTCAGTCTTTTCCCATTCAAGTAGATAGGAGCTGCACTGTCATGATTGGGAAAAACCCTCCTGAGAGCGTTCCTTTTATGGCCAACAGTGGACTCACTTGCTAGAAAGACTTTGATCCAAACTCTGGCCTCCCATGCTGTTGACACAGCCTGCTTCCGTTTACACCACAAAGGAAAGTAAAAATATTGGCGCGAATGGCAAAATGTCTGATAGGATATGAGTCGGCATAATCGGACTAGGGTACCGGAACTCTCAGAAACAACATGCCGGCTTCTGGTGTGACTGTTAAAACTAAAGGGGCTTGGTGATGTCAGCCAAAGTGAAAGTTGTTTCAGAGGCAGAGCAAGTTATAAAATGTTTATGAAGACAAACATTTTCCTTCTTGGCTCTAATACAGAATTTCTTTGTTGACATGAATTTCCTGGATGACATGTTTCCCCCTGTTTGCTACCACAGGAAGAAGTTAAAATAAAGATAAAGGACCTAAATGAACACATTGTGTGCTACCTGTGTGCAGGATACTTCATCGACGCAACCACCATTACAGAATGCCTCCATACGTGTAAGTGTGTGTACTCATAACTCACTTACTCCCAATAATAACAAACTCTCAAGTTTGCTTTGATTTACAGCAATCTTTCATTGTTTTGTACCCTGTGCAGAAAAAAATCCTACTTTTTCATACTGAGTTACGAAGGTTTATTCCCCATCTCTCCGCAGTCTGTAAGAGTTGCATTGTGAAGTATCTCCAGACCAGCAAGTATTGTCCAATGTGTAACATCAAAATCCACGAAACGCAGCCCCTGCTGAATCTAAAGCTGGACAGAGTTATGCAAGACATTGTTTACAAACTAGTCCCAGGGCTACAAGAGAGTAAGTACAGTGAACAGAAACCATTGAACTTGACTGTGAGTTTATGACCTTGTCAGTTGTGGTTGAACATCAGTTTCATCTTCTCAGGTGAAGACAAAAGAATTAAAGAATTTTATCAGTCTCGGGGTCTTGAACGCATCATACAGCCATCCGGAGAAGGTAAATAAAACATAATAGCAAAATAAATTTTGTTTACTAAGATGCAAAATTCAAAGTCCACATTTGAATTTTGTTTGCATTTCCTATAGATTTGGGTCCAGATAATATGGGACTACCCTACACAAGCTTTGACCACTCCAAAGCTCATTTCTACAGATATGATGAGCAGGTCTCTCTGTGTCTGGAAAGGCAAAGGTAAGACTGCAGATAAGCTCTTGTCTTTAATTTTACTTGCAGTAATTCATTCTAATTACTTTCATTAGTAATATAAACATTTTGAGAACCTGCTTCACCAGCAAGTCATTGTGATTGTCATTTGTGTTAAAAATAATGGTAATTTTATATTTTTATAATTAGCTGTTATCTGCAGCAACACGGTTTTAAAGGAATTATTCCAGTTTCAACGTAAATTAAAGGGATAGTTCACCACAAAATTTAAATTCTCTCATATTTTACTCACCCTCATACTATCCCAGATGTGTATGGCTTTCTTTCTTCTGCAGAACACAAATGAAGATTTTTAGAAGAATATTTCAGCTCTGTTGGTCCATACAATGCAAATGAATGGTGACCAAATCTCAGAAGGTCCAAAAGCACATAAGAGTAATCCATAAGACTCTAGTGGTTTAATCTATGTCTTCAGATGAATATGATAGGTGTGGTTGAGAAACTTCCACATTCTGGTGTGACAGTGACTTTCATGTTAAGCCACCTACTGGTTTGAGCTGGTCAAAGGTGGAGATTGATAGTAAAACAGGAATTAAATATTTATCTGTTTCTCACCCACACTTATAATATCCCTTCTGAAGACATTGATTAAACCACTGAAGTACGGGTGGGTAAAAATATTGTTTTTCCGATGCATCGCAATCTTCATTTGTATAATGTTGATATACATTTTAAATCCAAAGATCAATCTTTTACGCATCGCTCAACCCTCCACAACAATGAGAGGAAATCACTCACATTTGCAACCAAATTCCGTGACTCATTTGGCATTGAATACTGTCTCTTTTAATTCTCTTAATTTTGAATCAATACCCAGCCCTACACTGGAGTCTTATGTATTACTTTTATGCTGCCTTTATGTGCTTTTTGGACCTTCTGAGATCTGGTCACCATTCACTTGCATTGCATAAACCTACAGAGCTGAAATATTCTTCTAGAAATCTTCATTTGTGTTCTGCAGAAGAAAGAAAGTAACACATCTGGGATGACACGATGATGATCATATGATGGGAGACTTTTCATTTTGGGGTGAACTGTTCCTTTAAGCTTAATCAACAGCATTTTTTTCACAATATTAATTTACACTAAATTATTTTAACCTTTAAAAGAAAATACAAAAATTGTGGTAACAGTAAGGCATTACAATGGAAGTGAATGGGGCCCATCTGTAAACATTAAAATACACATTGTTTCAAAAGTATAGCCACAGTGTTAACATGGCTTTAGTATAAAATCACTTACTAACCTTATCTGTGTAAAGTTCTTTACAATATTTAATCTTTATTGCCATGACGACAAAATGCGGTAAACCCTATAAGCTATATTATGACACTAAAATCATGTTAACTTGCATAATGTTTTCGTTTTTCTTTTCTCATGAAATGTTTGTATTTTAATGCTTATGGTCTGGCCCCATTCACTTCCATTGTAAGTGCCTCACTGTAACTGCAAATTTTGAATAAACGAAGGACGAATGGAAAAAAAATTCTGTGGAAATCAGCATAATGCTACAAATGTTTCAATGGAGCTTACCTTGTATTGAACATGAAATATTCCTTTAATTAGTGTTTGGCTATTTGAATCTAATGCGTAAGCCGAGCGTGTGTGTGTGTGTGTGTGTGTGTGTTCATCTGAGCCTCATTGGTCTGTCACTGCTCGTCAATGTCAGAATATTTGAGATGACCAATCAAATCAAAGTAGGCGGGCTTTATGTTCACAGCGCAATTTTAGCAGAGCGACTCGACGCGCTTCAGGTTTACGGTCGGTCAAGTGCGATATAAGATGTAAGTTGCTAAACTAAACATTTGCTATTTGACAGTTTTTTTAGGTCATAAATGTTAAACGAATCACAAAAATAAATGGTCCACTCGTAAAAGAGTGCGATTACCGAAGGGCCCTTGAATAGTTTTTTCTAAACCAAGGAGGATAGCCTGTAGCGATGCTAGGTGTCAGCTCTGCCATAAGCAGTGATTGTAATAAGCTTTGCACATTTTGACGGACTATTAGATGTAATGTTATTACCTTGACAAACTAATACATCATTAAAAAGATATGACTGAAGTTTCAGTATTTGTCTTAATTTGTGTCAGGAGTTATGCAATTCCAAACACACCCAAATACCCCCCCCCCCCTCCACCACCACCACCACCCACCACCTTAACTAACACATTTTCTGCGGGAAACCCTGCACTTTGGTTATGAAGGAATGATGTCATTGTTGTTGATTCAGTGGTGCTGCTGAAAATGGTCTGAAAACAAAGAAAGTAAAGAAAAATGATGACCAAAACACCAATCAGATTTGGCTGGTATTCACTATTGACAGATTTTCTTGCTCACAAATTTAGATGTTTGTCGCTATTAGCATTACCTTTAAGCAGGGAAAATGAATTAAGGAAACATGTTTTTGTTTGTAAAAGTGTTGGTACTGAGTTTTGTGTATTTTGTTTCCCTCCTATTTCCGCAGCTCATTATTATCTGGAAAAGACAAAAATAAATTAACTCTACAGGTAAGACCAGGTTCAGGGAAGGAACAACTGGTTAGTAAATCCTGTTGTCCTAATGTGTACGATTGAATGAATCTCAACACATTTTTTACATTGTTTTAAGGTAAAAAGAATAGTTGCCCAAAACTGAAAATTCTCTAATCATTTACTCACTCATGCCATCCCATATGTGTATAACTTTCTTTAGCAGAACACAAATTAAGATTTTTTGAAAAATATTTCAGCTCTTTTGGTCCATAAAATGCAAGTGAATGGTGACCAGAACTTTGAATCTCCAAAAAGCACATCAAGGCAGCATAAAAGTGTCCATTCCAGTGGTTTAATCCATATCTTCAGAAGTGATAAATTAGGTTTGGGTGAGAAACAGTCAATCCTTAAGTCCTTTTTTTACTATAAATCTTCACTTTTACTTTCACTTCCTTATTCTTCATTGGCTTTTTAGCGATTCGCATTTTTTGTGCATTCCACCACCTACTGGTTGGGGCTGGTCAAAGGTGGAGATTCCTTGTAAAAAAGGGCTTAAGAAATCTCACCCACACCCAACTTATCCACTCTGAAGACATGGATTTAACCACTGGAGTCGTATGGATTACTTTGCCTTTTTTGTGCTTTTTGGAGCTTCAAAGCTCTGGTCACCATTCATTTGCATTATATGGACCTACAGAGCTGAAATATTCTGATCTGAAATAAAAATTAAATTTTTGTTCTGCAGAAGAAAGTAATGAATTCATGAGGGTGAGTATATGATGAAATGATACAAATTTTGTGGTGAACTATCCCTTTAAAAGGTTTCAAGATACAAATAAATAATTGCATATTTTTTTTTGTTCAATTCTTTTAATCTGTCTGATTGATGTTTCTTCAGCAGAAATTTGTGCGTTGTTCGGTCAGGGCTGAGGTACGGCACCTGAGAAAAGTGTTATGTCATCGACTAAATGTGGAAAAACATCAGGTCTGACTCTCTTTCCCTTCTCACACTTTTGTGACATTGTTTGCTATATTTTGGAACAGAAACACATATTTAGTGTCACGGGAGAGCTTTAAATGCTCCATAAATCATCTCACTGCATTTAAAACAAAGATCAGTCACTACAGGTTGTATGTTTGCTGGCTCTGGTCTCCATGAGAAGCAATGCTAAAACTACCGAATCGAGCGATCCAGACAGAAAACATTTGAAGTGTTAAGTAAAATGTGTGCTGTTTTTGGCTGTAATAACAACTCGAAGAAGTTAATGATATCAATGTTCCTAACCTCAGGTCATCACTTTATTTCATCTACCCACACGGGTGAGACTGTCAAAAGATGGTCATTGCGACTCTGTGAAGTTTTGACACTATTATTTACACATAATTTATTTTTTTACAAAAATGTTTTACAAAACATCACCGTATTCGCTAAAACCACTCACTGATGCGAGTTAATCAATGGAGACCAGAAAACGAAAACCGGCTTCCATTATGAATTCAGTTCCCAATGCGCTCATAAGTCCTCGTGGTGGCGTAGTAACTCGCCTCAATATGGATGGTGGAGGACAAATCTCAGTTGCCTCCTGAGACCATCAACCCACGCATCTTATCACATGGCTTGTTGAGCGCGTTACCGCGGAGACGTGGCGCGTGTGGCTTCATGCTATTCCCGGCATCCACGCACAACTCACCACGTGCCCTTCCGAGATCAAACCACATTATAGCGACAACGAAGAGGTTACCCCATGTGACTCTACCCTCCCTAGCAACCGGGCCAATTTGTTTGCTTAGGGGACCTGGCTGGAGTCACTCAGCACGCCCTGGGTTTCGAACTAGCGAACTCCAGGGCTGGTAGTCAGCGTTTTTGCTCACTGAGCTACCCAGGCCCTGATTTGTCTGTTGTTAATGAACAGTCTACTTTCTGAGGTGATGTGCAGCTTCAACGTTATTGTGTAAGACCAACAAACTTCATATGATTATATAAATGGCATACACGATTTATAAATCGACAATTCAATTAGGCGTATTAGCTAAATGATCCCATAATAGAAAGAAGCTATGTTCAAATTTGAATGACCAGCTATGAAGGTTTTTTTTTTTTTTTTTTGTTTTTTATCTCTATATTGTGCAATGCAGTTAAACGGGCATTTCTAATTTTTAACCAAACCTCTCATTGTTCTTCTTTTCCAACCCCCTGTCTCCTGTCTTCATTGTGTGGTCGATGTTGCGCTGCAGGTCCAGATGTTATTCAATAATGAATCTCTCCCTGATCACATGACCATGAAGCGTCTCTGGCTGTCTCACTGGTTTGGGAAGGTATCACAGTCTCTTACGTCTCCAGCTAATTTCATACTGCATTCTTTTGCAGTATAAGCCCGTTTGCTATTGCTTTAGGTAGGATCTTCATTTCCCTAGCTTACTGGCAATTTACTGTGCTCTGTCTTAAACACTAAAGAAGTCTTCTCAGAGGAATCACAGGCAGATTTAAGATTTATTAGTACTAGGAAAAGCCATATGTCTAATGTCGCCTTGTGGTCTGAACAATGGAATGGAAGTGCTATTCTCCATATTGCTCTGGTTTGTGGGGCATCAAAATGTTGGGAGAATTTAGTGCAAGCAATTCCAAACCTCATATGTTTTAATGTGCGCTGGATGAAGTTCTGAGCGCCCTCTCTGTATAGTGTCAAAGTGATTAGCTTGTCAACAAGATAATAATCTGCTCCTTCAATTTGAGATTTTTTTTATTCATTTTTTTTTATGTTTTCCCTTTTTCGCTTCTCTCCCTTCTTTTAGGCGCAACCGCTGGTTCTTCATTATACCATAAAAGACAAGCGAACAAGATAGGATTGTGTAAAAATATCAACTGGTGTAAATAATTTGTATTTCACATATTCTATTTTAATAGCTTTCTGTGCATATTTACTTATTTTTTGGTATTGTATTTTTGAAAATAAATTAAGTGGTAAAAACTAATTGTTCTACACTATTGTTGTCTTTTTCTGTTTAATTACTTAAATCCTTGCTATTTAAAATGATGTGGTCCAAAATGGTGTCTAGCTGCTTAAATGAAACATTTTGAAGGTTCATTTTACCTTTTAGAAGGAAATGTATTTACAACACTACTGTTTTCTGACGTTATTCATGCTAGCGCCATCTTTAATTGTTGTCATCCTCCATTTTTAATGGAAATGACAACGAAGCTGTGAGGGATAGTCTGGCAGTCTCTTCAATGATCTGTAGTGCAGTTTAGTGTTTTTTGATCATTCCACGGACAAAACATTGATAAAATATCTGTCCAAGAACATTCAGTAGGCCAAAGAATTCCACACAACATAAGTTGTGGAAAATTAGATGTGATCTAGGGGCTTTTATAAAGCTTTATACCGTGCGTGCCATTGAAGACAGATGGAAAGCCTAGTTGTCGTTCCAATTAAAAATCAAAGATGGCGCTAGCGTGAATAAGGTGTAGCCAATAGTGCCACAAGAGGGCGGTGTCGGTATTCAACAGAGCACTACAAACACTGATCACACTCATTATTCACCTCACTGTCTGGAAGATCATCTGAAGGCATTTTTTTTTTTATTTACTCTTAGGTGTGTTTTAGTTCTGCAAATAAAAACAACATCGTACCATCATCAAGTGAAGGGAACGTTTTCTTGAAACGTATGTGAAATAGTTGTAATCTAGAAACAAGAAAGTCAAACGGACAAAAACTGTTAAATTTAGGCAAATACTTTTGAGACAACAAGGGACTTTTTTGCATAACAAATGAAGATGCATATTCAATATAACCATTCCTGGAAAGGGTACAATTTTCTGTTAATTTGAACTGGCATTTCATAACATCTCAAGTATTTTATAAACAAATTCATCTCCACTGTGATTGGATCAGTCATTCTGAGCCCACTTTGAACATTTATATTAACAAATCTATTCCCCCCACTTAAGAAAAACAATGTTTTTTTTTCTCTCCTTTCAATTATTAGACCGTTATTTAAAAAAATCGTTTTTTTTTTTTATTTAATAACATTGAACAAATCTGAAAGTGATAATTAAGAATCTTGAATTACAACTAAACTTTATCTCATGGATCAGGAATATTTGGCATTTGTATGTCAACAAACAGGTGTTAATGAAACTACTGTTTTTTGTTGCGTTTTAGTGTTTTGGGAGTGAAAAAATAAAATGTGCCTTTTACCCCCAGTATTTAAGACTAAATAAACTACAACACAATAATGTTTGTCTTTTGGACACTTTTTTAAATCTTTAAATCTGTCTATTAATTTAATAAGTTGGCATTTGTCGTTCAGGTTAAATGATTTTTCGGGACTCCAGACATTTGCTCTAATAAATAAACGTGCCGTCATTTCATTTACATTAACTGGCTTATGGAGGCGAGGTTTTCATTTACATACAATCTCTATTTTAATTTTGTTTCATTAAAAAAAAACATGCATTCAAACATTATAAATTTACATTTCATAAAATTCCATCAAATTGAATTAAATAATATTTAATCAAATAAAAAAACGAAATATTTTAAGATAATATTTTAATGAAGTCCACACAATTCGATGTGATGGAATGTTATGAAATTGAAATGCGTAAATCGTTTAAAGCTTAAAAGCTGTTTGAAAGGAAATCTTAATATGTTCACACTCGGCTGTGAAATCAGGGCTCTCAGAGCAAACCCATTCAAATTCATATAGGCTACCTTCAAATGCCAATAATCTCGATTCAGGAAAACCAAAGCTATTCGGCAACATTTCGATCTATTGTGTAGACTTCAATCACTGCACAGTTCTGCATAATAACTTAAAATAGTCAAAGAATTTCTGCTGTCGAAACAGCTCTGAGAACTCCAGCTCTCCTGCGAGTCTTTAAACGCGCCCTACAAAGCGCTCATAAAAATCTACTTGACTTTTCAACCCCAACTATTCCATGCGATTAGGCCAATTGTACTTCCATCTTCTCTCTCTGCAGCAAAACCACTTGATCTGCTCAAAACTGACACAAATGGACCGAAAGAAATTCAGCAGACGGGGCAGCCGGACAACCATGATCCGAAATCCTCCCCATTTCCACTGACTTCCTATTGAGAGTTATTCATTAGAAACCACATGCAAATCAACTGCCATTCATGGGCGTTTGTAACACACGCATTTCAAGGGGGCACAGATGCGGCGGTATTATTTGGGTTCGGCCGACTGAAACTGTTAATGCGAGCTAAAAGGCGGGTTAACCTAATCAATCATGTTGACTAGTTGGTGTTAGAGAAGATTCATAAACCATATGGCGCGAGGGTGAAAGCAAGCTTTATGTTGTCTTGTGACAACTGTTTTCTGAAGAGCGCGTGAGAGGGGGAACTGTTCAATTGCCCTAATGAAGCTTCAAGCACTTAACACACACAATGAACCCGGTAAAACGACGTGTAAAAGTGCATTGCTTCTCTCAGAAGTTTAACCCCACAAGAGTGTGCCGTAAAATCATTCGCAGAAAAACAGTTTATGCAGTAGCCTATGGGAATTATTTGCACTATCCTGCACAATCATTTTGTCATCTTGCAAAGAAAAGTGTTTGGGACTGGGTCTGTTTCATATAGGTTATTAATTTAACAAAAGCACAATATACTTTGCATGATTAAAGTTTGGCTCAGAGGACAAGGTCACATCAAGAAACATTGTGAAATTACATAAACCATTTATTTACATAAATGAGGATTAAATAGAATGTTACAATAAATGTAACGAGTTAGATGCATCGCAAATTAATATATATATATATATATATATATATATATATATATATATATATATATATATATATATATATATATACACACATACACATACACAACGCTCTTTTTATAATGTGTCAATAATGCCTGTAATCATAGGAATTGTTCCAGGTACTGGGATATATAACGTAAAAATATGAGAAATGTGTCTTGATAATTACAATTCAGAATCAATAATTGGTTAATTCGCTCTCCGAAGTTTTTTGCTTGTTTGTTTTGTTCTGAAATTATTATAAATATATAATTTTATTAAACTGAGAATGTAAATGACTTTTGGCATATAGTTTATAGGAGAGAGAGAGAGAGAGAGAGAGAGAGAGAGAGAGAGAGAGCAGTCATATATGTGTGTTGAACGGTGTAATCAACTGCACACGTGTTCTTAAAAAATCAGGTGGCCAAATAAATCACTGTATACACATGTGGCTCTCTGAATACTGTACCAGTTATCTCTATACATTTCTCAAAAGTATTCCTTAAATCACGTCTTCAATGTGGACATCAGAATGTGGAGATTTTACAATCCTTTCAATAAATTAAAAATAAGGGAGACAGAAAACGTTCCTTGCATTCTTCCACAGAGTCCGTGCAAACGTTGTGAAAAATGCCCTACCCTGAGAACAAGGGCCTGATTTTTAATCGTCCACCTCAATTTCCTCGTCCTCCTCTGAGAACTCGTCTGTGGTTTGGCCTCTGGATGAGGACGGGGACTGTGGAAAGGCCCCCGGGGAAAGACTGGGAGAAAGGGGCCCAGAGCCACCATGGGGGTCGTCCAGGTCCTCCATGGTCACCAGTTTCTGCAGTGTCTGCGGTGGGATTTTCTTGAGAGACTCCACGTCCGCTTTCATCTCCTCCAGGTCTCTCTTGAGCTTGGCCCGTCGGTTCTGGAACCAGGTGATGACCTGCGCGTTGGTCAGACCCAGCTGCTGTGCGATCTGGTCTCTGTCGGCCGGTGACAGGTATTTCTGGTACAAAAAGCGCTTTTCCAACTCGTAAATCTGATGGTTTGTGAACGCTGTGCGGGACTTTCGTCGTTTTTTGGAGGCTTGTCTTTGGCCGAAGGCGTTGAGATGTTCGCGACCTTAAAATGGAAAGAAAGGAGTGTTGATTTCCAGGAACACATGATGGGAATAACCATAACGCAGTGTGAAATGTTTGGTGTGCCAGCTGGAAGTGTCGAAGAGTATTGGGGCACTCTTTATGATCATTTTCAATAAAGGAATGTTTTCTGGGGTATTGACAGCATTTGCGGCCAATATTGAATAAAAAAATCGACACGTCCGTACTAAAGAATCTTTATTTTAATTTTAAATCGTCAGCTTGAAATTGCGTTTACAGAAAGGCGCTTACAATGGAAGTGAATGGGGCCAGTCCAGAAACATTAATATACAGATCGTTTCAAAAGTATAAACACAGAATGTAAATATCAAGCGTGTTAACATGATTTTAGTGTGATAAAATCGCTTACTAACTTCATCGGTGGAAAGTTGAATCTAATATTAGCTACAACTTTATTGCCATGATAATGCAACCCTGTAATCCCAGTATTGGATAGGCTTTAATTTCACAATATCAAGCGATTTTATCATACTACAATCATGCTAGCACACATCATGTTTACACCCTGTGGTTATCACTTTGAAACGGTGTGTATTTAAACGATTTTGGACTGGCCACATTCACTTCCAGTGTAAATGCCTTGCTGTAACTGCTTGCTTTAATAAACTAGGGGTGAGCCAAAATTATGAATTTTATTAATGTATTTATTTTTTATTCTTTTATTTTTGTAATCAACAAATGCTGATGATTGAGCTTCAGATACCTTTTATAATTCCAAAATACTTACAGGAGGCTAGCCTAATTCTTGTAAATTCAAATATGAATATAGGATAATGCATGATTGAAAGTTTCTTGAAATGTCTGAACTATTTTAATGTGCAAAGTTATTTTGCAGAGTTACACACTATGTTACGTGATAGGCCGCAGTTGCTTATTCCAGCTGCAGAGCAGCTGTTCTTGAAAAGACGGGGAAAACTTTCCAAAACATCTGAACTATTGATTGTCTTGCATATTTGAAATATTTTTAACGCGCTTAATGTGTTAAATGCAGTTAGCCACAAAACTAGACTCAGCCTCATTACAAACGACCTTAACCATTTGTGTGACACACTAAGATAGCTCCCCAATGTCAACACGATGTTGAATGATTGTTTTTAGTAAATATGTCAACCGGACATGAATGATTTGATTTTTTTTTTTTTTTTTTTTTTGGGCATCCCTAAATGCACGTCACTTTCTATCACATTAAGCTGTAGGTAATTCCTGAAACACTGTGACAGTCACTCGAGGAATCATTATGACATTGAGTTTCCCCCACAAAGACTTAACTCAGAGAGAAATGTAATATCTGAAAATATGTCAAATGAAGCAGGCTGGCAATTGAACCTAAATGCGACAATAATTCTATAATTCTAAGACTACAAAATAAAAAAATAAAAACTGCTTTTCAAATTTATGATGTAATTTAAACATGAAGGTATTTCGTTCATGACTGTGTACAAATTTGCACTGAAACTTCAATGCTTTTAAAGTGTTACCACACATTAATTTGCGCATGTATTCCCAACTCATGACTTGAACGTGTAACCAATATGGAAAGACAGTAAAAACAAAGTCAAACTGTTTACCTTCTGCAGCTTGTATAACGCTGACTTCAAGACCTTTAAATGTTTTGCTCGCCAGCTCCTCCAGAGCGCATAACGGAGAAGAGGGAGCGCTTATCCCGTTCCGAGTCGCACTCGAGCCGGTCACTTTCTCCAGCACGCGCGGAGCGCACAGAGTGCCAACCGACTTCTTCACGGAGGGTTTATTTAAAATATCCTCAATGCTGAACGGGGTGAGAGGCTTGTTGGAGTTTGCCGGAGGTGGGAGTTGGTCCAAGGGACCGCGCCGCCTCTCCTCGCCGCTGGACTGTAATACGGAACATGCCTTCATGTTTTTAGTACTGGAGGTCATCTCAGTCCCAAGAAACTATTTCAAATAGAAGTCACCAAGTTCACACAAACGTTCGTGCAGACGACCGCGACACCTATGCATATAAAACCACGTTCTATCGCTTTATTTAAGCAGAATCGTTGTTCTTCCTCACTCTGAAATAGTTCTCCAAAAGCACCATGCTTCAGGCGTCACAGGCACCCAAACTTTAGTCCTCTTATGCGGATCCAGTGTTCTCTGAGCTGCTCCATGAAGAACTTTACCTTGTGTAACTGTTCTGACCAGGGGGCCGCTGCATGCATGAACATAAGCGGTCTCGAGAAGGTAGAAAAAGAAAGAAGGGGAAAAAAAACACTGCAAGAAACTGCTAACGAGTTCTTGTTGATTGTTTTTGCGAAGTTCAATTAGAGAAACACTGCACTACTTGCTGACCCGCTGCTCCCTCTTAAAGGGCCAGACCATAATAATGAATAGGACGCGATAATAGGAGGAGTTTCCCTCTGAAGTTTAAAGAGAAGGGAGACGGCTCTAGATGTTTATGCATCTGTTGATGCACCCCACTCCCACTTAGGGCAAACCACGTGCTCCACGCATTAACCACTGAAAAGGGAGAATATGTGCTCATTTACCCCAAAAAAGGTAGCGTTCTGTACGATCTATCTATCTATCCATCCATCCATCCATCCATCCATCTAGAAATTTTATTATAATATTGTATCTATGTAAATATGTTTGTTTTATGTTATAGTGATATTAACGGTGTTTATTTCGTAAAAAATCGATGACTTTAACGAAGCCTCCATGAATGCGTTTGTGCTGATAAAACATATTTCTTTATTTATAATCTAGCAAAACATAAAATCTTACGTATGAAAACAAGATATAAAGCATGGTTTGTATTAAATAGTGGTTATTTATTTATATTATGTTTCCCCCCTATTATATTCCAAATAGAATTTATAGAGGGAGCAGAGCTTGGGATTTTTTGGGCAGGGTTAAGTTTATTTTTTAGGACAACGTAAAGGACCAATATAACGTGTTAAAATAACACCCGGTCAGTACAATACCAGCTTTTATAATGAGTGATTTTCTGTGAATCTCTGGCAAACAGAAGAATGTGTAGAGAGAAGAAAGAAGTGTTCTTACAGCAGTGCTGTTCTGTCATTCTCTTCTGGAAAAAACAAAACAAGAACAAAGGTTAAGGATACATCATGCCCTTGCTTTTAGAAAAGCATTGATACAATAGAACAAAATAAGAATTGATCCGAATAAACTGATCAACAAAATTAAAAAGTGTGCTAAAACACGTTATTTTATTGTTCAGCCGTTTTTTGTGAATTTTTGTGGACCATTGGATTTATGGCCACATTTTATTTTACAGTGTCTGTTTAACGTAAGTAAGTGCAAAGCAATAGCAAGTAATAATGTGTTTTGTGCAGCTGCATGTACATTGTTAGAGTTAATGCATGGCAATTTAAATAACATATAATATGTGCAACACAGACACTGTAAAATAAAGTTTTGAAAAATATTCTGATATTGCTTTATAGTCTCAGTAAATGTATTAATAAATGATCATTTATCTGAAATACGATACATAAAAAACAACAACCCTACACAGAAATAATGATAAGATTTTGGCTCTCAAATGAACAAAACACATTTAAATAAAATCAAGAATACAGAAATACAATAACGGAGACTTCGTCTTTAAACGTGTCAATCAAATATAAGTCTCATCAAATTGATCCTGGTCATTTTGAAGGTTTGCCAAATATTGCCTTGATTCTTTTCTTTAAACCTAATTGAGGCCTTAGACTAGTGACTATTTGGTGGTCTCATCAGAATCGTAAAACATTGGCAATAAAACAAGTGTCCATGTTGTGATGATGTACGATGTGTGTAATGTTTAACAGGGATTCAATAATCGATTAGGGAGAGAGATGTCCCTCTAGCACGAGTCATTGGCGATATGTGGCCAGTTCGCGGGAATAGCGCATTCTCCATGCCAAGAGCACCATATGGTGACATTCGCGCATGCAGGGACCAAATTGATCCAAACAGCTTACGAGCAATAAAACAGCACGACATTCTATTAGTGTGGGTCCAGACCGGGCGACGTGGGCGACATAGAGCCAAGCTCAATAGAATATTGAATTCTATTATATGGCAAATGAGCAACAATGCATTGAACAAATGTATCTAATAAAGTCCACACACAATTAGCGGTTTCATTTTCGTACACTGTATAAGCTATTATTTATTCATAACTACCATTAACTAATTAATGACAATGTTTCAATAAATGCCATTATAAATTGTAATATCAACAGAATATAAAATATTATAATGTTATGTAATGTCAAACAATTTACAAGTATAATATATTGTTAGAAATAGCCTACAGATAACAGTAACGGAAGGGATAGTGCTTTGCAGATACATTATGTAAGTGATTACATGAATAAAAATAATCATATAAAATGAATACAAATATTTATCACGATGTTTCCAGTTAAGTTTGAACCTCCTAATCGAATTCGTGACTTTAGAATGGAAGGTCAGGTGAAAGCTGCTAAACCTATGAAACGATTAATGTAATGTGAATGGATAGGATTTCTGATAGGGAGAATGATGCCCTTCAGCGCCAACAATAGCACATTCGCATTACCCCTCAGAGGGCGGGCAGAGTAACCGAAGCTGAACACGGTGTTACATTTCTCTCAAATGCGGCGAGCATTATTAGTTGTAAAGATAAGTGCGCTCATGGCTCTTCTCCAAACAGGTCTGAGAGGATCCTTACGGGCTCTAGTTGAGCAGTGCTAATTCGAAAGAGTTTCTTTGGCCTAATTTAAACGTTAATTAGAATCAGAACACCTGTCATCATCAATCATCGCGGCTTTAGGGGGAGCAGGGTATTATTTTCGCCCAGCATGTCCCTGCGTCATTTCCCGGTGCAGATATATGGATATGGAAGCGCTGTGGAAACACTTACTGAGGATAAAGCTACTGCACAGATTCAATCAAACACATTGTGACACGTGTTAGTGGACCTGTTTTTCTTAACCTGGAAAATAAATGAGAATATTCTGATTCTGTTCTAAATAGATCTGAATAGCTAATCCTGTTCTGATCTTGTGCAACGACATGATTAATAATTCATGAAATTATGTGATGCTGCCTTTTTTCTTTCTTTTACAGATAACTCATTCAGTCACCGTCCCCAGAATAAGGGGCAACAAACTGCTCGGACTGCGCAATATAAAAATTACAAATGTTAGTCGGATATCAATAGGAAAAATAGAGATGCACTCATTAATTACATTGTTCAAGTCATTGTTTACGCATTTATGTTAAACACGTGTAAACAATGACTGAATTACCGAAGCCAACTTTTACGACGTGTTAGTATAGGCACATTTCTTAACACATCGACAAAATGCCAGTGACATTGTTTTGTTTTTAAGTGTTTATTTATTTATTTAAAATGTGATTCTTTTTAATGGTGGATACCTTTTGGCTTGTTCTCAGCCATGTGTTTCCAACTTCTCCTTTGGTATTTGCCAATATGCACATTTTTCTAAAATAAAAAAATACATATATGGAAACAGAAGCGATGGAATTTAGTATTTAGTTTCTAAGTTTTAGTGGACATTATATATATATATATATATATATATATATATATATATATATATATATATATATATATATATATATATATATATATATATATATATATATATATATATATATAATTAAATAGGCCTGGTTAAAGTTGTGTTCCTTATGTTACCACATTAACCCCCTATTATCAAAATAATGTATATTTCCATAAATAAATACATGAAAACATCTGTCAAATGGACATCATCTTGCTCCCAAGATGTAAACTCTGCAAGTACAAATATTAAACTCTTTTTTATCACTTTATTTTAAAGTTTGGGGACTATCTTAAATTGTCACCCGTGTTTTGTACAGAAAACAACTGATAATTAAAATATGGATATTAGATATATCAGCATTAAAATCTCTAATTGTCATGAACTTGAGCATAAATCTAGTAATAGCTAAATGAACTGTAAAAATGTCAACCTTTATTTCGCTAAACTCTTTTTTTTAAAGGCATTTCTGTATTCCAACATATATTGACAATTTTGTATTTATCTTGAGATGGTACACTGCCATTTCTGAACACTTAGTCAATCTTTCAAAAATGTACTTCAAAATAAAAAAAAAAAATGTATTTTTTATGTAACAGGCACAGATTTCCCTGAATTACCTGTTTAAAAATTCCAAGTTTATGAACCGAGAATGCGGGTGTATTTAAACTGTTCCAAATCTAGCACTACAGGACCTGAAAACCTCACGTCTCAGTTGCATTGCCCTTTCACTGGGTACAAGTCTAATTCGTTTATGCGAACATTTGCCTCTTGCCAGTTGCACGCCCCTCTTTTACAAGCAGCTGTACTAACTACTATATAAACATGATTCGGGGACATGCGCATTAACGTGGGGCCAAGAGTGACATTTGACTGTGATAAACCTATCGGATACAAGGTGTTGTACTGGCGCCGTTTATTTCTATATAATACCCTCTTGGCACAGTTAGATCCCACGGACATTGATTGCGGCATTTGGATAAATATCACAGACAGACAGACAGACAGACAGACAGACAGACAGACAGACAGACAGACAGACAGACAGACAGACAGACAGATAGATAGATAGATAGATAGATAGATAGATAGATAGATAGATAGATAGATAGATAGATAGATAGATAGATGATCAGTGTCATGATCAAAAAGCATAGCAGAATGTATATGCCGCAGCCTGTTATTATGTGTATGCTATACGTATTATTTATAAATAATAATATCCATAAAAACAAATAAAATGATGACTATGCAGTTATTCACGCACTTAAATAGCCTACTAAGAAAGAGGCGTTTTCAATTAATATTCACATGCATAGGCCTACATGTATATTTACATAGCATGCATTAATATATACATTTATAGCCATTTAATATAGGCCTACATACTTATATTCACACGAATTATTACAATTAAATCGAGACATTCAATAAGTATTGAATACATATTAAAATCATAATATAACGTACATGAATTCCCTTTGTCCTTCGTCGGAAATAGTTTAAAAGAAAAAAGGTTTAAATTTAACAATGGTTGCAACAGCACTGGTCTAATGGTGAATAATGAGCAAATCGATCAAGTCATGAGTGTTGATTGTGTTTAATAATGTCATATCGATTAGAGATCCTTCCACCTGGACAATTTCCAGTCAATTAAGGAGAAGTAAAATTGGAAATCCATGATGGTGAGGTGCATGCGGCTTTGATGGTCTCAGGTTAATTGTGCGTGCACATGCGCATTGGTGGAATAGGCGCGTGCAGTTTCTTGCTCGCGTGCTCGATTTCGTTGAGTTGGTGCTGGGTGGTGCAGTGAAAGTGTCCAAACACCTCTCGTCATTATTTCGACACCTCTCTCTAAAAACAGCATAATCAAAGCGTCAGAGTCGCCTGCTGTTTTACATCCCTTGTTGCTTTTGACGGTGTCATGTTCAGCACTATTTACTTGCTGATGTCTCTTTCACGAGATGACAAATGTACGGGCCCCTCAAAACACACACACGCTCTCATAGCCCTAAACTCCGGACAAACGGTCAAACGGATCAAAGGAACGGACCCCACCAGAGCAGTGTCGCACCCCGCCAGGGCTCCACTGGGGTCGGTTTGAGATCATAAAGAGGGCCTAAGAGGCCGTGATGGTCTCTTCTCCTGGAGGGGATTATGGAGCTTTGCGCCGTGTGTTCCGAGAATGAGAAGCAAAGGTGTGAACAGAAGGAAATGGATTCAACCGCACTGATAAACGCAGTTATTTAGACTGAACAGCAAGGCGTGGGAAATCTCTGGGTCACTGTTTTTCTCAAAACAACAGTGCAATAAATTAATTTCAGGATGAAACCAAACATTTTATGAAGGCTTTGTTATAAGGCCAATGATAAAGGGATAGTTCAAAAAGTACAATTTTCACATCAGTTATCTCCTCATCCCATCCCAGATGTGTATGACTTTCTTTCTTCTTCAGAACACAAATTAAGATTTTTAGAAGAATATTTCAGCTCTGTAGGTCCATACAATGCAAGTGAATGGTGACCAAAACGTTGAACCTTCAAAAAGCACATAAAGGCAGCATAAAAGTAAACCATAAAACTTGAGTGATTAAATCCATGTCTTCATAAGCGATATGATATGTGTGGATGAGAAAAATATAAATATATAAGTCATT